>NC_142516.1:36319750-36628000 GCF_057876585.1 Rhinolophus sinicus | reverse complement strand
AAATATTTTGGAACTACATTTTTAAAAATCTGTCAGCCTAAGTACCATAATAATTTTAACCCATTTTAAATCCAAGCAAAACAATTTCTACATGAAGCATTACTCTTCATTTCTCACAGGCATCATGGGAACAGGGTTATTGTAAACCAACACGGAAGACCATTCTGAAAACATCTAACATTTGAAGCCAACTGTTTAGCCACAATAGTAGTAGTGCCTTGTGGTACTAACTCAGTGATTTTCAAAGTGTGGACCACATATCTTTCAGGAATTTGGAAAGCAGAATTACCTTCCCAGAAATCTTCTAACAGTCTTATTGAACATTATGATTTTAAAGGCTGTCAGTGTTCTACAAAAATTGTATCTATATGTTCACACTAATTATCAGGTTCAGTTCATCTCAGCTAAGGAATCTTCAAGTCTTTGGAGTACTGTTTACATTTATTAACTCTGCATTTCTGTTGTGTGTTTTATTGTATCTCCAAGTAATAAACATGGTTCAATGATTCACTGAAGGACTACATGCTGTAATGAAAATCGTATAAATAATGCAACTTATAAAGACAACGTAAATTTAAAAATAAACAGGACTAATATAGTTAATATAGAATATAAAACTGTATGTGTCATAAGAGCAATGTCATGTAAGCAACTAAAAGGAAAATTACAAATAGAAAATTAAGACAGTGAATATCTGAAATTTTGATTTATTGAGTTGTCAACCTATTTCTAGCAGACCAGTGGCCTGAAGACATAGTTTTTTTTTTTGTTTCACTTTCAAAGCATAATGACCTGTTATGAGTCTTTCCAGAACAAGTACCAAGTAGTAATGCTTTCCAGAACAAAAGTGATGAATTTTGTTGCTAAAGAAAGAGCCAAAAAACACAGAGGATTTATTTGAATTTGCACTCCTTTTAGGTAAACCAAGTTCAAGTCCAACTATTGCAAAAGGACTTCTTATACCAAGGGACTAGATATTAATTACAAATATCATGCTCACAAACAAACAAAACAGAACAAGCTATTGATAAAATGCCTTCATCAAATGGACTGGAAAACATAATGTGAAAGAACAATTACTACTATGCACATACTTGCAGATATTTTACTTTACAGCTAGACAAAATCAGTGATGTATGGAGTTTGAATCAATGCAATAGTAAGAAGAAATACACAATAAAATTTGATCACTGAAAACACATGAGAAAAGATTTTTCTAAAAAAAAAAAAGGATTTTTCTATTAAGTTAATTATTTTGAGCCATGATGTAGACTTAAAAATAAGGAACACTGGAACCATTAAAATCAATGTATCATAAATAAAAGATGTTATATCTGAATAACATCTACACAGAGATTTATTCCCATGCAACAGGTGTTAGTGAATAATATGTGTCTTGATCTTGATTCAATATTAAAAGAAACAATAAAAATTATTAATACAATCAAATCAAAGCCATGGCCTATTTATCTTGTTTTTACTATTTACCTTTACTGAGATATAATTAAAACATTTTATATGTCACATATCACATAAAATTCACCCATTTCAAGTGTGAAACCTATACCTCCTTTTGATGTACACATCTCTGCAAAGAAATAGGGAATGTAAAACTATCTTTCCATACTAAAGCATGCTGGGATAGAAACAAGTTTATAAAATGAAAAATAAAGATAAAAACATTTCTTTAAGTCATAAATAATCCAGTTAAGATCATCTCTACAATTTCCAACAGCTTTGGTAGCATACCTCAGCAAAACATACAATATTGTGAATAGCCTGAACCTATCTTTTCAGGGGCAATATATCATAATTTGTAATGTTAAGGAAAATACTACAATTAAGATCAAAATGTGGTTCAGACAGTTTGTCCCAATTGGTTTTTGTCTTTTAATGGGTAACTGCAATTATTTACATTTATTTATAAAACAGACTATTATCCTTTTTTATATCCTTTTTAAACCTTATTTCAAAGGCTTCCTTGCAATTTCCTATGCTTTATAATTTTTGCTATATGGGCCATATTTTTATTTTTTTATTCAAGTGATTTAAAACTCACAGAATGAAAACTCTTGTATATAAGCAGTTCTCTTTAAATTTAAAAAGCACTCTTGGAACTAATTATATTTTGTTATCAATACAAAAAATATTTAAACACCTTTTGACTCCTCTGACCTATGCCTTCCTATTTTTAATTTCATAAACAGGGATTTCATTTTAGACAAATTCTTCAAGTGAACTATGTTCTCTTTATTTTTATCTATCTATCTCTCTATCATCTATCTACCTATTTTTGGTGTAAACCAAGACTTTAATTGCTCCTTTAGTAAGGACTCCAGTCTCTGAAGTGACTGCATCCCATGAGAGGTTCTGACCATATATGTATAAACAGACAACCAAGTCTCCCAATCTCAGTGACCTATTTTTCATGACTGTGATAGTCCCTTTGAGTCAACTTGGGACTAGAAATAAATCTGTATGGTTCTGTCATTTCCTGGTATTTATTTCCTGATTATCGAAACTAAGGCAAGCTCTAAAATTTCTAGGAGACTGTGTGTCATTTTTCCTTAGCACAGGTATTTATAGATTTAAAGCAGTTTTATGAGAAAAATATTTTATGAACTCCTGTTTCTTAAAAAAAGAAAATTAAGTATAGTTGATAGACAATATTATATTAGTTGTATTAATTTCAGGATACAGCTATGTTCTCTTTAATGACCACGTTTATAGTTAATTCTATATTGAACTAGCTTCAATGCTCACCACTGGTGGGTGTTTCCCCATTGCTGTGCTCTTTATTTCGATTTGCCTTTTAATTGGCAGGAGCACACCTCTGAAAAATTTGCAGAAAGGATAATGGTGGTATGCTTTCTCAGCATTAGCATGTCTGAGAATGTATTTCTTTAGCAGTCACACAAATTACATTTTGGCCAGATATAATTCTTGGTCTTAACATTTCAATTCTGGCACTTAAACCACCCAGCTTGTTTTTCATCCTTAATATTAAGGCAACCTGTTTTCTCTCATGCATATATTTATACCAATTTCCTTGTTTCTCAGTCTTCAAATAACTTTTTAAAAGATTTTAAAAGTCTTAAAAAAAACCGCTTCAGTTCTTTCAAGCTCAGATTCAAGTCTTTAGCTTAAGGAAAATTTTTATCAACATTATCTTTAATGATTCCCTGTTCTACTTACGGCAGGAACACTGATTATGCCTCTGTTGGATTTCAGTTCTGTGTTCCAACCTGTCATGTCAATTTTATTGGCAAAATTTATCTCAAATTTTCCTTTACACAACTGACTCAATTGTCTTCAGTGTATATATATACTGTTCTTTAGTCCCTCTAATAAAGTTTCTAATTCTATTATGATTTTACTTCCCCAATTTTTTACTTCACCCATTCCTTTCAATTTCTGTCTCTTAGCCACTTTTTTCATCTCAATCTCAGTCTATTATTTCACCTTGTTACATAACATTACTATACCCTTCACTTTTACAAAATGTTCTAGACCCTTAGTTTTTATTAAAGAAAAAAATAGGTGCTATCTAAAATCAACTTCTGTTCCATACAGCAAATCTTTTTCAAAGTGTGCTTTCACTTTGGACACTAAATACAAAGTTCTTTTCCTTTTACATGATAGAAACTTTTCTTCAGTTCACATGAGATCAACTAAGATCTAGTGTTTGTTCATAAAGTAGGTGGAGTGGATGGTTCTTTTACTATGTGGTTGCTGTTTAATGCCAGCTCTCAGATTTTATGCTAGGGCTTAGCTGATGTAAATTTACATTATCGCTGTGGTGATTTAGGAATAGTAAACTTTTAGCATAATTCATCTCTTGTGTTTGAACTACACAGCCACATAACAGGCAAAATATCTATGAGTATATCCAGCCTTTTGTCTGACTTAGCCTATATTACCTCGTATTTCTCGTAGTGATGTTTCCCAATTGTGTCAGAAAGAACATCCACCATAATTGTGTGCTTTCTGCCTAGTATAGTCACTGCCTGGTCCCTATTTAAAATCTATTACTCCACACAGTAAAGTAGATTCCAGGTGGTATACTGTCCATCTGTTCTTGTATAGGGTCAGGGCCAAGTTGACTATTTCTTTTCCATAATTACCAAATCATTTTGATATCAATCAGTGGGGGCAGGAAAAAGGGCAATCAAATATCTGTGCCTGAGTTCCTGTATTACATGGAATTTATTTTAGTGCAAATTTGAGTAGCTTTTCCTCATTAATTTTCCAGTGGGCCATTGTCTTCCAATTGTCTTTTCATTCTCTCTGGTGAAGACACTGGTAAAGTCTATTACTGTTTAAACAAGTAGATCATTACATTTATATTTGTAAACCAGAAAAATTCTGTGAAAGAGGAAAAAAGGAATCAAATAAAATCCCTAGAATAATACAAAATTGTTTATCCAGTATACCAGTGCCTGGAAATACCTTTTGAACAGCTCTAGAGTAATAACTGTTTTTGGTCAGCTCTAGAGTAATAACTTTTGTAATGATGAACCTGAAGCACTACAAAATCCTTTAAAACATGCTATAATTTATATAGTTTATGTTAAGAGCATAGTTTAATCTAACTCTTTTTCAACTAGTAACCCAAGATGGTTACCAAATGGGAGGGGAGTCAGAGGGCTGAGTGAAAAAGATGAAGGGGTTAAGAAGTACAAATTGGTAGTTACAAAATAGACACGGGCATCTAAAGTACAGAACATAGAATATAGTCAATAATACTGTAATAACTATGTATGGTACCAGGTGGGTACTAGTCAGTGGGATCACTCTGCAAATTATATAAATGTTTAACCACTACACTGTACACCTGAAACTAATATAAAATAATACTGAATGTCAACTGTAATTGAAAAATAGAAAAATAAAAAATAAAAAGACAAAACTGGTAACACAAGCATGATAGATATAGCCACTCTATATTAAGCCAAACACCTACTAGAAGCAATACCTATTCCCAATAAATCAAATGACAGTTTAACAGATAAACAAGTAACTGTTCATTTCCCATACACATAGCACTTCTACTAGAGTACATTCCAGGTTTAGTATGATATTTTCTTGGACACTAAACACAAAAAAGAAATTGGCTTTAATAAGTTATTTATTTGATTTGGTTATTAATGATATTTAACAGTGACATAGAAAAACAAAATATCATGTAAATAGGTAAAGAAATAAACAAATGCATAAACCAGTTTACATTAAGGTTGAAAAGGAAAGGTTTCCCCTCAAAGTCTTTCCCTTTTAAGCAAAACTGTCACTGGGCACCACAAGTGTAATTTTTTTTACTGGAAATAATTTAATCCTGTTGTTCTACTTTCCCTATCTCTCTCCTTATTTGTAAAAAGGTAGACAAATCAAAAACTCAAATAACTTTGAAGTTTCAAAACTAACAAAAATAAATGTTTGTCAATCTGCTTTTACAGTAGATGAAAAGCAGAATCTCTTATTAAAAGCAGCAAACACATGTGAATTAATCCAATACTAAAAGCTCCTGAGAACAGTGGTGTCATAGATTCAGATGTACACCATCTTAAAAATGCATACATTCAGTGAAAACCAAAGCAAAAGAATTTGATTTACTTAGCTGTACCTGTTCATCTCTTTGTCTCCATTCTTGCCAATTTTCTTCTCGTGAATCCTTCTGTACTGGGTTTGGTAACGAAAGCTCATGCTGGGCGTTACAAATGGCATGGGAGGATTTCTGGGGGATTTTCTTAAAAGCAAGATTCCTGAGCTATAAAACAATCAAAGAATATATTATATTCAGTTTACCAATCCTGAGATAACAATTTTTTGAAAGTTAAGAAATCAACAATACTTTTACACTTGTAAATACTATTCCAAAGTTGCTATTTACATTTTTTGTAATCTCTGTAGAATATTCATTTCACCAGCATTTAAGATAATGTTGGTGGATTTCTAGATGAAATGATTAGTAAGTGTAAATGGATTGTACTCTATTATACCATATCATTTTAATGATTGTGTTTTACTAAAGGGAAGAAGCTTATAGGAGTAGAAAACAGGATAACAAGTGTGCTATTAAAATGTAAAACAATAGGGTTCAAAAAGATTAAAACTGAATAGCTTACAAATTTAAAAGTTTAAACAGTGAGAGAAGATAGCTTATGCAATTCTAGTAACTACTTTGCGTGAGTCCTTAAAAATACAGGGGCTAATCCACAAACTAACATAATGAACTAAAACTGTACTGACCAAACCACTTCCCAACAATAAGCAGAATCTATCTGAGACACAAAAATTGAAACAAGAGAGAAAAATATTGAGGAGCTGTTATGGGCTGAATTGTATTCCCCCAAAAGACATTCTGCAGCCCTAACCCTCAGTGTCTATGAAGGTGACCTTGTTTGGAAATAGGGTCTTCGCAGATATAATCAAGTTAAGATGAGGTCATACAGAATTAGGGTGGGCCCTAATCCAATACAACCGGTATACTTATAAGAAGACAAAGATACACAAGAGAATGCCATCTAACAACAGAGACAAACACTGGAGTGATGCAGACACAAGCCAAGGATTGATGGCCACTACAAGAAGCTAGGAAGAGGCAAAAAAAGAGTCTACTCAAAGAGACATGGCCCTTGCTGATGCCTTGGTTGGACGTCTTGCTTCTAGAACCATTAGAGAATAATTTCTGTTGTTTTAAGCCATCTAGTTTGTGTTACTTCATTATAACAGCCTTAGGAAACTGATAAAGAGGCTTTAAATCAAGGATCAACAATTTTAATTGAACTTATGGTGATCACCTCTTTAGGTACATAAATGTTGAATATTAATTCAAGTGTATACCTAAAACTAATATAATATTGTATGTTAGCTATATTTTAATTAAAAATCTTTAAAAATTAAATAAGTAAGAACAAATGAGCAGATTACATATTGGTCATGTAACTCATGCTAAGAATGTCTAGGGAAAAGAGGCCTGCCATGTACTTATTACCCTAATAAAGAGATGACCATAAGAAGCATAAAAATGTATGTTCAGGCTAGTTATAGGATTATTCTCTACAATAGTGAAAAAAAAAAAAAAAAAAAAGGAGCCAACCTAAACATTTATCACAAGGGTTCAATTAAATAAAGTATGATATATTCATTGAATTAAATAATGTGGAATTAGTTAAAATAATGTAGATCTTTGTTTACTCATGTGGAAAACTGCTCATGACTAATTAGAAAAAAAGCCAGTATAAAAATCTATCACATAATCTCATTTTTGTTTAAACATGAATATAGATATATGTGCATTACATATCTATCTATTCACATAAACTTACACATATATATAGAAGATACATACCAAAATATTAATTGGTTATATTTCTAGCTATATTTTTAAATGACCTTTGCTTCCTTTTAAGACTTCCTTACTTTTTGGAATGAACACATAAGTTTCCTTAGTCCGAAAAACACAAAGGAATTTTTAAAATGTTCATCACATTTGACTTTATACACACACAAATTTATATCCATTTATTCAAATCACATTTACCAAGTACCCATGGACTAGGTACTACGGATACATGGGTCAGTAAGATAGTACCCGCCATCCTTATGACGCTTAGTCTACTGGGAAAGCAGACACAAATAATTATACGGTTACCTCATTTGCTTCACTTTGTTGCTGTTCCTTCTTTTTTCTTCTTTTCTCTCTCTTTTTCTCATTTGTAGTTGATTTGCTTGTTTGAGACTTTCCAGTATTCTGACTTTTGCCTTTTCCAGGCTCAGAATCAGAACCACTGCCACTATCCACTTGCAACAGGGCAAAGCGAGAAGCAGTAGTGGGAACAGAACTAAGAACTGCTGAGGCCATTGCAAAGGCTTTTCTTTTAAAATACTTCTATCAAGAATAATTCCTGTGGAAGGAGAAGTAAACAGATGAGTAAACATACTCAGTAAAATTGTTCAAGATTCTAGGACAATAATATAAATTATTATATATACAAAGATACATACACATTTTTCCTGACACAGATTTAGTAATATTTGGATTCATACCCATAGTCCAACTGGCAATGACATAACTTTTTAACTTAAGTAAACAACATAAAATTATATAATAGAAAACAGAAAAATGACATATTGAAATTTCACAACTAGTGCAAGACTACCACCAATATGATATATTCATTTTTCCATATACAGTTTTCAATAATTCATGATTTTCCTCTATATTTTAAATATACTGCTGTAATATATACATCTTTTTGAAGAACATCCTAAATCAATATGGTTTAGAATAGAAAAGTATCTACGTGTTTATTCCCAACTTCCAACACAGGAAAAAAAATGTAGAAAAGGAAGAACAGTCTTATATACAAAATGCCGCCTTAAGTTTGAGTCTAGAGACTGCTTATAAATCACAGAACTGACAGCAAAATAGAGAGCCTAAATTCTCTCAACCAAAGAAAACTTTTCAGTATCATCTTCCACATCATCTTTTAGTTCACTAGCCTCAGTGCACCCTACTGTTCCAAGCATAGGTGGGAATGGTTTCATTTAGTGTTCCTTCAGCTTTTTAAGAATCTTTTAGACTTAGGATATTGAAGGTCCTCTAGTAATTTCTAACCTGAACTGCTTAGCTTTACAGATGAGGCAAGTAGCGCCTAGACTGGTTAAGTGACTTCCCTAAGGTCATTTTGCAAGTTAGTGGCAAAGTCGGACCTGAACCTAGAAATGCTTAACTTCACTCTGCAAGTACATAGAAGATTTGTAACGATTAGAAGACTAAATATCCTTTCAATGCAAAAGGAAAAAGATTTTCTTCAGAGATTGTGAAACTCAGAAATTTATTTCTATTTGTAAATGTTATCAGGTACAAAAATGAATAAAACATTAAGTTTAAAAAAAATAAATGAACACTCCAAGTACCCAGCACTAAGAGTAACAGAATGTTAACCCACCCCATGCCTCTCCCCAATAGTATCGCACCCCCCCACACACTTCCCAGTCAGGAGATAACGATCCTTATTTTTGTTACTTATTCCTTTGTTTTTCTTTATAGTTTTATGATGTCTGAGTAACAGCGCTCATGTCTAAACAAGCTAGTGTCATTTCCACAATATCCTATTGTTTATACAAGTCCACCCAATTCAGTGCGGGAGGGAGCTAAGTACAAGTGTGAACACTTGGCGGTAGGGATCATTAAGGTCCATTTGAAAGCTAACAACACACTATAGTTTGTATGTTTTCAGGAAGAAACAAAAATGAGAAGCATGTGTTCAATCTTCCATCTTAACCTAAAAATCTAGAAAATTATTTGGAAATCTTTCAATATTTTTTGTTAAACAATGAAGAAAAATCAAAACAAGAGTTCATATTTGAAGATGTCATTTAATAGTTACTAAATCAAAGTATTTTTATTATGATACCATGTTAAGACCTATTGCTTCTATGCTCAGAAATATGCAAATCCAGATAAAATACCACAACATACAGAGGTGACATCACACTGATAAATTATGACATATTTTCAGGTTTCAATTTTTTCCTGTAAGCACAAGAATTGAGTTATTACAAGGGCAAAAAAATATTACAAAAGGAAAAAAAGAAATTCCAGACTAAAAAATATTATGCAAAACATTAATTCAGCTTAAACTTCAACGTGCCACGTTAAAATCCTATAAGTTTTAGTTGCTTTGAACACCTTAGGTACAATAACCCAACGAAGTTGTTCAACAACCACTACTATATTTAACTGTTGGGACTATAAATTGCTTGTGGCAGCCATTCACAAAATATTCACCTCCCCTTCCTGAAGCAGAATTATGTATCACTCTGCTACCGAATGCAGGCATGACCATGTGACTGACTGGCCAGTGAAATGTAAGCTTTAAAAAGCTTTAAAAGCGGGAACACAGTTCACCACGTTCTCTTTTCCCTGCCTCTGTGACTGTAGAAGCATATGTTGACATGGTGTCTCCATCAGTCAGCTTTGATGGAGTCTGAAACCACAATAAACAAAGTCTCCTTACTAACCTGGGATGGATATGTTGCTTGAGCAAGAAAGCAACTTTGCTGCTTTATGCTGCTGAGATTTCCAGGTTGTTACTGCAGTATAACCTAGCCTTACTATGACTGTTATTTTTCTTTCTGTGGCATAGGGCAGAGCTTTCTTACCAGTGTACCCTCAGATAGTTTCCCTTAGTCCTTGGAGCAGCCAAGAAAACCCTGGAGAATTCCAGACTCTGAGCCAGTCACCACCAGACACAAGCAGCCTCCCCCAAGGACAATTGCTGCACATGCTGCTCTGTAGTTATTTGTCAACTGTGACAAGAGAAGTGTTCAAGCCCCTGGAAAGCTCCTTTATTAGACAGCTGCAGAATGCACTGCTGCCCATCATGGTACATAGCCCCATGTAACTGTTGGAAGAATTTGTGTTCTAGGTGCCCAAAACACAAGGTATGCAGTATAGGGAGCAGCAGCTGCTGTCAGGAGTAGGGAAGCACAAATTCTAGTGAGCAGGGTTCCAAGCAATGGCCTGAAATCTCTATATTCACAAATAGCAGACATTTCCCCCTACTGGCCAGTGACACTCCTTTCTTATGGCATAAAATCAAGCTGTAAGGTGACTGCTCAAACAATGCATATGCTTTCTGCAAATCAGACCTTCATTATTATTTTAAATGCTTGAAGTCAAAAAGTCCAACTGAATTTGAACTCTTCATTTTATAAGAAATTTTGTATTACATTTTCGATGAGAAAAGGCTTTAGATTCTTTAAAATAATTTCAACTGTTATAAATTATTGATTGGTTATACAACAAAAATGGTTTTGATTTTTACTACCTACTCATTTCCAAACAAAATTTCAATGGAAATTCAATTAGAAGAAAGATTTTAAAAGTCTGGATCAGGAACTGTATATTCTTATTTCATGGATAAATTTCATTTAAAATTTCAGGTTCATGAAAGCAAGCACAGTCTTCTCACTACAAATCCTGAAAAGATTCTGAAGTTTTCTATAAATTCAACAGTTAGTATCTTTCCTAATATACTTTCCTAATAATTATACAAATGTATTTTGTTTTACCTATCCTAATCATTTACTATAAAGAAAATGTAACACTTTTTGCCCACCCAGTTCTATACAGACACCATAGCTCTCCTTCCCAGTTTGGAGACAATGAGATGCCTCTGGTTCTTTATGTTAGTAACGCAGAAGTCACGTGGCAAAAAAGCACTAGTACAAGACTGCTGACCTGGAGCAAGACAGCCTGGTCAACTTGCTGCTTACTGTGAGCCCCTGAGCAAGTACTTGACCTCTCAGCTTCCTCGTCAGTAAAGGTGGGACAAGAACGCCTAGCTCACTGAGTAGTTGTGAAGATTAAAAAGTTATTAGGTTGGTGCAAAAGTAATTTCGGTTTAAAAGGTTAAAAATAGTTGCAAAAACAGAAATTACTTTTGTACCAACCTAATAATAACGAAGTGTTTAGAACAGTAGCCAGTACAGCAGGAATACTCAAATATAAACATCTACTGGTGTTCTTACTGTGATTAAAATATGTCTTGAAGTCCTACAAGATATAGGAGAACTGGCACAAACTATTTAAAAATTAGGCTAAGCACATCTGACTTCATTGCAAAAAGTGTTTTGAAACTTAAATCAACACCTGGCCCTTCTAAAAGCTAAGGTTTTTTAATCTTTGATACGAAAGGAAAGAGTTGTTAGGCATTTAGAAGCAGTAGTAGAGCAAGGAGCCACTGAAAAGAGTCAAAGGCCTAAAGATTATACCTAATATACTACAGAAGGAAAACACCAATTTACCTGAAACCCAAGAATCACAGTAAGCTCTACATCTTAAACAATGGGCACACAAATGTTTCCTGAATGAATGAAAATAATAAAAGACAGAAAAACAAAGTGAAAAGAAAGCACTAGAAACAATACTGTTAAACTCAGAAAAGAGTCAATGATAAACACTCAAAATACAAAATCATTATTTTTCCGAGGAGGCAGCTACCATATATGCTACACACCAGCAACCCATGTATTAAAATACTTTTTTACCTTATGAAAGGGTAGAATGGACAGGCGCAAATGCTCACCTATAATGATCCCTTGTTTGGTTTGGAGTAGAAGTACAAAAAAGGAAAACAGGACAGTGGCAGCTACTTATACTATACTTTATGTAATAGTAAATATTGAAGAATAGCTCTACTTATCAGCTGAGGGAGTAATGATATGGGATAACTGGAAGGGTTCAATTATCTTAGCTAGGTGCTGTACATGAAAACATCCAACATATCATCTAGCTCAATAGCCTTGAGAGAAATCTATACAACTTGTCAAACGGTACACTAACCAATACTTCAGAAGTGGAGGAAGGGGGAAATGTAAATTTTAAATGAAGGAAGAGAATAAAAATACAAAAATAATCCCCAATCTGTAAATATGTGTATTATTTGTATACAAACCAAAACAAAGAAAATGTATGGGACTATTCTTTATGCTTATTTTCCTTTCTATAGTTTTCACTATTTCCTCAAATATTCTATAATGACCATATTTTTTCTATAAGAAAAAAATCTCATCTTGAAAAAGGCAAATGGTCATCTATACTTAAAGGGTAAGCATGATGCAATCAATGTAATATTGATTTTTTTTTCCTGCCCTGTATCAAATTTAGAAAGGGCAACTACAGGTCAGAATTGACAATGACGTCTTTGGTTCTTTATGTTAGTGATGCAGAAGATAAATGACAGAGAGCAACTGCCAAAGACTGATTATGTTGCATGTTTTTAAGAGAATATTAGCTTCATTAACAAATTTTTCAGAATTTGCAAAAGAATACTCATGTTATACAATCCAGGAATTCATTTAACTTTCTTTGAAAACCCTGAAGAGAAAAAGGAGTAACTAGGCAGACCATGAAAACGGAAGGCTTCTTAAAGATATTATTTCCGTGTACGGCTCGGGTTAGTATTCTTTCCTTCAATCTTGTGTCCTAAACTTTGGAATCTCCATCTACAGTCATATTGAAGAGATATTACGATAAATACATTGAAATAGAGCTCTTCTCCTTCTTCCTACTATTTTCCCTTTCTTTCTCTCTCTCACAGTCTTTAAAATCTCCAACATTTATATACACTTAAATGATATGGACTTAATGAAGGTATACAATGCAAAAAATTAAGTATAGTGAACATCCACTAGGCTACCCACATTGGTCAGATTCTGAATATGGTGGCTAGAGTTATATATTAAACTGACATTTACATATTACTAAAATATTACACAAATTCGGTTTTTAGTCCTGAAAGCTAATGATTACTTCATTTGTTCCACTCTTCCCCTTGAGTCTCCTTTTAAAAATAATTTAAAGTCTAAGTTAAGTAGTTGAAGGAAGGCAAAAGAAAATTCACAAGATAATTAAAAAACAAATGATTCAGGTCAAAATGCACAAGAAATACAAATAAGTTCACAAATATAAATACATAGGTAGCTCATCACTTATAAGTGTAATAGTCTATAATTTCTTAATGATTTCCATTAGTAAAAACTATTAATTCTTCTACACTTGACATCTCAGCAATGTCAAATTATAGTGAAGTCTCCATTTTATATATACTCAAATCACCAATTATTTGACATTAAATATTATAGCATATTTAGGGCTTTTTATAACTGTTCTTCCTCAGATTTTGCTCCAGGAAAACAAACTACCTAAAATTTCCTGAACACATGTTTAGTTTTACTTGTTCGTATCTTTCTGCTATTCCCTTTGCCTAAAATGCTCTCCATCTCTTCCACTTAAAACTTGTATTCATTCTTCAAAATCCTGCTTAGGTGCTAGCATCTCTATGAAGCTTTCTCTGACCTGCCCCTTGAATGAGTCATTCCTTCCTCTGTAATATTTCTGTACTTTATATTCACTTTTATCAGTCAATGGATTTAGTTAAAATTATCTGTTTACTGCTGTGCCTAGCCCCCTACAATCCTGATTTCAACATCCTGAAAGGAAAGGTCCTCTTCTTTCTATCCCTAACAAATACCCCAGAACCTGGTACACAAAAGATAAATTTACTGAATTTGGATTTTAAAAAAATATTTACATTCCCAAAGTACAAAGCTATACATACATTGAAAGATGTGCTCTAAAATAGAATGTAGAGAAAAAGAAAACGCAAAACGCACTACAAATAATCCCTAATTCCCATAATGCAAATGTGAATTCAAGATTATTAGCAGTTCAAAGTTGTTTCATTATAAATGCCATTCTACCAACTGATTATCACCACAACTAATTTTGTTTAGGAAAACATAATTGGTATTACAGTTGATTGAAAGGATTTAGGCTACATCTGATGCTTAAAGTAAACTACTTCTAAAAATGAATAGCCTAAACTGCCAGCAGCAGGACTTCAAAATGGCTGGTACTATTGGTCTCCTCTACCAAAGTTCTGAGGACCACTGCCACTATGATCTCATCCCTCTAGACTATGACTTCTCTAGATGGTAGCTGTAGCCAGACCTCAGTCCTGAAAACCACAATTAGGGCACTTCAAAACTGATATATGTATAAAATCCTCAATCAAGGACAACTAAGTTTATTCCATTTTATAAAATGAATGACAGTCATCTTCTATTAACACTATTAACCAGTTAGTCCAATAAAAAAATAAATACAATAAAGATGCCAATTAGTGTGGTCTTGCTCAAATGTAACTTACATTTAAAAAATGGCATCAAATGAAATGGCACTGAGCATCAGTGATTTAATACCTGGTGAAATTTAAAAAATTGTATTACTTCATGTTCTGTTCCTCATATAACACAACTAAACAATATTTTTCACTTTAGCTTCTTAAAAATCAAGGTTCACAACCAACAAGTGTCAAATGTGTACCAAAATATTGCTCCCAACACAATTTGTGCAAACAAATCACATAAACTTAATGGGTTTGCTTTAATTCCCTTTTTTCTTCATAAATACTGCCTCCTGTCTCCAATCAGAAGCGCCTAATTTTCCATGGGTTGAACAATCTAAGCAAAAAAATACAAGCAGGTACTGAGTAAGGACCTAAGGGATTCTCCCCCTGAATAAACCACATGTATATTCATTTGCCCCGGTGTTCTTTTAGTCAACTTCTAGGTTCTTAGCTTTTGGTCCACAGACTGAAGTCACTCTTTGGTACCTTATAGATAAGTTTGTTGAAATCATTTATGACAATTAAGAATATCTTCCTTTGATTAGGTTTGACTAATACCAACTATAGTGTTATAAACCTGTTGAGGGAAAAAACCTATATTTTCATAGATCAAAGATTTTTAATACTTTAGTTTTCCATAAAGTTTCTCTAATATTCCTCGAGCTGCAGTCAACTTTATTAAACTGATGATTCGGGTTACAGCCAAAAGTACATTTACTACATAAATAGAAAATACTGAATGGTGTAGAAAAAGAATTCACTGGCTTTTCAGTAAAAGAAAGACGATTTTTCATTAGTGCTTCTAATGAAAGCTGCAGCATCTACTTAACTGTAAAATATGGTTAAGAATTAAAAATCTAAAAGAACCTGGAAAGAAAAGACAATTTAATAGGCCATTTTACTCACTACTGTTTCATATCTAGTAAGCACCCTAAGTGCTAGAGATCTAACAAAATTCTGATAGACTGCTTGTTCCAAATAACAGCAAAAAACAAGCAAACAAAACAAAATTAAAAAGCCCCATTTACTTTTCAATAGCTCGCGGGGAGGAGGAAGGAGCACATTATTCAAAAAGTAATTAACTATACCTCATTCACGAATGAAAGCCAAATTTCACCCATAGGCTGTTAACCGATGCTCCAAAACTTATTCGCACAAAGTACATAGAGAAAGAAACAGGGCTGGGCGAGACCTAACTCGAGCAAAGAAGCAGCTACAGAACCTGAAAGGGAGAAAACAGCGAGTCAGGTCGTCGCTCCAGAAATTTCCGAGCGCCAGGCTCCCCAGGAGGGAACGCGGATGCCCACGACGGGGAGGGGGCGGCGGCACCTGTCACTCGGCGGCCCCGCGACCGCGATAACCCCCGACCCCGGCGAGGTCTCAGGAGACGCAGCCACGGCCCCGATGCCAGGGCCTGGGGTCTGCGCAGGACGCTCTCCGCCGGCCCCGAGCCGTGTGCCGAGCTTCGGGGCCGCGGCCCTTCCCGAGGAGCGGCCCTCCCGCGCCCTCTGCCCGGCGGCTCCGGCCAGCCGGGCCCATCGCCTCAGGCCGAGTCCCCAAACGCCGAATCCCGGGCGCACGGAACGGCACAGCCGAGCCGCCACTACTACCTCAGGGGCGCCGGAGCGGACCTCCGCGAGACGGGCCCGCCCTCTGCGTACTCACCGAGCCTCCGGGCCGCCGGCTCGGCCCTCCTTTCCCTCTTACCCCGCCGCCGCTCCTGCGGCTCCCTGGGCGGCCGCACTAGGCGTTGGGACTGTGCTGGGTCAAGGGGCGGAGGTGGGCTCGCGTCCGACTGGGGTCGCGCGGCGGCCTCGCGAGCAGGCAGGCACTAACGGGCCCCGGGGCGCCGGGCCAGGCGAACCGCGGCGGGGAGCACGGCTGCAGGCTGCGGTGAGGGGCGGGGAGAGCGCGGCTGTGAGCCGAGGGCGGGAGGGAAGTCCCGGCGGCGGGGGCAGCGTGAGAGCCGCTGGGCGGGGCAGGGGCGGGGCCTGGCGCTCTAGCCGGCGCGCGCGGGGGTTTGTTTATTTTCTCGGTTGGTTGCGGCGCTGGCGCGTGGGTAGAGGTTCGCGGCTGACGTTAGCGCCCCGAGGTGGGGGAGAGGACTAGAACCACCTGCTGGAGAAGGGGAGCTACGGGGGCCCGGCAGGATCCAAACGTCTCATGTAGGCGGTGGCGCCGCAGTTTTCGGGGTTACGGGGAAAAGAAGGGCTTTCCCAGAGAGGGTGGAACGAGGGAGGCCTCCCGAGAGAATTGGACTCCAGGCCATTCCCCTGCAGTTCGGTGGCTTCACCTGCATCACGGAGAGCAGTTGGAGGGCCCTGGAGAGGAAAGGGGCCGTGGGACCTGGTGGCCCGAGTTCCCAGCCACTCTGGGCTCGATCTCCAGTTAGTGAAGTAGCAATGGTCCTGCAAACCAAGCTTTGAGTAGCAAGACCGCATCAGATCTTTGTAAGGAACTTGCTCATTTTCTCTGTAGCGTTAACATGACACTTTCACGTTATCGCCCTTGGTGCTATATCAGGTAGTAATAGTCTCATTTTACAAGCCAAGTGACTTACCCAAAGCCTCACAGCTACTAAATAGAGCCGGAATCCAGCTATACTGACTTCAAATTCTGTGCTGCTTACCATTACATCATATTATCTCACTAAATCACTTTGATTCAGCTAGTAGGAGACACACATCCTTATGGGTAAGATGCTACAGAGGGGAGTTGAGGGTGTCATTCTTGCCTTCAGAGGGTAAGGAAAAAGCAAAGATAAAACAATAATAAAGGACAAACCATGATCAAAGAACTTATCTGTCTGGGGAATCGTGAAAGGAGGCAATATAGAGAAGGCATTTGGGATTGACTGTCAATAAGATGGGGAAGGTTTTGCAGCAGTACTGGATAGCTTGAGGACATATAGTGAATCAATGATAGCCGTGTGCAGGAAAAAGCAAATGGTAAGGCTCTAGGGTATATTGAGCAGTGGCAGTGACAAAGGAGAATGGGGCCTAAAATATCAAGTGGAAGAATTTGTGTTTAATTCAGTATTTTTAGTTTTTGTGCTTTAAAAGTTTGGGGGAAGCACAGCTTTTCTTTGATCTCGCTGTGAATGGACACAAATTAGAGGTGGTAAAACTGCCAGACAGACCTGCAATATAATGAGTCTGAATTAAAGGTAGGGCAGGAGAAATTTAAAAGCATGGTTTAAAGATGATGTGGAAGCAGAATCTACAGAATTTGATAATTAATTAATTAATTGGATTTACAGCAAGAAGGGCTAGCATGAGAACGTATATGAAGGAAGAGGGAGAGAAAAATCAAAGATAGTGGAGGTTTTGAGTTTGTAGATAAGTATAGAAGATAGAAAAGACAGGAGTAGAAACTGCTTTTTGAGAGACCATTAGATTTGGACATTTTGAAGTTTTGTAAGGTTGTCCAGACAGCCTGATAGAGGTGGACACTAAGAAGTTAGACATAAAGGTTTTGAAATATGGGAAAAAGAATTGAACTAGAAAATAGCCTGGGACGTTATCAACCTAGCAGTGATAACTTCCGTGAGAGAAAAGAAGAAAACAAAGGGCAGAATATGCAGAACATCTTCTTTAGAACCTTGCTACTCAAAGTGTAGTCAATAGCCCAGTAGTACTGGAATCACCAGGGAGTTTGTCAGGAAGGTGAAATCTCAGCCCTGCCCACTGCAGACTTGCCGAATCAGCATCTTCAACTTAACAAGAACCCCAACTGATTTGTATCACATTAAAGTCTGAGAAGCTCTGAACTACATGAGAGAAAAAATAAAGAAGGGATCTAATCTAGACAAGAGAAGCCAGCAAAGAGGGAGGAGGAAGTAGGAGAACCAAGGCAATGCAAAATCTCCAAAGCAAGGTAAATTGGAGTTGCACAAAGGCAGGGGTAGGAAGGAGCGTACATCAACAATATCCAGAACCACAGAGATTGAAAAACACAAGGAAGGAAGGTATGTTTGAATTTTGAGATTAGGTGGTGTGGTCATTATGACCATGTTGTTCTAACTGAAAGCTTGGAAACTGCCCCTTTGTGATCAGGGACAGCCTAGGAATCTCATCCCCGTCAGTCCCCACGAATACAGGACATATTGAAGTAGGGTTGTGGACTTGATAGAAGGACAAAGTAGAAATTCTTTTCTAGTTGCTTCTATTTTCTCAGTGAAATAAGAAGATCGTTTTGGGAGATTGCTAATTGTCCATCACAATTTATTCTCCCCTTCTTCCTGGGCACACAGATCATTTTCCTCAGCCTCTCTTTCAGTTAGGTATAGTCAAGTCTTAAGTTGTTGCTAGTGGAATGTAAGCAGCAATGATGCCTGCCACTGGCAGGCCAGAGTTCTTGCTTCACATGTTTTTCCTTTCTGCCAGCTAGAGTACGCAGACGACTACGAGAGTCACAAGAAAGAAAGCACCTGGATGGAGAGCAGCCCACTGACCTGAAACACCCACTCTGGATTATTATGTGAGCAAGATATAAATTTATATTGTGTGGGAGCCGTAACATTTGGGGGTTTATTTGTTATAGAAATTTAGCCTACTCTAGCTAAAATAGTCATTAACTGAAAGTAAGGAGGGTAAGTTTGAGAGGGGGGAGGAGAGAGGAAGAGAGGTGAAATGGTAGTCTATGGGTATGGGAGAGGGAATTGACTAGGGAAACATAATAAGGTTTTCAGGCACTAAGGGCCCACCTGTGAGTGGTCATGAATTTATAGTGAGATCAGTGAATATGGTTGTGCATTTTTCTCCAGCCATATTCAGTTGTTTATGTACAGGCACTGAGTAGGCAGTTTTGGATTAACCAGGACTGAGATTTGGCCAGGCAAAAATGATGGGAAGAGACGGGAAAAGTAGTTGGGGGTAAAAGCAAAGGAGGCATTATAATTTCAGACATGGTAAGAAGTAAGGCTCTGAGAGGGCTGATGAACTGTGAAAATGTGATAGGATGAATAGATTGGTCTTTCTGATCGGGTTGAAGAATTGTTGGAGTTAAGGTACTATAAGAATGACCTGAAAAGATAAGAGATGGGTTGGAGTGTAGGAGGCTTGAAATTAAAATCAGAAGATCTGTAGTTGTCAGTGATGTCAAGGTAGGGAATGATCATGAGTGGGGAGCTGAGACAGCAGATGCACAAGATCATCTGAAGAATTGTGGTTAAGGAATTGAGAGGCAGTAAGTGTTTGAAAGGGAGATTAGAGATAGAGATGATAGATAGAGAGATAGAGAGATAGAGAGATAGATTATATATATATATATATATATATATATATATATATATATATATAGAGAGAGAGAGAGAGAGAGAGAGAGAGAGAGAGAGAGAGAGAGAGAGAGAGAGAGAGAGAGAGAGAGACAGTGAGATAGAGAGATAGAGACACACAAAGAGTTGTCCACAGGAATGATCATGTTGGAGTTGTGAGTAGCCATTAAGTGAGTGATAATGAGCCTGGTACTAAAATCTTCAAAGAATGAGGGGTTGAACTCTCTGAATTAGGGTGTTTAAGGCCATCAATTATTTAATATGTTCAATTCTTGCAGATAAGAGTTTTCACTTAAACAGGCACTTTAAAATTTTACTAATGTGGGATTTCTAGTTGCTTCTCTTTGACCTCTCAGATTACAGGTTTCTTTAAGAGTAACAGCTTTCTTTAAGAGGAAATGCCCATCTGTCTGTATTGTAAAACAAACACATGCCAAGCTTCCCAGTTTAAATGACTATGCTTTAAAATGTGTCATAGACTACTCTGTTCTACCTCCAAAATATATCCTCAAATAACTACATCAAAAGTGATGCTAGCTTTGCCATATCAAATAATGCACTGTAAATGTTCAAAATTGACATGAGAAATCTCAGGTATAACTTAATAAATAGGGATTGACTACAGACTGGGCAAATTAAAAATAACAAGATTACCTTTAGTTTAGAAAATGATGTACCATGTTTTCTAGCATAGGGGCTAGACAACTAGGGGTTGAATCAAAGCACCCATCTCATGGGGTTATTGTGAGGATAAAATATGTAATAAATATAATACATGCAAGCATTTAAAAGACCACTTAGCACATATAAGCACTCCAAGTTAGCTACAGTTATTCTATTATTGTACTAATATCTAATTCTTATGAAATTCCCTGTAACAATATTTGGACTTTTCCTACTTAGAAAATATGCTCATTGTATCTGTACTTACTAAGACCTAATAGTAAGGAGACTCTGGTTAAACATGGCACATTGAACACACGTTTTTCTCCACTCGCTCCACATCCCTCACTAAAATGACACTGACAGAATAAAAAAGATAAAAACCCATAAAGACAAAACAAACAGGAAAAGAGATCCCTGCTGAAGAAGAATGTCGAGAAAACTTAGGAACATGGAAAGTAGATGGATGTGTGATAACTGACTTACCAAAACTGAGAAATTCAATACCTAAGCTTTTGGAAGGGGTAGAGCCAGCCAGAGTGAACCTGTTCACATCACAGACCCCGGAAAGGCTCTGAAATTAGAGCTGCCACACACCTCTGAAAGCAGAAGTAGAGTGGGGCTGCAAACCAGAATTCATTATGAAAGCTTTATAAGGAACCGTGGGATTCTTTCTTCCCCTAATCCCTACTCTATTCCATGCTGCCTTAACTCAGCAGAAGATGGGCAGTTTACTTTCTGGAGCGGTGGACTCAGAGCTCCTCTGGACACCAGGCAGAGCTGAGGACAGGGAGATGACTCACACTCCACAGAAAAGCAGAATTAAATGAAGTTGTCTATGTTATAAGACATATCCCCCCAGCTTCGTTCCCAAATTCAGATTTAGAATGCTGGGATCCTGTAAGGAAATACGGTGCTTTCTCTTAGAGCAGGGGTATCCAAACTGCAGCCCACGGGCCAACTGCGGCCCGCAATCCATTTTTAATTGGCCTGCTGCAAATTCCAAAAATATATTTAGTTTACTTAAATAAACCAGGTGAGGCAATACGTACTTCACCTCGAGTGAGTGGCCCGGCTGTTTGTGTATTTTACCGCATATGGCCCTTGGTGATAAACATTGAAAAAAGTTTGGACAACCGTCTTAGAGGAAAATCAGCTGGTACAAAAGAAAAGGCCTACAAATAATGACTTTGAGGGTTCTATAATGGAGAATGTAGTTTGTCACCTAGCTCTTTACAGTGAAGCCCAACACTAGGCTCTAGTTAACTTTTTATCATCTTTCTTTTTTATTTTTATCAAATTTATTGGGGTGGCATTGGTTAGTAAAATTATATAGGTTTCAAGTGTACAATTCTGTAATACACCATCTATATATTGCATTGTGTTCACCACCCAGTCAGTTCTCTTTCCATCACCATATATTTGACCCCCTTTACCCTCCTCTACCACCACCACCCCTCCAACCTTACCCTCTGGTAACCACTAAACTATTATCTGTCTATGAGTTTTTGAGTGTTTGTTTGTCTTGTTTGTTGCTTTGTTTTATATCCCACACATGAGTAAAATCATATGGATCTTGACTTTTTCTGTCTGACATATTTCCCTTAGTATGATAATCTCAAGCTCCATCGATATTGTCGCAAATGGCAGTATTTCATCTCTTATGGCCGAGTAATATTCCATTGTATATATGTACCACATTTTCTTTACCCAGTCATCTATCAAAGGACATTTCAGTTGTTTCCATGACTTCGCCACCATGAATTATGCTGCAATGAACATAGGGGTACATATGCATAGATCTTTACGGATCTACATTTTCAGATTTTTTGAGTAGATACCCAGGAGAGGGACTTCTGGGTCATATGGTAGTTCTGTTCTTAACTTTGTGAGGAACCTCTATACTGTTTTCCATAGTGAAATTTACATTCCCACCAGCAGTTTATAAGGGTTTATCTCCAACACTTATTATTTCTTGTCTTGTTGATAATAGCCATTCTAACAGGTGTGAGGTGGTATCTCATTGTGGTTTTGATTTTCATTTCCCTAACAGCTTGTGAAGTTGAGCATTTGTTCATGTATCTGTTGGCTGTTTATATGTCTTCTCAGGAGAAGTGTCTGTTCAGGTCCTCTGCCCATTTTTTAATTAGATTATTTTTGTTGTTGAGTTGTATGCATTTTTTAATATATTTTGGATATTAGCTCCTTATTGGAGGTATTGTTTGCAAAGGTCTTCTCCCGTTCAGTTAGTTTTGTCTCTGTTTTGTTAATGGTTTCTTTTGCGGTAAAGAAGCTTTGTAATTTGATATAGTCCCATTCATTCATTTTTGCTTTTACTTCCCTTGCCTTTGAGGTCAAATTCATAAAATCCTCTCTAAACCCAAGGTCCACAAGTTTAGTACTTATGCTTTCTTCTGTGGAATTTATTGTTTCAGGTCTTATATTTAGGTCTTTGATCCATTTTTAATTAATTTAGGTAAATGGTGACAGATAGCAATCTACTTCCATTCTTTTGTATGTGGCTTTCCAATTTTTCCAGCACCATTTATTGAAGAGGATTTCTTTTCTCCATTACGTTTTTGGCTCCTTTGTCTCAAATTGTCTGCCCATATATATGTGGGTTTATTTCTGGCTTTTCAATTCTGTTCCATTGGTCTATTTTTTTCTGCCAATACTATACTATTTTGATTACTGTCACATTGTAGTATAATTTGAAGTCAGGGAGTGTGATACCTCCAGCCTTGTTCTTTTCTTTCAGGATTGCTTTGGCTATTCAGGGTCTTTTTTTTATTCCATACAAAGCTGATGATTTTTTGTTACATTTCTTTAAAAAATGCCATTGGGATTTTTATCATCTCATTCTTAAATGTGAGTGAATAGTCAAGGAGCTCCAGATATTTAAAGAAACCCTCTTAAATGAAAGAGCCCCTAATGAACAAACAGAAGAGAGAGGGAAGGAAGGAAGGAAGGAAAGAAAGAAGGAAGAAGGAAGGGAGGGAGGGAGGGAGGAAGGGAGGAAATATGGAGAAGAAATAAAGAAAAGAAACCAAGTAGAGCCAACGCAGGGAGCAGAAAAAGATGTCAAAATGAAAAAAACTCTCAAAAGTTTTAACTCACATATGCTCAGGATTACTGGAGGGAGGTATTCCACCAAAATAAGGGTTTAAACCAAGAAACAGAAACACATAGGGCCTGGTAAACAGGAGCTCCAACAAAGAAGAAAACAAAGAGAATTCCTGGGATCTAGGTGAAGGGAAATTCCAGGACAACTGTGTAGCGGGCCTGCAGAGCAACCAGTCCATTCTGACAGAGGATGGAGGGCTCCAGAGGGCATGTCCCCAGGGGGGAAAAATGGGACCTGATTGATAAGCTAATAATATGTTTGAACCTCATGAACAAAACTTCACAGGTCCAGTGGAACATAAAGATGATGAAATGGTGATAAGTATAAGAGTAAACTAAGCAATCCAAGAAAGAGGAGATTATAAACTCCAGGGAAAACAAAGTATTTGTGGTGGACTGTATGGCTGTTTAAGAATATTTTATGTTACCTCCCTGAAAGAGAATTATACTTCCCTGCCCTATTGATGTCAGACCTGGCAGTATGAATCACAGTGACCAATGACGTAGGGAGCACAAGTGAATATGGCACTTCCAGGCAGAAGCTATAGGAGCCATGTCTCTGCTCCTGCTGAGAGATGGGCACTGTTCAGATAGAGGCTACCACTGGCCATCTGAGTCTTGAGTGAAGACACCATAAAGCAGAATTGCAGCTGACCTGCCATTGGACATGCAGTGTGAATGAAAAGTAAACCTTTATTGCTGTAGGCTGCTGAGGTTTTTGTGGTCATTTCTTAATGCAGCATAATTAATCACTCCTAACGGATACAACACGGGATGCTGTGGATAATATGTAATAGGCATTAAAATATATGTAATAAAACTGAACAACATGATATAAATATATTGGGAAATTAGTAAATGGCATAAAATGACAACAACTGAAAAACTAAGACATGGCAGTAAAAATGTGCTGTTTAGAAATGTAGAATAGCAGAACATCGACTTTCCTTTGGGAAGCAGGCATCAGAGTTACGACACATGGAGAACGGCCTTCTGTTTATTATGAGCCTTGTAGTAATCAGATTCTTAAACTATATATATCATCACTTTGAAAAAAATTAAAATTGCATATCTTTAAAAAAATTAATGGTGAGAGGACAGAAAGTTGTAGTAGTTTTTAATTCAGCCAACTTAATAGACTGACCATTAATCATCCCTCACTAATATTAAGATGTAAGTAGAACTAATTCTTGACCAGTTCTTTAAAAATACCTTTTTGAAGAAAATTGAATAAATCAAAGCTAAACTTTTTCATTCTACCTTCACACTGTCCACTGCAAAATAGAAATGTTAATGTTGCTTTTTTAATATTTTGACTCAGCTACTTCCTTTCCTTGCCCTGATTGTGGTATTATTTATAGTATCATAATATTACTATTTATATGAAGTCAAGTGTCACTAACTTAAATTTGAAAAATGACTTACGTGAATATGGAATTATGTTATGAAAGGCTATTTTATACTTTCAAAAATAATTGTTTTTAAAATACCCTCTCACACTAGACCAAAAAAAAAATGTATTTTCTTCAGGAGCTTTGCAGTGATTAAAATCGATGTTACATATAGATAAATAGAAATGCATATAGATATAGATAATATCTATAAATTATTTGCAAATAATTATTTCTATTTGATGGGTTTTCCACTCTTTTCTGGTGTTTTGTACATCATTTGTACTACTGTGCCTAAAGAAAAAGAATTTGGGACAGCAAAAGTACACCAGTCCAATTGCTATATAAATTGTACAGACTAAATGCAGCAGGCTCGCTGTAGTCTTTGGATTCTTTAGGGTGGCCCCTTCGTGATCTGAGCCACCTTCCTATGCTCGTCTCCCGCCGTCCCTTACACCCAGCACTAATTCAGTCATTCAGCAGATACTTATTTGGAGTCCCCAATGTACTAAGCCTATTACTAAACTGCTGTAGTTCCCTGAATATATGATGTTATCGTCCAGTTCTTAGCCTTTGCAATGGGTTTTCTTGATCTAAAATGCTATTCCTTTTATTCCTATATCTTTGAAAGCCAATGTGTCCATTAAGACACAGGGGGACCTTCTTGGGGAAGCCTTCCCTTACCCCTAAAAGCCCTTCTTCCAGAGTCCCAGATGGCAGCCACCATGAAGAAGGCAACTGCAGAAGATGTCAATGTTACTTTCGAAGATCAACAAAAGATAAACAAATTTGCATGGATTACAAGTAGAATCACAGAGCAGAAGGAAGAAATAGATGTAAAAAAGAAACAACTCCAAAGTTTAGAGATGCTTGTGAGGATATCATGCTTGCAGATGACAATTGCTTAATGATACCTTATCAAATTGGTGATGTTTTCATTAGCCATTCTCAAGAAGAAACACAAAAAGTGTTAGAAGCAGCAAAAAAAAATTTGCAAGAAGAAACCAACACCTTAGAATCCAGAATGGAATCAATTCAGCTGGTGTTAGCAGACTGAAAGTTCAGTTATATGCAAACTTAAACCCTGAAGCAACATAAACCCTGAACCTAATGAAAGTTAAACATTTTATAATACTTTAAAAAAGTTAATAATTTGAATATTGTTTGAATGATTTTTTTTAAAAAGCCCTTCTTCCATATTCCCAAAGTACCCTCTATATTTTCACCAGAATTATTATATTCTCTCTTATATTGTGAGCTCCACTAAAACAGAAACCTGGCCTATTTTACTCACTGGTATGTCACTTCAGTGCCAGGCTCATTGTATGCATTCAAATGGTCAAAATGTTATTATCTGTCTTCCCTCAACATACTGTATGCTCCTTGGTGGATGGGTCTGTGATTTATTAAACATTTTTTCCTTTAGCATTTAGCATTCTACCTAGCACATAGAAATTTGTTGAATGAATTAGCTTTCTCTGCATTAGCATTAATGGTTAAAATGCATAGTCCTGAGGAATATAGAGAAAAGTATCCTCATAATATAGAGAGATGGGGTACTGATGATTGTTCCTTATGTGTTTTACTTAAATAGGAAAAAAATACATGTGAAAGACCTCAGATTATAGACTACAAATGCCAAATTATGTAGCTGTGATATATGCTCTTACCACCCTTAACCTAGAAATGAGAAAAGTAGAAATAATTCTTTAAGGAATAATCTTAAAATAACCAGCTAAAAATGTATCAACAATAACAGAAAAGTTGGGATTTCTGCTCATTAAGTCAGCTTGTGTGGATAAACATTAACTAAATTCCTTGATTCACGGTATGATGTATTCTAACCCAAACCCAAATCTACTATCCAGCCAAAACAAACTGTGATTAATACACAAAATTTAGTTGTATTTCTACATACTAGCAATGAACAATCTGAAAAATGAAATTACAAAAACAAGTCCACTTACAATAGCATCTAAAAGAATAAAATATTTAGGAATAAATTTAATTAAAGAAGGATTAAGATTTGTACACTGAAAACTAAAAAGCATGGTTATAAGAAATTCAAGAAGATCTAAGTAAATGGAAAGACAGTGCATATTCATGGTTTGGAAGACTTAATATAGCTAAGATGGCAATACACTCCAAATGGAGTTACAGCTTCAATGCAATTCCTATCAAAATTTCAACAGGCTCTTTAGCAGAAATGGCTAAGTTGTTCCTAAAATTCATATGGAAACTCAAGGGACCCCAAATAGCCAAAACAATATTGAAAAAGAACAAAGCTGGTAGACGTATACTTCCCAAGTTCAAAATTTACTACAAAGCTACAGTAATCAAGACAGTGTAGTACTGGCAAAAGGACAGACATAAGCCAACGGAATAGAATCAAGAGTCCAGAAATAAACCCAAACATCTGTGGTTAACTAGTTTTCAACAAGAGTGCCAAAACAATTTAATAAGGAAAAGATTGTTTTGTTTTGTTTTTCCCAACAAATAGTGCTGGGACAACTGGATATCCACATGCAAAAGAATGAAGTTAAACCCCTACCTTATACCATATACAATGGACCCAAGACATAAATATAAGAGCTAAAACTATAAAACTCTTAAGAAGAAAATATAGGTATAAATCTGCACGATCTGGGATTTCTTAGATATGACAACTAAAGCACAAACCACCCAAAGAAAAAAATAGGTTTCATCAAAAGTAAAAACTTCTGCAATGCAAAGGACACCATTAAAAAAAGAAAAGAAGGAAGGATGGAAGGAAGGAAGGAAGGAAGGAAGGAAGGAAGGAAGGAAGGAAGGAAGGAAAGACAACCCACAAAATGGGAGAAAATATTTGCAAATCATGTTTCTGGTAAGGAACGTGTACCTAGTATAAAGAATTCTTACAACTCAACTTTGACCTGGCCAATTAAACTGACATAATCAAGTCTTTACATAAAGTTTTCCTTCTTATGGGAGATAGTGACCTTTGTAATTAACATTACTAAAATGACCTCGGTACCACTGAAGGTAAAAACTCTTTCAGGAAAACTGTTTGTTAGTATTCTTTCTCTCTGATTATTTGTTCACAATCCAGTAGAATACTTATGATGATAGGTTCCATTAAAGTCTTGGCCTTCTCTTTGATTACCTGGCTGCACAGGTCATGGGTTTTTGATGTGAATAGAGACAAATTATTTCTTAACATTGGCAGATACTTGGAAACTAAGGGGAATGAGCTTGCTTCAGAACGCTCATAAAGAAGAGAACACCACGGTAATACCAGATTTAATTAGACTATGCTTATTGTACACAGTAGCTATGAGAGTCAAATCCCAAACAAAGACTGACTGCTGTTAATTTGATCATATAACTATACATATACCAAAAAATTAACTTAACTGTTTTATAATTTCCTTGAGGGAAATATAGAGTTTTAAAATATCTTTGTGATTACCTAATGGAAACCATTCTTCTGTTTTAAGAAAATTTGTTTTCTAGCCAGAGTTAACCGATAACTCACAAATGTAATTATTGCTAAAGAAATAGTGGTTAAAAACCTAGTAGCAACATATTCTTTCATTTACAAATCAAAGAAATAGTCATGAAGCACTTCTTATGCCTCTAAAAATACTCCGTCAAGTTTTTGAAATATTTTCTTGTGAGAATAGAATTCACATGAAATTTCCCATAGAATACTGTTATTTCTACTGTTACTGACATATATAACTAAAACTCTGAGATATATATATGTTTATATATATTGTTTTAAAATGTTTATATATATATATATATATATATATATATATATATATATATATATATATGTATATATATATATATAAAACAAGCAACCACATATGTGCTAAAAAGTTATCCAATTTTGATATCCAAGTCTATGGAAAACCTAACTTATAATTCCATCATAAACATGATACTTTTTCAAAGGGCTTTCATGTATTTATCTGATAAACAAGCTATTTACCATATAATAGAAATAGCAGTTTCCCTCCCAATTAATTTATTAAATACTTTGTGTTGCATTTGAAAAATAAGATTTTGATTTTAAATGTAAAGGAGTGATTCATAACTTGCTTTTATAATTTGGGTCATTCTGGTCATGTCCCAGTCGTGTCTTACAACTAGTGACACCTGGTGCTAGCTAAGAAACAAACAGGCTTAGTTCCAGGCTTCTAATGGGACAATTCAGATGCTGCCCTACCCCTAGGTAATAGGAATTTCAAAAAGGAGACTAGCCCCTCAGTATAAAAATACCTTGCCCTATTCCCACTCTTCTCATCTAGAAGAAAGAAATCATGCTAGAAAGTAACAACAAAACTCTGACAATTTTTATACTTATAAATCAGTTGATTTCAGTTTAACTCATGACTCCTTTTCAGGGTGGATAGTGAAATACCACTGCAGGTCACAAACAAAAATGAATAACATCAATTAAACCTCCCAAGGCAAGCTAATAGCTGCTGGTTTGTAATCATGAATGGAAGTCTTTAATCCAGAAGATTTTCAGTAGAAAACTTCTGGGATACTCGAGCAGAGAGAAAAAAATTAAGCAGAATGGTTAAGTATTGTTTTATGAAGATAAATCCTGTCATTTAATGCCCCCAGTGTTTGTTTTGGCGTGTTATTTGTGGTTCTTCAATGGTAAAATCACTTAGGTCCTGTTTTCTTTGGTTTATGTTATGGGTGTTGGAATTTATCCAAAACTACTGTTTCTTATAATTCTCTATTGAATGGCTCCATAATTTCCATTCAAATTCTGTCTAGAGTAGCTTCTTTTCATATAATCCTGAATTAGTAGTAATCATAGGAAGAGGAACTAGTATAAAAACTGGGATGTATATTTTCAAATGGCAAAATCAGTACTAATTAGAAGTATTCAAGGTTTAGAGATAGCCAAAGATTGAAGTTGTTTCAGTGCTGTTGCCAGAGAAATAAATATATTCACTCAAAATATTTTTGAAAATTCTTTGCTGATCTATGGAATACTTTAAAATAAACCTCTTCATCTTCTGTTCTTATCATAGCTATTTGAATCCTGGAACATTATGGGGCGTGAGGGGTATGTAAAGCTATAATTTGTCTATAATTTGTTGTTGGCAATTGGAGAGGGAGTCGGGGTCAAAGAAGTGGTTCTTTTAAAAGGCCCCTCAGATTAAATAAATTCTAACATTTACCACTTTGGACTTGAAAAATTATACCTTGCTTTGTATATACTGTAATATGCTTGAAAACACAATACCACATACAAATATTGTTTCAAAATACATTTCTGTTATACTTTAATTACAGAAATATTAACTAATAGAGTTTTAAATTTACAACAATTCTAAGTATAAATTTTTTTAATGTTTACTTTTCTACACTGCTGTTGTGAATGGTTTTGTTCCTTGGGCAAATAAGGATATTGCTCATTATAACAATTTGTGAGATTGTTGTATTTTTCTTTTAAAGACTATAGAGATAACTCCGTAGAGCTGTATATAATAATTTACCAGTAGAACCTAATACCTAAGTCTGAGTCAATAATTCAGTTAAATTACACTGCTAGCATTTCAAATAGTGGCAATTCTATTAATTCATTGTGGAAATCCCTAGGAAAAAATATTAAGAGAGATAAAAACTATACAGAATATCAAAAGCCAATATTATAACATCAAGTTTTTCTGAGCTTTCTATAAGTTCTCTTGTTCTAATGACCTTCATTTTGGGGTACTGTTGGGGTCAACACCATTCTAATATATGGTGCCATGTATGCGCTGCATTCCAACAGCAAGGAATAGAAGCAGTCACCCCTGGTACAGGCAATAGGGGCTGCACTGTTTGTGAAGAATTTAAAAACAAACTTAGGAAAAGTCATCCGATTTTACTTTTGGCATCAAGGTAAACAAAGAAGGCGATAAAATACTCCTCCCATTAGTCAGATTCTCCCACTACCCCACCCTTTGAACTATTGCACCTATGAGTTAAAAGTATATAGAAGAATGTGTTATCAGTACTAATGAAGGCAGCCCACAGCTTAAATTTAAATGTAAAATATACATAATGAATATTTTTTAAAATGCCAGTGAAGTTAAGAGAGGAATTGTGGACATGAACTTACAGGTACTGTAGTCATTGAGCTTTCAGATATTGATACTTCAGTGTTTTAAAAAGTCACAAGTATGTGCCTAAAGAAATAACTGAAAGAGCAAAACATGTCACACTTGTATTTAATGCATGAGAATTTGTATTGACTATAGAACCAAACTCCCACTAAGGATTTGACTCCTTAGTAATTCATTCTAAGACTTAATATAAGAAGACCTTTTTTTTTCCATATAAGACACCCATTTTTAAATAAGGATTTATCACTTTATTGACCTGGACTAATACAAACAAGCCATTGCTAGTGACAATAAAGTCCACATTATTGAAGATCATATGTATTTTAGCTGACTCCTCGGACACCTAAGTTCATGAAGATAAGAAGAATTGAGGGACCAAAAAAACAAAACAAAACCACAAAACCATTAGCAAAAGAAAACAAACATTAAAGCACAAAAGCATCTTCACTGATGTTCTCACTACCCATAGCTGCCCATACTTATAGAATTCTCCAACACTGTGATCTATAATACTCTGGAGTCAGGGAAGGAACTAGTACTTGTCGGAGGCAAACATGTTCCTGTCAAATGCTGTGATCGTTGGAAAAAACAAAACAAAACATAATGAAAAGGAAAAGAAAACCACAAACATTTTATAAACATGCAAAAAGGCAGACATGACAAAACGTTTAGACTAAGGAAAGCATGTGAAAAAGTAAAACTTGGTAGTAGTATACATAAAAAATAGTTTACTTACCTTGAGGAGATGCCTTAAATTTTCTGTCCTTTGTGAGAGCACTGACTAAACTAGAATGATAGGAGGTTCACTTCTAGAAGGTATTATTCAGGATATTGCTTATATATGGGTGAATGCATATGAAATCTATCATAGCATTAAAGGATGTATGTTTAAACCAGAACGAAGAAAACAACTATCTGTTATTTAGAATTCAGTTCACATTTGCATTATCAAATCTAATTATTGTTGGTTTGATATAAATTTTTTCTTCCTCTGTTCGTGAGTTAGATTTCAGAAAATATGTTTATATTTCAACAGGTAAAACAAATATGTGTCAATTTCTTGGACAAGCAGGATTCCAGTGTCACAGTACATTTTTACATGAATTATTTCTCAATCATTGCCTACTCTTATAAGGAATATACAATTAGGAACTTCATTAATAAATATGTATTTATTAATAAATATGTAATTGCTGTGCTTTAAGGCACTGACCTTTTCCCATTATATATTTATATACATATTATATATGATATACATTAAATATATATCATGCAAACCAAAGGCAAAAAAAGGAAACTTGCTTAAAACCAGGATTTGATTTCACATAGTCCCTGTTAAAGATAAAATTTCCAATGTAGTTTGTAAATACATTGTTTGAAGCAGTTTCTCATTGGGCCAATGTTAAAAATTGTAGTTCAGTTTCCAGGTAGGTCCACAGAAGTCTATTTAACCCATAATTTAAATGAATTTTAGTACCACACTTAAGAGATATAGAAACTATTCACCAATTTAGGAGTTTGTTTCGGTTTGGTTTTCTTTTCCTATAAGACCTAGTTTTTAGCAGTAGGACCAAGGATCCCTAGTCCCTAAGGGCTGAAACTTAGAAAAAGGAAACATTAGGACTTTTAGCACAGGGTGACAGTTTGGATCTTAGATAAGATGATCAGGGTCAACAGCAACAGAAAAAAGGACAAAAGAAAAAATTAGTAGCATCAGAGAAGAAAAAATGGAGTCAGCAAGGAAGTGGGTGACTCTAATTGAGTAGATATCCTTAAGTCAGGGTGGGTGTGCTATTTGCCCCACTCAAACATTACTTAATTTAAGAAACAATCTCATTTTACAAGTGAAAGTTTGGAAAAGTAAAAAAATAACATAGTTTAAAAAGTCACAAAATATCAGGCTGGTGCAAAAGTAACTGTGGTTTTTGCAATTGTTAACCTTTTAAATTACAATTACTTTTGCACCAACCTAATACCTCCAGTCATTATAAGGGAATGTTTTCTGTGACTGACAAATATGATGCAAAAGTACAAACTGTATATGTTGGGCAAATCAATGTTTAATTCTTAATACCACGTGAAGTTTATATTATATAACAAGGTTTGGACCAAAAAAATCTTAAAGAAAAATTTTCATTTACATATTTACAGCCCCAATGTAGTCTGGCCTGCCTGTGTGCAAAGCCTGACTGAGCAAGTTGTAGAGAAAAATCTCAGATTAAACCCATCAGATGATTAGCTAAAGATTCTCTGGCAAGACTTCAAGCTTTACTCTTTTCCTTGAAATAGTGGAATGCTTTAGTGTTAGTCTGTTATCATTTCCCTGTTCCATACAACTGCATCCATTCTCCCATTTTTAGTAGCATAAAGAGAGATATGTTGAATAGGTAGGGCAGGAGAGAGAGGAAAACTTATATTCCGTAATATTAGCAAACCAATAATGTAATATTCTAAAAACAATTTTAGAAAAAGAGCAGAGACCATATTTAAAAACATCAAGACTGATCGATTACTCATCCTCTGTGGGCTATGAGGACCATAAATTAACCTTAATCCATAACCCTAGCCAGTTGCCTTAGCCCACAGACTGCATTTTGGCACAGATTTTAACTGTGTCAAAACATATGCAGCAGGTGACTCTTCCTCTTACATAAGCAATATTTAACTGGATCTTTTAAAAAAAACAAAAAATACTTTTATTTGAAAATAACAGTAACAAACTTATAAGATATAATTATTGCATTATTACATACTTACATAGCATACTTTATAATATACTTTTATATTATATAGCAATATACATTTGATGGATATTTTAGTTTATTATTTTACTTTTAGTCTTGTTCTTCAAATACGCCTGGAAAAGAATTTTAGGCAGATTTGTAAGTGGAAATATTTAAATGTTCCATTACTTGATAGTATTGGAAAATGTGTGTTTGGCTATTATGGAAATGCAAATTAAAACTCCCCAAATGTAGTATAGAAGATATACATACACATCTATAACATACAAAAGGATTAGGGATTCCTTCCTCCCCCTTTTCCTTTATCCTGAGGGAAGAGCTAGTGAGTTTAAGCTTTAATTTTAAACAGGTTAGAAAAATAAATCTTACATATCAACTAAATTAAAAAGTTCTATTAGTAACTACCTAAGTTTTAAGTCACTGTTTCCTAGCTACTTCAATAGAATCAGCAGTCATAGATCCAACCCCAACTCCAAGACTGGAACGTCGTAATGATAGTTCCAAGGCAGAAATTTGACGTAACTCTTTGCGACACAACTTTACAGGTGTGACGCCATGAATCTGTCCCACATTTCTTACTGGCTGAATTTGGGGTGATGGTTGACTGTGAGATTTTGTAAATTGATTTTCATCACTCTCTGTTTTATCCTCATTGCTTAACAAATGCCCACTAGTGGGAGCTAAATAGCTATAAATTGGAGGTAATTCTGGGCCACCTTCCCAGAGCTTCTGAAGATTTGGTTGTGTTCTTAAGCTACTTGCTGAACTGTCTAATTCTCTTTCCCTTCCACTTAATTTCATACTTTGGGTTCTAGATGCCCATTTTAATTCTTCTGAAACCATGCCTGCTTCTCCTGCATTCAGGACTCCATCTCCAGCATCACGATCTAAAAATAATCCAAAAATGAAAAAAAAAATTAGAGATTTATTGAAATCAAAAGCAGGTATTTTAATCATGATATCGTAACATAATTATACTATCATTCAATATAAATTATGTCTTTCAGATTTTGTTAAAAGACTTCTTTTATACAACTAGAAGTGTGGATATGAATTATTCTTCTTTTCCTTAGAGGCATCTTGCATATGAATAACTGAGTACTTTTCATTCCTGGAACAAAGTTGAAAAATAGTCTTCTAGTGATTTTGGTACTCCCTGGAAACGGGTGCTTTGAGCCTCTCCAGTGCCCTTCCACGCCTGCCTGCCACTGGGCTTGGCACTGGTGAATCACATTCCATATCCTGGCAAAGTGAAGCCAGCACTGGCTTTGCCCCATATCTCCAATGACTGCTGGGACTTAGCATCATATGTGTGGAAATTTAGTCTTGGCTAGCACTCCCAGTATGATAGCTGGGTTCTACTCTCTGAATGTACTGAGGTGCCACCATCAACATGGAGATGGGAGCATACCCCTCAGTGGGGGACACCCTGCTGGAACAAATCATAGATCATCTAATAGCAAAGACAAAAACTTGCTTAAGCAAAGTCCATGTAGGTACTGGACCTAATATAATGAAAAATGTCAATTTTAACATAGGTTGAAACACGATTAGTATATTTCTAGCCCTACACAAAGACCAAGTTTAAAAACAGAAGTTGCACCATGGCAGCCCCCAAGCCAAATGTGGCCTACAAACAGGTTTTTACTTAGCCTGGCTACACTTACATAACGTAATATATGGTCCAAAATTTAAAAATTGGAAAGTTTCATATAAAAATACAGACTTCCAACATTTCCAAAAACAATGAGAACTGACCATTTCTGCCTGGCAACAGCAACTGGAACAGAGTTGCCCCTGGCCACTTGGACAACAGTGGCAGTCCCCACTGCTCACTCTGGCTTCCTTGGCTCCTGCAGGCAGCTTAGTTTGTGACCCCTGCTTTAACACATCATTAATTTTCTAGTTTTTAAAATTCTCTCACAAACAAAAAAACCTGAACTAGCAAACAACATAGATCCGCGTATAGATCTAGCAGATCCTCACAAAGCTGACTACAGACAGTGGCTCCCAAATGGTGCTGCACATTAGTCACTGGGAAGCTTTTAAAAATCCTGAGGCCCAGGTAGTAGTATCTATGGGAGGGAGCCAGGCATCTAATTTGTGAAAGATCATATTGTGAAAGAGCACAAAGGGGCTCTTTGGAGGGGCTCACTCTGAAGCCCACTTGGATTCTTCACAATAGAAAGTTTCCCTCTTCCAGAATTTTACCCTTAGGGAACATCGGAGGAAAATTAATCCACCCAAGGTCACACTGCTAGTAAAAGAATTTAGGATTCTAATCCAGGTCTTCTGACTCCAGTATCCTCAGAGTTTTTATAGTGATTTAAATTGATACAAGGAAAGAGTTTTAAATACTTAAGTGCATGGACTGAGTGTCCATATAAACTGATTTTATCCTCAAAATATGTTAGAAAACAAAACCACGACACCAGAGGCATGATGAAGAACCGACCAATATATTTTGGTCAAAAGATTAATTTTTCTGCATTCGAAAATGCCAAAAATACTCAAAGAAGATGAATTCAAGTCTGGTAGGCATAAAATGAGAAAAGTGCTATTGAAAAAACCAATGAACTGAATACCAAGAGAGTTATGCACTAAGTAGGATACTGACTATTAAGCATATAATACTTTTTAGGAAATTCAAAATTTGATAAATTGCTATATTTTATAATTCAAACAAATCTTATTTAATGTCATTATATTAGAGTAATATTTTGAGTAAGATAATACAAGCTATATCTTTGATACGATTCCAACTAATTTTTTTTTAAAGCATGGGGAAAACACTGAAATGAATTATGCCAAATGTTAGTGGTTATGGGTAGAATTACGGGTGATATTTTTTTCTATATTTTCAAAATTTTCTACAGTGAATATATATTACTTTTTATAGCCAAAAAAGTATTTACAATGTTCCTAGGCAGAATAGCACATTACCTGAATAATATCTTCAACATTATCATCAAAACTAGACTTCTCAAGTGAGTTGGTCAGATGGGTGTAATGATCACTTTACACATCTCCAAAATTAAGTTTCTTAGAGTTTTTTGTGTTTGTTCCCTTAAAGAGCAGGATGAGGATCCAGGTTTCTTAAACCTGTATACCCCTGCACCACACCATTATTTTAAGAGATGTCTAGTAGACTCCATAGTATAAACACGAGCCATTTAAACAGTAGATATCTAATTTCAGATACCTCAAATTTGAAAGTGAGTTTCTTTAAGCTAAAATGGCCTTATGCTGATGGTTCTATCCTACTTAATACCTGTTTATGTTTTAATTTTTTACAAGAAGCGTTTCAAATAAAAGTTCAGCTATATATTGCAAACAGTATTTCAAATAAGTGTTTCAATTATATTAGTAAGTACCTCTGCATTACTACATTGAAAATCAGAAGGTTTAGTCTCTGACTGGATTTGTATAATGCATCACATCTCTATCCTAAGATAACTTTTATCCTAAAATACTGGACCAGGAGTCAGAACACAAAGGACTTAGACCATGTTCTCATTACTGTTCTGTTCGTGAGTCATTTGACCTCTCTAAGTTTCAATTCCTTCATCTAAAAATGGGGTTAGCAGACACTGGCCCACCCTGAGTTTGAGGGTTAAATGGAACAACTTGTGAAATGTCTATTATTATAAATATCATAAATATAAGGTAGCATGAGAACTATTCTAAGTTTTAAATTTTAAAATTCTGTTAATTCTGATTTATATATTTACCATATATCTTTTTATTATGCATACATATAATTTTTCACTGGTCTCTTTATAAATCTGTTGTACCAAAATAGGTGTGTTCTAAAGGATTGTAAATTTTCATAAGCCACACTTAAATTACTAGAAGAATATTTTTCCTAAAGAACAGCTAATTCTTTTATAAAGTATAAAATATATTCTTTTAGAAATATTAATCCCTCTCTAATTGGCAGACCTAACCAGGGTACATTTCAATCATGGCACTTTTAACTTTTGCAAAATATTTTGTCATGTTTTAGCATTTAGGAAGGTACTACTTCTACATATCTACGTATAATTAGCAAGCAAACATCTTTTGCCTCAACAATGGGTTTTATAATATTTTTGAATTTCCAAAGGTCATGATATGAAAAAGACCTGACTGATCTTAGAAATACATACAATGTTATTTTACCTTTACTTTTACTACTCTCTTTTACTATTTATTTTACATTTTTTAAATTTACTATAAAATAGGAAGAAAACTTAGCTATCTTAGATACAGGATTATTTTAAGTCAGGGAATACAAAAGCCCATGTGTGGCACAAGGCAGGTAATCAATATGTGTAGTTTCATTCACAAACACATTTGTTCATCCATTCACTTCTCCTGTGGTTATTTCTGTCTTATACATAGATCTAGAGAACTATTGTTGGTTACAAAGACAAACAGAAGTTAAATGTCTAATCTTAAATAACCAAATCAATTGGGAAAGGCTAAAATACAAATTAGGCATGACTTTGCCAAATGCTAAAGAAAGAAACAGTGTTAGTATTGACAAGTAGCACTAAATGTCTTACGTTCAGATGGTACCAGTTGCTTCTGAATTGCTTCCCCTAACAGTTCCTTAAGTTTCTTCTTAAGATCCCTGCTAGTTTTCTTATAGAAATAAAGCTCTTTTTCCAGCTGTTGGATTTTGTCTTCGTATGTTTTTAAAGTTTCCACAATGCCTTCCCCATCTTGCTCTATAAGACAGAAATTTACATTGAAAGTCAGTTTTAAAAAATGATTGAAAATTATGTTCTAACATAGCCCGCAGAGTATATTTAAAGGGTCCAGAAGTATGTTACATGTATCTGTTACCTGAATGGATTTGTTTTCAGCTACCATTTGGATTGGATTCTTCTGCCTGTTAAAATTTTTCAAAGTACCACTTGATGCCTTAGTCATTTTCTCCACACTAACCCCTACCAACTACCACATCTTTATGATACATAAGCACTTTCTGAGTAGCTACTAACTAGATTTATCCTTAAAACATCAGAAATAAGGTGTTTTCTATTAAAAGTTCATGTTTGGAACTCCGTCCATCTGCTGAATCAATGTCTTACTTAAAGTTTATATAAGGAACAGTAGATATATGAAAAATCAAAAGCCTAAGATTTATAGGCCCAAGAAATATACAACCAAAAAAACTCACAAAAAACAAAAACCTGTCAAAAGAGGCTAGAAAGTTTCAGTTAACAAAGGAAAACACCACAAAAAAAGGAGGAAAGAGGAAATAGCATAAGTAAAGTTCTAATTTATGCTACAATATAACTTAAAGCTTCTAATTAATATTTATGAATGTCTAAAACTATCCCCATTGGGTTATGTTCTAGAACTGGCAAAACCTAGTAACCTTCAGAAAATACATACTTTCAGACCTACTCTTTTATATTGTAAATTTATAAAATGGTCCCTACTAGTTTGTAATTTTTGTTATAATTGGCTGTTTTGTAAAATTTGATCTAAATATATTTGTATATTTAAAATTAACTCATCATCTTGTTTAAAAAATACTTCAAACTAAATAACATCATAAATTAGAACCCCCATAAAGGATATCAAATAAATCAACTTAATTGTATATCTCATATTCAGTTGAAATTAGAAAATTCATAAATTGTTAACATTTTTAGTTACAACTTTGTTATGAAAAACTTACCCCAGCTTTAGAAATGAATGATTTTTTTTAAAAGTTATCATTTGGCTATAGCATGAGCTTTTCTGGCACAGTGCCAGTCACTTTTAAATATATTAAAATTTCTATTAAAATATCACTTTTAGTGATTTAAGACAAAACTAAAACAAGGTAAGCAAAGCACATTTGAATGAAATGAGTATGGGATGCTGTCAAGAAAATCCTGTCATCAGGCAACTGGATGCTGATTATCTGGTTGTAGAACTAACTTACATGCAAATTGCCTCAATACTCAAGTTCATGTTCTCCAATTTTCTGCATACTCAGGTTGCTTCTTCCAGAACTCTTTTAACTCACTTCCAGCTACAGATTCACAAGAATCAAGACTAAGCAGCTAAGCAGCCTGAACTGCAGCATTACCAGTATCACCTTGCAGTGATTTTGTTGCCAGCAACTGTGTACCAGCTCTATGCCCAGGTAATATATGAGAGGACCAACTGCTATGCCAGCTCTTTCCACACCAGAGTTGATGGTTGAACTGCTAACAGTATGTGCCTATCTGGTAGACTAATTTTGACTTAGGATACATACAACCTTAGTGCATAAAAGTTACAAGCAACTGAAAATTATAAGAAATATAACTAGAAATCTGACAGAGCCTATCACTTTAATTTATAAAGTAAAAGTAATTTAAATATCAAGGTACTATATCCTTAAGAGAGAGAAACTTTTCAACGGTACACCACAAAACCAGAAGTCATCCCACTTCTCTATATAAATAAAGGCTAACAACAAGCTAGTGGGATTGCAACAGTTCTTCTATGTGGCACTGAGGACAAGCAGAAAGGATGGTATTTCAAGTAGGAATAGCCCTACATCAAAGTCAACTATCTCAACATGTGGTGACCAAAACATGTAAAGCACAAAAACACATATAAGTAGTCACTATTTATACATGGTGGGCTTTTAAGTGACCAAATTCTGTCCTGTCTTCCTTCCCAAATCCCCCTCCTACACATCACATATACAGAATTAACAACTGGGCAGGTACCTTGGAAATGATGTAACAGCAACTGCATTTTTTGTTCATGTTCCTTTTGCTGAAGGGTGAGTCTCCGGTCACACTGCAATTTCAGATGCTCCAGTGCAGATTCCAACTCACGAACCATATTATCCCGTTCCAGAACCTTCATTTTAATTTCTTTATTCTGTAACTGCAGTTTCCGTTCAGCTTCTCGCAAATTAACCACCTGGCAAATACATTTTTTGACCTTTTAAGTGTGCTTTAGATAGCCTGATATCTACTTCTGTTAGGCTACATAAGATGAGCTTCCTTAATCACCATGGTATAACTAGCAAATGCTTTGTAACATACCTACGAAATAACCTAACAGCCTTTTAAATTTGTTGTGATTCTGAATTGGTACTAATTTCATTTTAAATATAATGCTCTACTAATCACCCCTCTATCATTTCTTAGATATGGTCTCTGTATGTTACATTTATTATCCTACAACTTTATTTCTCTAGTCTAAGAAGATATTGAGAAGATAAAGACTCTTGTAACATCTAGATAATTCCCAGTGTTCAGCCCAAAATAGACTCATAAATAAGTGACAAAAAATTTAAAACTATAATTACAGAGTTTGGTTTTAGATCATATATTTTAGTCCATTCAGTTCTTCTCTGCACTGATAATAAGTAAAAATACTTCAGACAATGTTTGTATCACGGAGCTTGTTAATGTAATACCTTCTTTTTAGAAAAATACTGATTTCTTCTACAAATTGTTCTCAGAATCAAAAAATGCACTGACGTTGGCCTGGGTGTGCTGGGTTAAGAACCCTTCCTCTAACAGCACCTCAAAAAAGTTATTTATACCAAAGTCTTGGCCAGTACTCCACACACCCGGTGATAGGATGCACCCTCACCAGTAACGGTAGCTTACCACCAACAGTAATTAACCAAGCGGAGGGTTGTACATAGCATTTCCATTAATTTTTCATGTCCATTTCTCTGCTCTAATAGAATTAGAACTTCATTTTAAAACTTCAGTGTTTTATTTTTCATTGTCTGATAGTCCCTTAAACTGCACACACTCATCAGAGAAAAGAAGTTATCTACTTGTTTAACACTTCATAATACATATCTTAAGAGAACACATTAGAGAAAAGATGGATATAGTTCTCCATGCTATGAAACGTTGCTGGATCAGTAAATTGTCAAATACATGAAAAATAAAATATTTGAATTAATATTAAGCACAGTCAGGTTAATGCTAAAATCTATTACTATCTTTGCCACTGATGCACCACTTAGTATCAACTCACAGGGTATGATGAGAAAGTATACGTGCCCCTACCTTACAGCAATGAAGGAAAGGAACCTAAACTTGGAGGGCCCCTGATTTTTCATGAATGCTGAGTAGCAACATCCAAATCTAGGAAACATCAAGAAGTAGTGATTGAAGAATGCAGCTTAAATTCTTTGATTTTTAAAACTATTTCAAAAGGCCCTTCAACTTTAAGAACCACACAAAGTAAGCACAAAGCTTTCAGAGGACAACCTTCAGTACTGTAAAGAGAAATCATGCTTAAATCTGGAGTTATACCATTAAATCTTTAAGCCTTTCAATTTCCTTAAAAATTCTAAATAAATGAGATATATAAGCATCTTGACCTTTCTTTATAAGAAAATCATCTATCCCTCGAAAACTAACCTTATTGAAATATCTGAAAAAAATAGCTCTAATCTCAGTAGGATTCAGGCCCATTAGTTTTTCCAAGATATTTGCTTCACTATGAGAGAGGTTTTGGAAGGAAGCTCTGAGTGAGTTCTGGCGACTCTGGATACTTTCATTCTTGTATTCAATTGCAGCTTCCAAAGCTTCAATCCCTTCTTCAAGTTGGAAAAGAACATGTTCTTCCTAGATATGATACAACAGATATCACTTATTTTAAATCAAATAATATAACTTGGACTTTGTCAGATACTGAGATCTCACTATGCGACAGTAAGTCCTTAACAGTCAATAGGTTCTTGGAAACAGACTTTAAGAGAAACAATTTATCAAGAAACCAATTTTACCATAGGCTAATTGGTATAAACAAGAATTAAGTTCCTACAGCATATTTCTGGTCACAAAAGCATCACCAAACTTCTAAATAAAGACCTAAAACAATTCAAATATTGAACACTGAAATAAATATGAGCTATACATACATGTAAGAAAGACGACTAAAAACAAGTAAGATCATTCTTTTTCAACCTGCTGTTTCCAGTTCATGGTCACGGGTGACCGAAGCCTCTCCTAGCAGCTCAGGGTTCAAGGTGGGAACCCACCCTGGACAGGCTGCCCTTCCATCTCAGGGCCACTCATACATATACCCAGACTGGGACAATTTAGACACACCTGTTCACCTCACATGCACATCTTTGGGATGTGAGGAAACCAGAGTTCCTGGAGGAGACATGAGGAGAATGTACAAATCCACACAGACAATGGCCCTGGCCTGGGATCATTTTTTTTTCCTCATCAACATTATAACGAAACAACATCAAATGAAATGACATTATTCAAGGACCTGCTGTGTTTGAGTCTAATGGTTATTACCTTTCTTCTACTAAATTTTAAGAAAAGAATGTTTATTGAGTGCTTGCTATGCTATATAGTACAGTTTGTATACACATATATAACATATAATCATTGAATCCTTGCAATAAACCTTATGTAATAAAATGGAAGAGGCAGAAAGTTAGGTGAGTTATGAAACATCCCATGGTCTCACCACAAATGGTAATCACCAAGGAACACACTCAAAGCCTCTGCCCACAGGATTAGCAATGTTGTCATTTATCTCCCTCCATAGCTCCTAAAGTGCATATTATATGTCAGCGAGATCTGTAGACCCCCTAATGTCCCTTCAAGGATCTATTAAAACAAGATGTTGATAGGAGGGAAAGAAGAAATAGCTTTAGAATAAGTTATTAAGAACTAGTAATCAGAGGAGAATCTCTAGGGAAAAAAACACAGTATGGCAAGTAGTGAGGATTAAAGGACATGATGGAAATACAGGTGTTAACAATGGTGGCAGCATAACATTTTTTTCATAAACTGGAGAAAATTTTCTTTGTAGGAAACAAAATCTGATAAATCCCTGTCAGAAAACCTTGCAGTTCTTTGAACTACCCAAATAACATGTTATTGGAGGCGGCAGAGGGGATCCAAATCTCTGGCAGGAAATTATATTGGACTTGCTGAGATTTGGATATGTATACGAGGTGTGATCAAAAACTATGGCGAATGTTTAAATTTTAAAAAATTATTACAGTAAAAGACACACCGCCATTAATCCCCCTCAAAATATTCCTCCTCACTTTGAACACACTTATCCCATCATTCCTGCCACTTTTTGAAGCAGTTCTGGAAGTTCTCTTTCATGTCTTTAGTTGCACTGTCCTGGCTGCCTCAATGTCCTGAATCGATTCAAAATGTTTACCTTTCATGGTCATTTTGACTTTGGGGAAGAGCCAGAAGTCACACGGTGCCAGATCCAGTGAATAAGGTGGATAATGACACACTTTTATGTTTTTATTCAAAATTGCCACACCAGGAGCAATGTGTGACACAGAGCCTTGGCTGAGTGCCATCCAACAGAAAGGCAGGGATCTTCAATATGGGAAGCAGAGTGTCGAACCTTAGTAACTGTGTGTGACAAGTTTCAACTTGTTCGATGCACTCAGTCGGGTGTGAGCTACGGTTAAGAGAACGTGTGTTTTAAAGTGTGACATAAATCATCCTCCATCGTAACAATACTCCGTGTGTCACACATTGCTTCTGGTATATGGCAATTTCTGTCAAATAAAAACATTACAGTGTTTCCTCATCAACCTTATTCACTGGATCTGGCACCGAGCGACTTGTGGTTCTTCCCCAAAGTCAAAATGATTCAGGACATAGAAGCAGCCACGACAGCGCAACTAAAGACACTCATGAAAGAGGACTTCCAGAACTGCTTCAGAAAGTGGCAAGAACGATAGGATAAGTGTGTTCCAAGTGAGGGAGAGTATTTTGAGGGGGACTAATGGCAATGTGTCTTTAACTGTAATACATTTTTTTAATTTAAACATTCACTGTATTGTTTGATCACACCTCATATATCTGCAGACCTATCCATGTGGTGGAGGTCACCTCAATTTTAAGGTCCTTGAAGTCAGTGTCTTGTCCATACTCATGTCCTTAATCACACAGTGAAACTCAGTAAGAGCTGAATGAGTTAATGAAGAAAAAACCATTTTCATTATGTCTTGGTTACGTGACCCTAGTATTTCTCTCTGCTCCTCTCCCCAGCATTTTAATATTTCTTCTTTACCTAAAGAATAGAGTGACTTCCAGAACTCTTTTTCTGGAATTCAGGGAAATTGTACGTAATAACCTATTCTGGTGGAAGGTCAAATAATACTTATTTTTAAAAGCTATTTTGTAAAATCTCCTGAAAGAGCCATTTTGAAAAAAATGTTCTACAGCCATTTTATTTCTCTGTGCAATCACTAACCATCAAGAATTTGATGATTTAATAATCACTCCAGAAGAAAATAATATTCACCTTTTTATGAAAAACAAACTTAAATCCTGAAAGGTACTTAGGTGAATGAATGAGGAACCAGAAAATAAAAGGAAATTATCCAAAGAACATATTTGACTTTGAATGCATACTGTGATTATATTTTACCAAAAAACAAATGTGGAGTTTGCCTTTACATATGGCTGAGAACAATTTGATACAAATTTAGTTCCTATAGTTTTGGATGTAATTTAAAGAAGCATCAAGATAATATAAGGTAGTGGGACTACAGAACCCTGAGACTAGCCTGCTCCAGTGAGGCTGCAGCATATAAATATTTGTGGGTCCCTCTAACCCAACAATAGGTATAAGTTGACAAGATGAGTGGCAATGGAAAACTGTCACAAAATGAAAATTTGTCACAACTCAAACCACAGATTATCAAGAACTGATTATGCTTTATCATAGAGCACTGTTTGTTAAACTTGATTGTGTACCAAGGAGCTTGTTAAAATGCAGATTTCTAATTCAGCAGGTTTAGGTGGGGCCTAAGGCTCTGCATTTCTAGGTGAATCTGTTGCTGCTGGTCCAGAGAGAATAACAAGGACCTAAAGCAGTGGTCTCCAAATCACACATCCCTATCAGTAAAACACAACAAACTAACAAAATTTTTTGAGCAAGCACTGCATGTGTGTATTTCTCAATAAGTCATATGCAACTTCTAAACCTAAAACATGAAAGTGAAAGTTTAAAAGATTAAATAAATACAGATACAATAGTTCTTATATTTTCTCCTATACCTCACTTACGAGGAACTGCTCTGCATAATTAGAAAAATAGAATTATTATTTTTTTTTAATCTTAGTTTCTGGATTTTACCCCTCCCAAAAAAAAGGTGATTTACTTATATTAAATTATTGGGTAATCCTGTAGTAGTATATTGATCTAAAACCTATCACTTCCCATGAAGTAATACAATTAGGAAAATAGTCTAATTTATTGTGGAAAAAGAAAATAATTCTAAGCAAGTTTAAAGACATCAAAACAGCAACGCATTCCAGATGTCTTGTGTCACATCAGCATCTCATATTCCTGATCATCTGCTACTGGCAGATCCATTTGATAATATTAATCTTGGCTTGAAAACAGTGGGGAGATCAGAGCTCACTTCAGGGCTACATTAGGGGAACCAACCAAGCGGAAGAAGTGTGCACAGAGGCTCACATGACTCAGTGGAACCCCGCCAACTGCAGGCTTATCACTCGCTCACACCAATCCTGAGTGGCCACTACACAGGTAGCACACACAGTGCCCTATTTTCACCACAAAACCCTACACGTTTTTAGTTACAGAATTCCACATGAAATAATAATTAAATGTTTCTTGATGATAATAATGGCCCCTCTGCCCTTCTGCAAACATAATTGGCTCATTTCCATCTCTATGCCTGATTTAATGGTGTTTTATCTAAAATGGCCTTCTTTCTTAGATCGACCAATATAGTATCATGTTTTTCATAATCCAGCTCAAGATTCCATCCAGTCCACCAAGGCTGCCTTAATAATCTTCCCCCAAATGATCATTGCATTGCTTTGTATACATAATGTAATAAGCATAGGTTCCTTATATTACCTGTAACTTGCTTTTTTATGTTCTTCAGGTTTCAAGTTTTCTCATCCTTCTGTCTCTTTTCTCCAGCTAGAGTATGAATTTCTCGAGAAGCATACTGATTTTTACTTTTTTTATTTCTTCCATAGGACCTGATAACAGTTCTGGGCAGGCAAGAATTCCTTAAATACTTGTATGTTTTGCTGTATCTGAGGCTCTCACCCTTCAATTTTATAAGCTTGTGGCTCCAATATAAACAGTCTCAGGAAGACAGCCTGATCACTGCACAGCTAAATTAAGTTATACAAAAGGGCAATAGAGGCTTATAATGCCATATAGCCCCCAATCAACTTAGTCTTCAATTCCTTTCACCAACATTAGATCAATAATCTAATATCATGAAATCATTTCTCCTGTTCCCTCTTAACCAGCCTCCTTAATGTCCTCTCAAACTTGCTCCAATGTGAAACACTACAAGATTCAGCAAGGTGCATTAATTCCCAGCTACTCACTTTCTCTTAGTAATTTTCTCTTGCTTTGGTAATGACAGGACATCAACAACAAATATTCACAAAGAAAACTCAGGCTCAAAAATTCATCTTTGTCTGATAAAGTAAGGTACAGGTACCACTGCCAACTGAGGTAAAATTCTGAAAAAAGACAAAGTCTGGGGCAATTTGATAGCCAATAAAGGAAATATCTTTTACAAATGAAAACTCTAAAAGGTATTTTTATTGGAATTTGGATTTTATGTGTCCACTTGGATAGGACTTAGTGTGGGATATGCTCCTGAACACTGGGCCTTTCTAAGCCAAGGTAACACAGAAGAATTAACCCTTAATGCCCCTGGCATTCATTGTATGTAATGAGTCACCTACTATCATTCAAGAAAGCTGCACAGAGAGAAGGAAGTTGCCCTTTTTAGGAGAAATGAGAGAGTCCCTCAAATCATTTTCTGCATTCTGTGAGATCAGTGGAGAAACCTGGCTGAGAAAGGCCAGACTCAAGGGTAATGTTAGTCTCCCAATCCCTGGCTATGCCATGAAAGGGCCACGGTCATGGATCTCTTTACATGAGGACACTACCGTCTCTAGTCAAGCAAGCATGGCTTATGGTGCCAGGTAAACTCATTACATCTGACAAAGTTTCAAGGAAACAAAGTTCACCAGATTTATCATTTTTATGTTTAAGTGGCAAAAGATGAAGGAAATCATCCAAGTGACCCATCATACAGCACTTCCAGTTCCAAAGAATACTGACTTACTTCAGGTGATAACACGCTACCATTTTTAAGTTTCTCATCCACACTGTTTCTTCGTCTCTGTAGCTGATCTTTTTCTTTCTGGAGGGCTTGAACTTGTTCTGAAATTTTTATTTTCTCCTCAGCTGTGCTGTTCTGGAGCTGCACATTCTTTTCAGACAACTCCTGGTCCAATAAGTTCAGGTGAGTTGATATTTTCAAACTATCTGTGTTTAAGGCCTAAAAAGACACAATCAACCAGATACCCCCCAAAAAAGTTACTAGAAATCCAAACAACATATAAATTAGGAAAAACTTAGAGAAAATTACCAAATGAATATATTTTTAGCTTCTACATTGTTTTCTCCCAGATTTATATATATTTTTTTGGACAGAGGTGGGGGATTTCATTTTCTAAAATCTTAAGTTGAATGCCTTTTTTAAAAAAATGGAAATTCAAACAATGAATTTATTACCAAGTATTGCTTGTCCACACCAGACTACACAACACAGGTTTTGAGAGAGAGTATTTTTCTTTTTTATTATTTTCTAAATTGAACTTTTCTTCTTTGGTCTGGTTACATAGAATTAATTATGTTATAACTTCCTAGAGATAGAGATTTGGTTTGTTGTTGTTGTTTTAACATATAATTTGTTTCTACTCATTTCATTCTGAGGAAATATGGCCAAATAGATTTATGGAGACCTTCAGTATGGACTAATTTAATTTTTAAATTTTTTAATTAATTATATGCATATACTATCATAAGGTTTATAATTTTTTAAAAAGCTGTCCCCTACCCCACCCTTTCACCTGAGTCTTGTTCCCCAGAAACAACCATCTTCAGCATTAGCTATTTCTTCTGGTGTTTATGTCCTTATTTCTAAATAACATTATCAATTTTAGATATTGTCTACTGACTATTATGAAAGATAAGGATTTAGCACTTTTATGTTTTCACTTTCCTACTTCTCCTCCCTCCATTCTCCCAATATGTATTACAGTTTTTCTTTTCTTTTCTTTTTTTTTAACATTTAAGCCGGCTGTGTGACTCGGTTTTTTGTTTTTGTTTTTTTTATTGGGGAGTATGGGTAACAGTGTGTTTCTCCAGGGTCCATCAGCTCCAAGTCGTTGTTCTTCAATCTAGTTGTGGAGGGCGCAGCTCAGCTCCAAGTCCAGTCGCCGTTTTCAATCTTTAGTTGCAGGGGGCACAGCCCACCATCCCATGTGGGAATTGAACCGGCAACCTTGTTAAGAGCTCACGCTCTAACCAACTGAGCCATCTGGCTGCCTCTTCCGCAGCTCAGTGGCAGCTCGTTGTCTTCAATCTAGTTGTGGAGGGCGCAGCTCACTGGCCCATGTAGGAATCGAACTGGCAACTCTGCTGTTCAGAGCTTGTGCTCTAACCAACTGAGCCATTTGGCCGCTCCTGTATTACAGTTTTTCATTACATCAATATTCAGTTTCCATGACCTTGTATTATTCATATCTGAACTATCTAGTACAAAATAATCATACCTCCATCTGACACAACTTTTTTTGTACCTTATAACTAATTCTTCTCCAATAGAACTATAAAATTCCTCTCAACACTGTTGTTTTCATTTGACCGAACTTAAATCAGGAAATCTTTTCATTACATTCTTTTCTGAAAACATTTTCCCTGGAGCCTCCATATTCCAACTCCATAATGGACAAGTTGTTTTGGGACTTCCCTTTGGCCTTATCCTGGGAATTTCCGTGTTGGATCACATTTTCGGGATCCTGATTCTTCTTGCCTTTTCAGTTTATACCCTCTTTTTTGTGAAGTACATCTTCTAGTAGTTTCCTGAGACAGGCTAGGTGGGAGATAATTTTTTCACCTGAAAATACCCGTATTCTACTTTCACATACAATATGTGTTCTTTTGTGAGTGGCTTCTTTCATAAAACATAATGTTTTCAGAGTTTATCCATGTTGTAACATATATCACTACTTCATTCCTTTCTATTGCTGAATAATATTCCATTGTATGGATGAACCACATTTTGTTTATCCTTTTATCAGTTGATGGACATTTGGGTTGTTTTCAGTTTTTGGATATTATGAATAATGCTGTTATGAACATTTATATACAAGTTTTTGTGTGGACATATGTTTTCAGTTCTTTTCAATATATACCTATTCCTAGAATTGCTGTGTCATGTGGTAATTCTATGTTTACTCTTTTGAGGAACTGCAAGATAGTTACCCAAAGCAACTGAACCATTTTACAATGCCACCAGCGGGTATGAAAGTTCCAATTCCTTCATATCTTCACCAACACTTATTATCTATTTTTTTGAGTATAGCCATCCTACTGGGCGTGAAGCAGTAGCTTGTTGAAGTTTTGATTATCATTTCCCTGATGGCTAAGGATGTTTAGCATCTTTTCATATGCTTATTGGTCATTTGTATATCTTTGGAGAAATGTCTATTGGATACTTTGCCCATTTTTTAATTGGATTTTCTTTTTATTATTGAGTTGTAAGAGTTTTTTCTAGATACAAGTCCCTTATCAGACATATCATTTGCAAATATTTTCCCCCATTCTGTGGGTTGTCTTTTCACTTTCTTAATGGTGTCCTTTGCATCACAAATGTTTTTAATTTCGATGAAGCCTAATTTATCTAATGTTTCTTTTGGTGCTCGTGCTTTAGGTATAATATCCAAGAAACGACTGCTTAACCCAATGTCACGAAGATTTATGTCTGTATTTTAAGAGTTTTATAGTTTTAGCCCTTACATTGAGGTCTCTGACTCATTTTGAGTTAAATTCATATATGTTATGAGTGGTTTTTTTAAAATACATATTCCTTGTCTGAAATGCATATAATCAAGTCTTACACGTATTTCTTAAACACTGCAAAAAGATATAATCTTTTCATGCCTTTTGTTCAGAAAAGAATCCAGCTATAACAGTCTCAAGTTTTTCTTCTGTTTCATAAAAACAATCTTCAATGAATCAATTTTGCTTTGATCTACTGTGGGTTTCATGTATTTGCACTCTCTACTTATCTCAATATGTTCTTGCTCCTAAATAATACATCTCATTAAAACTAGAAACTGCTGTTTTCTTTTTTTTTTTCTGTATCATGAAGTAAACTTATTTCAGGAAAAAGATTTTCCTCCCCATTCCTTTTATATGTTCCACTTTTTTCTCTTCTTTAGTGATACAGAACGTATCATAAAGGTCCCAGGTTATTTTCTTCTATTTACTCACTTGATATTTTAACCTGTTAATTTCCTTTGCTGTCGTTTACATGTTTTGAGGGGCAACTTGACCCTGACAGCCAATGTGAGCAAGCTACCTGGGTACAGCACCAGTAAGTAGGGTGGTTGGAGGGGGGGGCCCTACCCGTGTCCAGTAGCCTGGTGCTAATAGCTATTTCAACATGTTTAGGGAATGGAAGACAGAGCAGAGGTAAGTACAGGTCCCCATACCTACCCACCTGTTATACTAAAGCGGAGAGGTTAAGAACACGCCACTGTCAACTCAGATCCTACTAGTCTAGATTTTGGCTCAAAGGCAGATCTAATAAAGAGGCAGGTCACTGGTCCTCTCTGTTCCATGACTTAGTGTACAGACTGACCTTGGATTTAAGGCCTACTGGAGGCAACGTTTTGGGTAGAATGCCCTTTTCAAATCTGGGGCAAGCCAGCTTCATTTTTAGATGCTGCTGTTGTTATTGTTGAAAACATGTGTAGATCTATCAAAAAGTGTATCTCCTGGTCCTTCTAATCCCTTCACAATCATTCTTTTTTCAAAATTTGAAATTGAGGCAAACTCCTTCATAAAACCACTTCTTGGACTGGCTTATAAAATCCAAGTCCTCCAACAAAAATTTTCGTAAAGGTCCCAAGTCTTTATAATTTGAAAAACAAACAAGTCTTCAAAAGTCTTCATACCAAATCTTCTGTCTTTTATAGGAATCCTGCAAACTTTGAGTAGTAGTGATAGCTAGATAATTTTCAAGTCTATTTTCACAAATTAACCAATGTTCACTATACAACATCAAACAATACAATTTATTTTGACAATATCTACTAAAGTTAATAATAGAAGTTGCCAGGGGGTAGAGGATTATTGCTCAATGGTTACAGAGTTTCAGTTTAAGGTAATAAAAAGTTTTGGAAATAGATAGTAGTGATGATTGTACAACACTGTGAATATCATTAATGCCACTAATTTGTACACTTAAAAATTGATCAAAATGGTAAATTTTATGTTATGTATATTTTACCACAACTTCAAAGATACCAAAAAAGTTAATAAATACTCATAAATCGTTCTTAGCAGAACATTGAACATTTCATTTCAAAATTGCAATAGATTTTAGTGGTGGACATTAGATAAGCAGTAATAAGCAAAATACACTGAAAACCAGAAGAGTTTTCTTTCGATTTCTGACTTCACAATGGTTTACTTCTTAGAGGAAAAAATTCTAGTTTATATGACTTACAACCAGAATGAAACAGCATATTAAATAGAATACCTGACTAGATCTCAACTTCTTATTTTCCAGGTGGCTCTTCTCCTGTAATAGTGCCCCCTTCTTAGAAACTATGGCTTCCCGTTTCTTTAAGTCTTCTTCCAGGTCCTCTAATTCTTGGCGTTGGTTCAGAACTTTCTCTACTTCTTCATCTAACCATTTGTTTTCCTCATCCAATTTCTACATGAAAATTCCAAAGACATGTTATTTGTTTTTTTTCTTCCATAAAATTGATATCGTAGTAATATAATTTCAGATTGGCTGAAACACCTTAAATGCACATTTAAAAACTACCAGTGAGCTAAAATACTGTTCCTGTCTAAAACTGTTAAGAAGTATGTGGTTCCAGTTAACATCTCTCTGTGTTGTTTTATAAGGAATTAAAATTTACTCCCCAAATATGTTCAAGTCTGGAATTTTTTAGGTTGACCAAAAAAGGGCTGACGATTTTCTTTACATGTATTAGGAGTTGGTTCTGAGAATACACTGGGAATCTTTTTTCAGTCATAGAGGTGCATACGTCCATCACAGCACTTATACACTGCTGGTTGCTCTACAATCTGTCTCCCCAACTTGAGCTCCTTGATTGATTGCGGAGCTGTACTTCTCACCTTTCTATTCCCAATGCCCAGTATACTGCCTGGCCCATGACTGGTCTTCAATAAAATGTTAAATAAATGACTGAATGAATGCCTGATTCAATCCATTAATCAATGAAGTGAATAAATGAATACACACAGTGGAAGACAGATGATGAAGCATGGAAATCCACTCTGCACTGTAGCCTGTCAACATCCAATATGTAATTATAAAACAAAACAGAGTCAGAAAGATTTCCAAAATAAGTATCTTAATACTCTCTTATATTAAGGATTCCCAGAAACAAGTATAAACAAAAATATGAATGGAATATGTCTGTGTAAGATGAACTCAACCAAGTGCTATTTGCGCTGTGGACATAGTAATGAAGCAATGTCAACTAAACAACAATAAGAAAACAAATCAATATAGTACTGTCTTCCAGTTTTTCTCAAGGTTGATAAAAACAGCTCCTAGAAATCTACATTAAGACAACGAAATTGTAAATATGCATGAGAAAATAAAGAGCAAAGTGGTCATGGCAAAGTAGACCCAGAGCTATGCAGTCTTCCATCCAGTCTTCCATCCAGACCTAGATATCTGTCCTATATCACTGTCACATCCACATATTATGGAAGCCTAAAATAGTTCTACAGTTTTTAAGGACAGAGAGGATATCCCAGAGCAACTATAGAAACTATAGTTTGTTATATCCAGCTGTACCATAAAAAGTCCATATATATTAGACCCTGTGAAGTCCAGTAATTAAACACATTCTACATTCCTTGACTGAGTGGGATTTGAAAGATGACCAACAAACAGATCTTTTGAAAGCTCCATTCCAACAGAAGAGAACAACAACAAAAAAAAAATATGATTGTTGATAATAAATGCTAACTCCTAGATATCATGTAAGCACAAATGAAGTGGTTCTGTCTGAGAAATGAAAGAAATGTCAGCCAGCACCACAGAGTAGGTAATATTTTACCTGTGTTTTAAAGAATGGGTACGAGTCTGCTAATATATTACAGGTTTTTTAGGGAAACAATAATAAATGGATTTTTCTGCATCTGATAAAGGTTATCATTTGTGTAATTCACTGTTCTTGGTAAATTTTCTGAAAATTTCTTGATTTCTCTTTCCTCTTTTTATAGCAAATGTTCCTACCATACCATTCTAATTTTAAATACTTTCTTTTTATAAAGGAATTTCCTATCAAATCAATATCCTATTTTAAGCTCTCTGGACACTCATATTAATTTATAATCTTGTCCTTGCTTATGAGTCAAATTCTGGAAAATGGGTTTTTATTTTGCAACATTAAAAAACACGAAGAGTTTTTCTTTTTTAACCCGACATGTCAGTGTAAGCTGCAGAAATCTTTTTATTACTCTATTGGTTTAAAATTTAGATCCTTAATATTTTAAAAACAGGTTTCACTACTTTGTACATTCCTACCTGTCTTACTCCTTCACATAACTTTTCCACCCAGAAATGCTCTTTAACCAATTTCTAAAAACCGCTAGTAAAATAAGTAACTGGGAATACAGTAAATTCTCACTTAACATCATCAATAGGTTCTGCGACTTTAAGCAAAACTACGTATAATGAAACCAATTTTACCATAGGCTAATTGATATAAACAAGAGTTAAATTCTTACGGCATCTCATCAACATTATTATGAAACACTGTTGAATGAAATTACATTATTTGAGCACCTGCTGTAAATTAATGTCCTAAATTTTACTATTACAATGTAATATACAAAATTAAGGAAGAGTAAATAAATAAATTTTTTAGAATTAAGGTGATATATTTGCATTTGAGGGTAATTACAATGTTAAGTACAGTATTTTTCTTTCTGTAAGATTTTTAGAACTGCCATTTTGAATTGATATACAATTAAATTTTGTTTCCTTGAATTTTTATATTAGTTTATGGATTTTTTTAATGTGGTACTAAAACAATAGCTTTTTAATATACTACATATGATGCATAAACAATTTGGTTATGTTGGAATGGAGAACTCTGACTTTTAGAAATATATCTGTTTCCATGAGAATAAACCTGTTTTGGCATGGAAATAAATATAATCTAGTGAACATGGATTTAATGTTTACATTCTACAGCATTCAAATAAGCCCATTTCTATTGAAATAAGAATACAGCACGTTTCTGTATGAAAAAGTAATTTTTTAACAACAGAAAAGTTTCAGAATATTAGAAATTTTGTGCTGAAGTGGCAAAATCTAGTGTTTAAAGATTTTATTCAGAGTTCACCATTTTTTACCTCTATTTAGACAATCATGAAATAGAAGGAAAACTAGAAAACACTAGATAGAATCGACAAACCTGAAGTTGGTCTATATTTCCAAATGAACCTTTTCTCCTTTTCATCTTCAATGCATCAAGGTCCTCAGCTTTCAGTTTTAGACCTTCTTCCAGTTCTGTTTTTAACTTTAGTTCCTGTAGAAAACAGAAATCAAAAACACCTTATGGCTCTTACTATATGGCCATCATTAAATATTTATGAAATAATCATTTTCTTAATATTTGCTTTCTTAGTTACAAAAAAGAGAGTAGATGAAGGTTAGGGCTATTTGAGAAGAAAATAACATTAGCCCCTCACTGAAGCAATAAAATCTCCAGTAAAAATCAGGGTTTACTAACAAAACTAAGTATTTCTTTCATTCTTTCCCAGAATTACAAATTAGTATAACAGGGATAAGAGTTTGAAAATTATAAATGTGGTTTCCTCTTCTGCCTGTCTGAGTTCACTACCTTCAGTTAGTCCACCCCAGGTACCCATCTGCCATGGGGATTTAGAATTTATGACAGTAGAAATGTAAAAAGAAAAGTAATATTTCATTTCTGGCATTCAAAAAAATCAGATTATGAGCATGAGAACAGCCTTGCAAGACAGAGCCTGGTCCTGTGAAGAGTATTTTCCAAATTCCTTTAGTTGCCATTCACATTTTAAGAGTCAAGTCAAGAGGCCCTATTCTCACGGTACTCTCCTGCAGTTTAGAGAAGATGCCATGGTCACTGCTAAAGCTTAGCAGGAATCAGGAAGGAGGCCATAAATCAAAGTGGGCCAGTCCACTTACTCTCTTACTGGTCCATGATGGATAAGTTCGTGAACTGAAAGTGTTTAGAAATTCTTATAGCAATATGACTGAATAATTTTATGTTTGTTGAATCTAATAAGTAAAAGATGGACTTTTATAGTATATTTTAATTTTTATTTCATTTTTCTACTAGTTCATGTATTGGGCTGTAACAAATTAGTAATAAAATAAAAATTGTATCTTTCAGGTAATTTCAGAAGTACAAAGGAAGTAAAAAGTCTACCATTATCCATCTCTAGAAACAGAAGAAAGGAGAAAAGAGACAGTAAGAAAGATGTGTGTCCCAATTTTCTTCTCTTAAGTTTTGGCCCAGAAAGGGAGTGATAAGTAAAGGTACCACTGGGGGCAGAGGAAGAGAACGTAGACTGCAGTGCAGAGGCTCGACACCCACATGGGACTGCCCAGCCTTGCTGAAAGAGCAGAGAAGTACATTCAGGAAAAAGGGTCTAATTGGACCCCTCAGCCTCTGGTAATGTGGATCCTGAGTTGAGAGTCAATGGGGGTCCATTAGTGTGGAGAATTGACCCCAAAGCTGAAGGTGAGGATAGGCCACGAGGTTAGCAAGCTAGATGGAAGACCTAGTCACTTTAACAGGGATGTATAATGTCATTAGGAGATGAAATGAAGTCAAAGCACCTCCGTGTTCTAAGGTGAAAGCAACACCAGACTATGAGTTATACCAGCCACGGGTTACAGCATCAGGGGCCAGCAGGGAAAGGGAGAGCAGATTCCAGCCAGTCACATCTATGGACCACCTGAAACTCAGGAGGCCACTCCCCCTCAACTCCATAGGACGCAATAAAAACTAGACACCCGACCACATATACCGGATTCCATCTTAGGGAGAGAAGCACAGGGAGAGAGGCTAAGAGACTGAATATTCTTATTCAAGAGAGCTGAGAATTATTTAAAGGAAATGTTTACATTATCAGAAAAGGTTTAAACAAACTAGACATTTGGTTAGTTCCACATTTCCAGAAATTATGACATGGATTAGGCTGGGTGGAGGGTGTCATATAGCAGGTCTGCTATAGACTAAATAAATAAATTTTATATGCCCACCTGAGATGCATTATGAGTGCATCTGGACCTTATTATATTTAATACCCATCAATTTTTTTATGCTTCCCTAGATCTACAGTTCATAGTTATTATAATTTTTCCCGTCATAGTTACAGCAACTTCAGAATGCTGAAATAAAGACACCTTATACTTGGAGCTGACTCTCTGCTATTCCTATTCTTCCAGATATGCTTTAAAAGAATACTGCAGTAGGTCTAATTCCCTCTTCTATATGTTGCAGTAGACATTACTGCCTTTATCTTATATTATAATCCCTGTTATAATATTAAAATAACTGCCAGGCACTGTGTTAGGCTTTTTACATCTATAAGTATCCTATCTAATCCTAACAATAATCCTATGAGATAGGATTATTATAAACTCCATTTTATAGATGAAGAAATTGGTACTTAGAGAAAAAGCCCAAGATTGTACTATGTTCCACAATTTCAGGGGTTCCCATACCTTTTTTTATAGCTCATCCACGGACTTCAGTTAAGAACTGCTGCTTTAAGGAGAACCTATGCAGAAGTTGTAATATTCTCTGGAAATGGCTTAGGTGAGTAGAAAATGGACAAACAGAGTGTCAGAAAGTTAGCTCCAATCAGAGGGCAAGATGATCGTTAGGACAATGAGCAGGGTTTCTGTTTTTGCATGAAGTAGTGCAAACTTCAATATATCTTTGGAGAAGACTGTTCCTTTTTCTAGAATACTCATTCTCCCCCTTAAATGGGTCATTTCCCTACAATGTGAAATGTGGCTAAAGGAACAAAACTGTCTTACATAAGAATGTAAAAAGTTAAGTTACAGGCAGAGTTACATTTCAGCAGTCTATGCACTCTGACCAAGAGTTTTCTCTTTTCCCTAAGCATAGTTAAAGAGTGCTACGTCTTGTTGGTTTAAGCCCTAGCCTATGAGAGATGAGAAGCTGAGACCCAAAGACCGCAAGTCTAACAGGCAGGCCAGATCCTCACATTGGAAGAAGGACTGTTAACAGACTAGGTTGTTGGCAATAGAGATCAGAATCGAACAGATTCAAGATATTTGGAAGATACAATCTATAGGACTTAGTGGTTTATTGGATATGGAAGATGAGGAAGAGGAAAGAATCAAAGATGACTGCCAAATTTCTCGCTTACCCAGCTGAATAGACTGAGATATCATATAAGGCACATTGGAAAACTGTATTTTCTTCTCCATGAAGGGAGCAGGGAGGGCGGATAGTAGGGAGGTAAATAAGGACGATCATAAACTCATCTATAGGACAACTAATAAAGATATCAGTGGTTATAAATATGAATCCAGACCTCAAAGAGCAAATTGTGGATTAAGAATACATTTGGAAGTTGTTGGAGTTTAACTGCAGCCATGGAAAAAGATGACGTCACCTGGGACAGAGTATAGAGGGCCCAGACTAGAGCCTTGAGGAATTTCCATATGTAAAGGACTGGTAGTGTAGGATGAGCTAGGAAAGACAGACAACAAGCAATCAGAAAGAGAAAAACACAAGGAGAAAATAATTTCACAAAGGGAAAAGGAAAAATATTTCATGATGGAGGGACTAGTAAACTGTGCTAGATGCAACTGAGGTGTTAAGATAAAGATTTTAGTGACAGAGCACTAGTGAACTTCTCAGAGCTTAGAAATGGATGATAGAGCCAGGAGCAAGAAGCCAGAGTGGAGAGGATAAGAGAATGAATGGAAGCAGAGAAAACAGAAACAAATGCATTAAACTTTTCCAAAATGTTTGGTTATAAAGGGGAGAAGAGAGTAGTATAAGGCTGAAGGAGGATAATTTTAGGATGAGAAAAATAACTAAGATGTTTAAAGAAAGATTCTAGGAAAAAAGGAAAAGTTGGAAATAGAGGAGAAAAAAAGAATTAAGTGAGATAAAGCACATCAGTGCTTAGCGTAGTATTGACTGAAGATATCAATTAATCTTAATTACTGCAATTATTATTATTATTACTGATGAGTAACTCAAGGAAATTAGAAAGCAATTCCATGTACAATAACATCTAAAAGAATAAAATATCCGGGAATAAATTTAATCAAGGAAGACTGATAACACTGAAAATTATAAAACGTTGAAAGAAATTAAAGACCTAAATAAATGGAAAGACACTCCATGCTCATGGACAGCAAGACTTTATATTGTCATGATTTCAGTACTACCCTAAGAGACCTACAAATTCAATGCACTCCATATCAAAATTCCAGTGGCCTTTTTTGCAGAAATGAAAAAGCTGATCTTTAAATTCATACAGAATTGCAAGGGACCTGACCTGAAATAGCCAACAAACTTGAAAGGAAGAACAAAGTTGGAAGACTTACTTCCTAATTTCAAAACTTACTACGAAGCCACAGTAATCAAACCAGTGTGGTACTGGCATAAGGAGAGCCACATACACATGTGGAACAGAATTAAGAGTTTAGAAATAAATCCATAAATCTATAGCCAATTGATGTTTGACAAAGGTACCAAGTTCATTCAGTGGGGGAAACAGTCTCTTCAACAGATGGTGCTAGGACAACTGAATTTCTACATGCAAAGAATGAAGTTGGTCCCCTACCTCACACCATGTACAAAAAATAACTAAATATGGATCAATGACCTATTAAATATAAGAGCTAAAGCCATAAAATTCTTTGAAAAAAATAGGGGTAAGTCTTCGTAATTTTAGATTTGGCAATAGATTCTTAGACATGACACCAAAAGCACAAGTTACAAAATAAAAAAGAGATAAATTAGACTTCATGAAAATTAAGAACTTTGGTATATCACAGAATATTATCAAGAAAGTTTAAAGACAACCTACCAGAAGGGGATAAAATATTTGGAAGTCATGTATCTAACAGAGTTTAATGTACAGAATACATAAAGAACTCCTACAACTCAACAACAAAAAGACAACCAATTAAAAAGTAGACAAAGAACTTGAATAGACATTTCTCCAAAGATATACAAATGGCCAATAAGCACATGAAAATATGCTCAACATCATTAGTGCAAATCAAAAGCACAGTGAAATACCACTTCACATGTGACTGGATGACTACAATAAAAAGAAATAGAAAATAGCAAGTGTTGATGAAGATGTGAAAGAAATTGGAACCCTCATACATTACTGGTGAGAATGTAAAATGGTGCTGCCACTATCAAAAACAGTTAGTGTCTCCTCAAAAAGCTAAGTATAGAATTACCACATGACCCAGCAATTCCACTCCTGGTATTTCAATTACAAAAGACCTGAAAGCAGGCGCTTAAACAAATACAGTAAAATTACTTGTGTGCCAATGTTTATTGCAGCATTATTCACAATAACCAAAAGGCAGAGAAAACCCAAGTGTCTATCAACATATGAATGTGGTAGATGTATATAATGGACTATTACTCAGCCATAAAATGGAATGAAGTTCTGATACACACTACAATGTAGATGAACCTTAAAAAAATTATGCTAAGTGAAATAAGCCAGATACAGGACAAATAGTGTATGATTCCACTTTTATGAAATATGTAGCCTAGGCAAATTCACAGAGACATAAGTAGATTAGAGGTTACCAGGGGCTGGTGGGGAAGGAGGGATTAGGGTCATTGCTTAATGGTTACAGAGTATGTTTAGGGTGATGAAAAAGTTTTGCAAACAGATGGTGGTGATGGTTGCAGAATATTGTGAATGTAATTAAATGCCACCGAACTGTACAATTAAGCATGATTACAATGATAAATTTCATGTTATATATTTTTACAGGTTATAAAAATTAATAATGTAATATACCAAAACCCATTGAATTACATACTTTAAATGGGTAAAGTATATCTCAATAAAGCTGTTAAAAAAAGAATCAGTAACTTGGCTTAAATGCTTTTTAAGTTCCCTTCCATCGCTAAATTCTATGATTTTTTTTAAGGTCTAAGAAGAGATTATATTCCAACATTAAATATCTAGGAAATCTCCAGTTATGTTCCAAGCTTTGGATTTGGCTTAACATTTCAACAGAAGAGACTGGTATGTAGTGCTAGATAAGTGTTTGTTACTGTTGCTATTATGATCCTTATTATCCTCCTCTTTCTTCAAAAGAGCCCTGTGAGGCAAGTGTGACTAAGACCATTATAGATACGAATACACAGACTCCAAGAGGGTAAGTGATTTTCTCAATAAATGATCCACCTAGGAACTGAGAGAGCTGGGATTTGAATGTATGCTAGCCTGGCTCCAGAGCCCAGGCTGACACCACTAGTTCCTCCCTATCCCAATCCCTTCTCTAGAACTGCTAGGGGTACACGTCTGATGACTCTTGTGCTCACTATGAATGAAATGGTATCATTTTACCTTGTATTTCTTTCTATGCCGCCACATGGACAATGCATTTCAAAGCACTCTGAAAATGGGAAGTCCTATTCAAATGTTGGAAAGTTAGAAAGTTATTTAGAAAGTTGGCTTTATATACAGGGGGTGCCAAAAAAATGTATACACATGATTTGTAGTCATCTTTTGTTACTGGTATACATTGAGTATTACAATTTCAATAGTTTTTTCCTTTCTTAAAATGTGTATAGTCCATACTACCTAAGGCAATATATAAATTCAACACAATCCCTATCAAATTACCAATGACATTTTTCACAGAATTAGAACAAATAATCCGAAAATTTATATGGAACCATAAAAAACCCCGGATAGCTTTGGCAATCTTGAGAAATGAGAACAAAGTGGGAGGTATCATGCTACCTGACATCAAATCATACTACAAGGCTACAGTGATCAAAAGAGCATGGTACTGGCATAAAAACAGACACATAGATCAATGGAACAGAATAGAGAGCCCAGAAATAAATCCATGCCTATATGGTCATTGAATCTATGACAATGGAAGCAAGAATTTACATTGAGGTGAAGACAGTCTATTTAATAAATGATGCTGGGAAAACTGGACGGATACATACAAAAAAATGAAACTCGACTACCTTCTTATGCCATATACAAGAATAAATTCAAAATGGATTAAAGACTTAAATGTGAGACCCAAAACCAGGAAACTCCTAGAAGAAAATATTGGAAGTAAATTCACAGACATTACCTTTAGTAATATTTTTACTGATATATCTCCTCGGGCAAGGGAAGCAAAAGAAAAAATAAACGTGGGATTACATCAAACTAAAAAGTTTTTTCACAGCAAAGGAAACCATCAATAAAACAAAAAGGCATCCTGCTGAGTGGGAGAAGATATTTGCCAATGATACATCTGATAAAGGGTTAGTATCCAAAATTTCTAAAAAACTCACACAACTCAATAACCAAAAAAACCACAAACAACCCTATTTAAAAATGGGCAGAGGACATGAAGAGACATTTCTCTAAAATAGGGCATACAGATGACCAACAGACATATGAAAAAATGCTCAACGTCAGTAATCATTAGAGAAATGCAAATAAAAACCACAATGAGATACCACCTCACTCCTGCCAGTGGCTATCATCAATAAATCAACAAATAACATGTGTTGGTGAGGATACAGAGAAAAGGGAACCCTCGTGCACTATTGGTGAAATAGCAGATTGGTGCAGCCACTATGGAAAACAGTATGGAAATAACTTAAAAAAATGAAAATGGAACTACCTTATGACCCAGCAATTCCACTCCTGGGTATCTATCCAGAGAAACCCAAAAACTAATTCGAAAAAATATACGTACCCCTATGTTTACTGCAGTGCTATTCACAATAGCCAAGATATGGAAACAACTGAAATGCCCACTGCTAGATGATTGGATACAGAAACTATGGTACATTTATACAATGGAGTATTACTCTGCCATAACAAAGAATGCAATCTTACCATTTGCAACAACATGGATGGACCTTAAGAATATTATGCTAAGTGAAATAAGTCAGACTGAGAAAGACAAATACCATATGATCTCACTTATGTGTGGAATCTAAATTTAGAACAGATTAAATGAGCAAACAAAACAGAAATAGACTCAGAGAAATAGGAAAACTGTTGGTTGCTAGATAGGAGGAGGGAGGGGCTGGGGGAGAAGGTGAAGGGATTAGAAAGAGCAAATTAGTAGACAATATAGTCATAGGGATATGAAATACAGATGGGGAATATAATCAATAATGTAAATGTTATATAAGGTGCCAGATGGGCACTGGACTTATCAAGGTGATCACTTCATAGACTGTGCAGATGCCTGACCAATGCACTGTACACCTGAAGCTGAAGTAGAATAATACTGCATATCAACTATAAGAAAGAAAAAAATATATACATATATATGCACATACATATAGTCACGGGAGGTGTAGTACAGCATAAGGAAGCTATTCAATGGTATTAAAATAGTTATAAAAAATGTCAGAGAGGTAGTAGCTTGGGGGAGGGGGTTATCACTTTGTGAAAGGTATAAATATCTAACTATTATATTGCTTTGTACGCCTGAAACTAATAAAAAAAAATTTAACTCCACTCAATAGCTGTTTCGCCATGGGCATATTTATAAAAAAGCAATGTGTATACATTTTTTTGGCATCCTCTGTTACTTGTTTTTGACAGCCGCAGCAAAAGGCCCTAGTCTGAGAAATGGTATCACTGAACTTTCTTTTGTGAAGTCAAAACCTTCAAGACAGTACTCAGAATTCAATAAATAGGTTTTACTATGCAGATGGACAAAGCTTTAAAGTGAATGAGGACAGTAGCCAAAGACAGGCCAAATGAATCGTGACCTTAGCTTCCTTAGTGCTGAGTCATTTAACATTCCATGTTATGCTTAGCAGGAAAGTACGACAATATTACTTTGATTTTTTGTTGATCCCGCTTAATTTCTGTATCCAGTTGCTTCCTTTTTTCATTTTCTTCTTGAAGTCTTTTTTGTAGCTGTACCTTTTGGTATTTCATGTGATCTACACTCTGCTCTAGTTCATTAGCACGTTTCTCATTTTGAATCGAAAGTGATGCCAATTTCTTACTATTTTGTTGCTTCTTCTGTAAAACCTGGGATCATATGGAATATTTCAAAATGAAAAATTGCATCTCTCACAAATCTCAAGTAAAACTTAAACTTTTAATTCATAGGCAAGGATAGGCATTTTGCCTAGATTTTAATTCATTTTTGATAGATTCACAGTTGTTTTCTATATTTCTACTTTTACAATTGGGCAAACACCAGAATTTTCACCAGATATAACGAATGATGAGACTTCGTGATGCTGACAGCCAAACAGAACAAAATTGATCTCTTTGCTTTTTATTGAGTATTTAATTAAAGATATTATATATACATGGTGAAAATTAAAACAGTACAAAACTGAACTTATATTTAATTTTGACAGTAATTCCAATACTGGAGCAAAAATGATTAATACTAGTATTTTAGTGTATTCTCCAAATAATATTATTGAAAATACCAGTATAAGTACTGGAAATCTTATTTAAAAGTCAGATAGGTTGCCATTGTCTTTGCACTTATTCCACAAATGCTTAAAAGTGCACCTGTTAGCATTAAAATATTGATGCAGCAAATAACTATATATATCTAGACATAAATACAGATTTTAGATTTTTAAAATAAAAAAAATTATTTTACAAACTGAAATAACTACGTTATACAAAGAACGCTAGCATTTCAATATTTAAAATGGTATATGTTAGAATACTGAAAATCTTCATTGTTATCTCAATTATGTGACCATGAATAAGTTATTTTACCTTTCTAAACCTTAGCTTCCTCATTTATTGATGAGGTAAAAATACCCACTTCAAAGGATTAAGTAAGGATTAAGTAATACATACAAAACACCTGGCACGTCTATGGCACTTTGTAGACACTTAACAACTGGTAGCTACCATCCTCCTGTGCCTCCCCACCATCTTCATCAGCTTTATCATCCCCATCAGTTCTGCCTGGATATGTCAAAGGCACAGAAATTTTTAAAACTACATGGGAGTCTTGTTTCAGTTTGAGATGTTCCTTTTGAGCTTAACTTAAGTTCTGTGTCTCCTTTCCTTATCAGAAGCCTTAGCAGAAAAGGATGTGCAAAAAACATGGAAAATAAAAACATAATGATTCACAAACCCTATTAATAATCTTTCAACCTCAACCATTTTAGTTGTGTGAAATACAGAATATATAAAAATAATCTCTGCTAAATCCATAAACAAGGCTTAAACAGTAGATGCATAGGATAAACAAGGCTTAAATAGTCGATGCATAGGATAAATATAATAACCTCCTTGGAAAAGCAATAATCCGGTTATTACTTACTTAAAATGGAGTATAATATGAATTATAATTAGAATTGAAGCTAGAATATAAAACTATGAAATCATAAATAAAATTTCATAATAAACACAATAGTTACTTTGTTCTACTAATGTTTTGTTAAAATGAGTGCTGTTAGACATCACAGCCTTCATTTAAAGAGTCAAGCAGTGAAAAAGAACTGATCCCAGCACTCTCTGAGATGAGCATTGCTATAAGTGAAAGAAAGTATTCTGAAATAAAGTGGAAGGTGTGACATATACAACTACTGTGTCCTCCTTTAATCAGTTCAAACATTCAAGTCATGATATTTTAACTTGGTGTTGACTTGTGAGGCTACTTAGGTAAAAAATTTTAGTGGAGATGTCCAGATGTTTGAGGTGTCATTACAAAACCCTAGGAGAAGGGACTTTTTTGGTCTGTTCACCTCTGCATTCCCACGTAGCACAGGACCTGGCACACAGGAGGTATGCAGTGAACATGTATCTTGCTGAAAGAAAATAGCTGTGGAACAGTTTCAAAAATAAACAAACAATGTTTCTGAAGAAGTTACCTACAATTCCATTCTACTTAAGTGGGAATAATATGAAAACTACAAATTATGAAAAATAAATTTTAAAAGGCATTCTAGCAAATTCACTATAATCAGACTAATAAAGCATTCTAACCATACCAAAAGCATCTGAAAATGGCTTCATTACACGAAATCTCCATAATGGAATATTGCTCACAGAATAGAATTTTTAACTGTAGCTATTTCTGAGGTTACAGCTAAATTCACCATTAGGAAATTAAGAATGAGATACAGTACTCAAAGTTATTAACCTTTCTTAAACCAATCAGTTATGGTCTCAGAAAACTCTGAAATAGTTATCATTTCTTGAGTGTCTACGAAGTGCCATATATGTATCAGATGTTTTATGTGTGTTATTGAATCATTAATTTTTTTGTCCTTCAGAAAATGACACTATTTCTGTGGTTATTTTTATTTCTTACCATATGGTTTTTGATAAAAAGATTAAAATACTTCTTGAATGTAGAAATGTACTACAAAGGTTGACATTATGTAAACCTACCAGCACTCTGGAAAAGAAAAGTTGCTATACAGTTTGTCTTGCTGGTAAAAACTGAATCCTACCTTCTTCCCTAACCAGGTACAAGAATGCTCAAAAGCAAAAAGTTTTAACAAGTTTTCTCAATTACATTTTAAAAATTACCTGGACTTTTAACTTTGCAGCATCCATCTTTTTACGGAACTCCTTCTGTAACTTTACTTTCAAAGCAACATCAGAAAGATCTTTATTTTCCAGTTCCTGTAGCTGCTTTTCTGTTTCAATTAATTCGAATTTTGCCTGTTCTGCTTCGTGTGCAAGTTTTGTTACTTTCAGAGAATATTGTTTGCTTACAGACTTGGCATCATTACCTTTACCATAATAATAATAGTAAAAATAATTATAAATTATATAAAATAAAATGAAAAAGTGAAACATGAAAAACATAAAAATACTCTACTCTTAAAAATCCAGCTGGGCAATGTAATTATTTAAGGCATCACATTAAGAAACCAGCTGCCCCACCCATCCCCATCAAACACAACTTGGCCTCTTAATCATTAGTTCTTTAATGACTGTTTCCATCTGGTGTCATTTCAATCTTCATACTGGTTCTTTTCTGTGTTTTAGTGTGACATTTCTGATATTCTGAGTATGCAATTTAGCTCTGCTGGCATCAAACTCCAGTTAGAAGGATATGTGGGGTGACTCTTTGGCCTCTTGCTTACTACACTTTGACTTCCTATAATCTGTCACTCTGAATTCTTTTTTTTCTTTTACTATTATGAAAAATTTTCAACACACTAAAAAAAGTAGGGAAATAATATAATGAACCCTCATCACCTAGATTCCAGAGTTATCAAAATTTTGCCACATTTGCTTCATCTGTGCCTTTTTCTTTTGTTTTAATTTGCTTAAAAATTGTAAAGCAATCCCAGACGTCATATCCTCTTACCAAACATACTTCAATAAGCAGCTATACAAAATATCATTAACACACCTAACAATATGAATACCCACTAGTCCCAATTCTGACTTCCACAATTGTCTCAAAATGTCTTTTACAGTTGGTTTATTTTAATCACAATCCAAACAAGGTCCATGATACATCTGATTGTTACGTCTCTTAAGACTCTTTTAATCTAGAGTTGGTCCCCTCCTTTTTCATTCCATTGAACTTGTTAAAGATGAATTATTTTTAAATGCTTTTCTTATGAATGTTTAGAACACAGAGAAAAATAGAGTAAGATATTTCTATATGTCTCTTCATTCTAAGCCCAGTTACTGACCCTAAAAACTTGAGTTTAACAGTTCTGAATAGTCAATTGTCCCTAAACTAGATTAGCAAATTGGTGGCCATGAAAAATAAGTCCAGAGGTCATGGCATGAATCACCAGGGACAGTTTGTCTTACTGTTATACTGAAAATCTCTTAATTTTTTAATAAAAAATTGTTATTGAACTAAATGTGCTGTGAGTTTTTTTCTGGCCCTACAACTCTGATTACCTAACTTTAAAATACATACGACTACTATATTTTAATGAATCTAAGACCCTATAAACTGTTCAACACATCAATATTTTATGAACCACTAAGTAGAAAGGTACAGTGCCAATTACACTAATGACATGATAAAATGCTAAGATGCCACTGATTGTAAGGTGCATCCTGATTTCAGAGATATTAAAATGTGAAAAATGTGTATTAGAATCGATGAAATACACTATAGTTGAAGTTGTCACTGTTATTATTGTTGGCTGGAGTAGCTGCTCTTCAGGAGAAATTTTCATTGAGGCAGCTTTGAGAAGTAAGCACACACTGACACTTTTACTAGTCACCATTTCTAAGGGCCCTCAGGAAAGTTCCAAAATGCCCTTGGTTCTAATGAGTAAGAAGAGGACCTTCTATGTGTCCTCTATTTTAAGGCGACCAGGATGTGTATGCCAGGCTACAAAAGTGCTTGTTTAGTGAGATATCCCAAGGTGGGATAACCTATCTGAAAGAAAAACAGGTAGTACCTTGAACTCTTGGAAGTGGAGAAGCTATTTCAACCCCTAAATCAGTCCCTGGATACTCCTAAGAGAGGTTTACTGGCACAGGTCCTGCCTGTGAGGAAGGAGCACGGTCAAACTCAACTAACTCCCTGGGATATTGGAGCTGGGATGATGCACAGCACACACGTCACTAGGAATGAGGAAGGAAGACACTCTGGGACAGCAACTAGGGAGAGGAGGTTGAGAAAGGAGGTCCAACAGCCAGAAGGCAAGCCTGCAGGAAAGAGGAGGGAAACGGGAAGGCAGGTTTCCCCTTACTGACAGAGGAGTAAGGGGACTCACCATAATTCATGTAATCTGGGTATGATTACAGCATTGGCCTGGAAGAAAATCAAGATAATATTTCCTTCAGTTCCCCTAAACGTGACCAGAGTTGTTTTTCATTGGAGGTGGGGAAAAGAAATGCTGATATCTCTTATTCCTTCAAGTCTTTACTGAATTTCAAGGTAGTGAAGGCTCACAATTTGAGTATATTGAGGGGTGGGGAACCCAAAAAGCTTGAGACGTGCTTTTTAGGGCAAGTCTGATATGTGTATACCTGAGAGTGAGGAGAGGATATGGTGCATACACGGAACCTGTCAGAATTTGAGACTAAGGGGAAGAGCTAAAACCTTGGCTCACTCAAGAAAATAGCTCTTAAGAACAAATCCTTACATCTTCAGAGAAACAAAAATTAACTATGCTTAAATATAAAGTTTCTGATTAATGTTAAAAATGAACTATCCAAGAAATTGAAGACTAATAATTTAAAATAATTATTCAAATGAGTTAGAAAAGCATCTCATACATATTGCCAGATGCCTAGTATGTTTCTTAAAAAGTGGCAAAAAACATGAAGTGCCACAGCGTTTCAACACAGAATTCACATTGGTTAGAACAATTCATAGATGAATCCCAATATAACAAAGTTCTTTTAATAACTAACCTCCACATACTGGCTCTGGAACACACCTTGTTATACCAAAAGCTAAAGTAAATGTTACAACGTCAGAAACTATTTTATAATAGAAGCTTTTCTTTCTTATATAAGCTGGTTCACAGGATACTATTACCTGTTTTCATTAATTCTTTAATCAGATCTTCCTTCATCTTGATGTTAATTGTAAGTTCTCTCATTTTTTGTTTAGCTTCAGTAAGTATGAGTTCTGAATTCCTTAATTTTTGCAAATTCAACTCTTGACTCTCCTGAAGACATTCAAACTTTAAATCTTTAAAATGAAAGATACAAAACTCAGAAATAAAGCTATCTGCTCATAAAATTTTCAACAGGAGTAGAGCCAAAAAAGAAAAGCAGACACAGAAGCAGTCTAGAAGTAAAAGAGGAAGGAACAAACAGACAGGGAAGGAAAGAAAGGAAAAAAATGCACAGCAATTGGGACTTTAGTTTTCTAGCTTATAGTAAGAGTTTTCCTTTCCTAAAAAAAAAAAAAAAAAAAAAATTATATATATATATATATATATATATATATATATATATGCTTTAGTCATATTCCCTAGTTTCTGATAGTTTCTCATTGCCCGTAGATATTCTAAAATTTGAGTTTTTAATTTGAGTTATTTAAGAAAGATGTAAAATCTCCAGGTGGGTAGAGGGTTGAACTTTTTTCCTATTAACTTCTAGTTTTATTGTAATCAAAGAATGTAATCTACAGTAGACTACTCAGAGTGTGGGCCAGAACTTTTTGTTACTATCTTACACTAGAACATAAATCAACTCTGTCACTGTTTTGGTTCAGTTGAACTTTTTTTTTCATAGTGAGACTTCCTCAGTCTAGTGCACTGATTTACATTCTAGCATAAGTTTCTTAACTGGTTATAGACCAGTAACAAACAGTTCAAGAATGGCTACTTGACTAACACTTATCCATACTATTCATACATTTTAAAATTTGTTTTATTTGTAACAGAGTCAATTTTTTGTTAAATATTGTATGCATAGGCTCTTAAAAATGTTCTCTATTTTCATAGTGTAGGACATATTTATATTCTCTGTACTCTCACTTTTGGTGCTTTTACCACTCATAGGCCAAGATAAATGAGTTAAAATCTACTATAGTTTTTTGCAACATAAACATTTTATTCTGTAATTTGATGCATAAAATTCTCAATTGTGTCCTCGAACATTATGAGCACCCATACACTAATCTGGCTTCAATCCCAAAAACATCACTAATGGTAGGCATGTGTGCCAGTGAAGCAGGAAAGCAGACCACCTAATAAATTACTTAAGATGTATTTTGAAGTAGTCAAGAGTACAATGCATACCAACATAGGCTTGAATGTAAAAATCCCTATTTTGAGAGATTTAGCCTGTAACTCTAGCCAAATTGATTGGTGGAAAGAAATTATCTTATTAAGGAGTGAAAATGAGAAGGTAGAACAGAGAACATAAGGGGATTTCTTCCAATAAGCAAAGCACTCCTAACAAGTTCCTGCCTTTGAGGATTCCCAGATGCTTCTTAAATTACTGACTGAAGAGAAAGAAAAGTGTCTCATAAACATGAGATCTAAATTACTTAAGAAAGTCTGTGTACCTTCATTCCCCAAACTTGACTTTTGTGTTTGATCATCAATATCATTCAATTCAACAAGAGGACAAACAGAGACTGGCTTTTGAATCCATGAGCGACTTCTCTGTCTAAAAAAAAAAAAAAATAACAGGATCAAAGGTAACTTGTGTGTGTTTGCTAATCTGCTTTCAAATTAACTTCCTCAAAAAGTGATAGTAATGATTAAAGAATTGTTAATTATATAAAAATAAACAGAATTTTACTAATATTCCCACCCATGTTGGAACCAGTGGAAAATTCATTATGTTTGTTGCCATTCTGGCAGCAGAATCAGGATATCCAAAAACATTTTCTTTGAAAATTAAAATCCAACTATAAAAACTCTAAAAGCAAAATTATTTTTCAACTTAAGACTGATGATTTGTCTTCAAACACTGGTTTCGTAGTACATTAGCTGACAGTACATTTAGCAAAAACTACCTACTGTTGTTATATTAAATGGAAAACATGCACTCTAATGAAAAAAGCCTACATCTGTATATATTTATACATTTATTAAGTCAGTCTATATTTCACACACCTCATTTCAGATTTCTCTTGGCCTTCTAATTCTTCATCATCACTGTGATCAGAAAACTGGCAGTGGAGGACTTCATCTTGTTCTTCTATGTGACCCAGCAGCATCTGACTTCGTGTCCGAAATCCGGCAACTACTCGATCCAGAGAGTACACAGAAGGACTTGTGTAGACCTTACAAGTGATTCCCCCACCCAACAACAACAACAAAAAATGATTTTTAAAATGACCATTTTTAATCTTATTACTCAAAATGTTTTTAAGAGGTTATAAGATAGGTACACTTAAAATATCCAATCACTAAAAATATGCATCACACACCCCCAAAAATGTCAAAATTCATTTCACAATACTATTGTCCTCATGGACACATATTTCTTCCAGAATCCACACATCTCTTCCTTTGCTAGAATGCTCTTCTATCTTCTACTATAGCTCCAAGGAAGTAGTATTCAACAATGAAACCGAAGAGAGGCATCAATGAAAACATCACAGCTCTTAAAACAGCACAGGCACTCCCCAGTGAACATCACGCCCATATACAGTGTAATAGGAGGGAACTGGGAAACAGTTGGGAACACTTGGAGAATTGTGGTGTTGCTAAGGGTCTGCATCCTCCTCCATCCAATCCAAATCCACCAAACGAAGAAATCCACAGCCATCACCACTCCCTCCACTAAGGCAAAATATTTTCAATTTGGAAATCCAAATGTATTTACTCACTTTATATGTGGTGGTTAGCATAGCTGAATTAATGCTAAGTAACATACTTAATATGTATCATAGGATAGTTACATGTTCAGGGGCTAGCCTAGGCACTTTCTACATTATAACATGCTTCTATTGGCAACGTACCTTGAATTCTCACAAATGAGCTTGGAAAACAACAATGAATTAGAAATTGCCTTTTTACTTTTATTCTAGTTTCCGTTACCAAATATTTCTTTTCGTCACCTCTCTGTAACCAAATCTCAAGGTAATTTCTCAAAAAAGGTAAATAATAATCTTAGAGGGGATATTAAATTATTTAATATAAATAATTGTAAGCTATTAAAACTATAATATATAGTGAAGTGTGTATATTACATGGTGTTTGAGATTCAATTAACATAGGTTCCTCATGTACCCTCTCCCAGAAAAGCCTACCTGATTCTATATCTCATTTGTGCCTCTGCTGTTGGTCACCTAGTAAGACCATCTGACACATTAGCACCGTGATGGATAGGGGGGTTAAGTTTTCTAGGTGGCCCTCCAAGTTCTGAGGTTTAGGGGAGGGAGAGGGGAATTATTTACAGAAGAACCAATTCAAGAAGTATTTATCTAACAAACACAATGTACCCAGTATGGCCATTTGCCCCTTAACTGATAGGCATCAAGGTTTCTCTGTCAGGGAGGTGGGAATTATTTCAGAAGAAAATTAAATTTTTTGTTCAGACTCAAACTTTGTTTTCTGGGATTGCAATATGCTTTTAAAATTTATTTTTACAAAGAAAGCTAAATGACCCAGCTTAATAATGAACACTAAATAAGTTCTGCTACAATGAGTAACATTTAGCAAATTAATTCAACAGTCATTCCACCCAACACAATGTTTTTTTGCCCCTTCCAGGCTCATAAAGCCTTTTATAATCCAGCCCCTTCTTTCCTAGGTATTGGGTTCTGCTTCCCCCTGTTGCTTCTGTATTCCATTAGCTCTCCAATAGGGATATTTTAGCATTTTCAACCATATTCCAAACAGTACTGATCACATGTAAATATTCAAATAAGCTGAGTAATAATTCAGATAACAGAATTACACGGCCACAGGGATAGAGAAAACTTGAAAGGTTACTGAATTAAACTATCTATCCTATGTTTGACTCTCTTCTGTAATATTGTAAATTATCGTTTAACCTCTGCCAGAACATATTCACTGTGGGGGTCCCTCTGGGGCCTCTCATATTATTGTTGGCAGTTATCACTAGTAAGTCCTTCTTTATATCCCCTTAGCACTTTTCTCATTGGTCCCAATTCTAGAGACAAAGTCTAACAATAATGGTAGACCTTCAAATATAAAAGGTGCCAAAAAAATGTATACACATTTTAAGAAAGGAAAAAACTGTATTAAAATTGTAATACTCAATATATATCGATAACAAAAGATGAATACAAGTCACGTTTGACTTCTGCAATTACAAGAGGTGCTCAAAGTGGTTACTGTCAGCATCCAGACACTTCTGATTACAGCATTTTCAACCATATTCTATATCTGGTAGACTTCTGTGGCGGGAGTGTAAACTGTTCCAACACCAGAGCAGAAGACGCAGGACTTGTTGCTGTGCGAGGCGTCCCAGCTCTTCCCTTATGCACATCACACATAGCACCATGCATCTCAGACTTATCACAAATACGTGCAATTGTGAAGCGTGTTGAAGGTTCTGTTGCATACGCATACCTCCATTGTCGTTGTACTTCCACAATGTTCTCGAATTTCAAATACCACTTCAGAATACAACTTCGACAACTGTTCTTCCACCATTTTCTTTGACTGTCCTGCCTGTCACATGGTGACACTAGCATTCATTTGATTAATGCCATCTTTGAGCGAACGTCATACTACACATTGCTACCATAATTCAATTAAACTTCAAAAAGTAATACACAGATAACATCTCTTAAAATGTGTATGCATTTTTTTGGCACCCCCGGTATTCAGTCATCATTTGACTAAATCTTGAGGTACTTCAGATTTTCCCCAAGGTCTTTCAGCAACTTGGTTTTTCTCTGAAAATAATCTAATTTGACTTTAAATGTTGTACCCAGACATTCTAAATTCTATGATAAGATAATCCCCTCTCATTAGTGACACATTTGATTTTGTTTCATCAGATGTGCTGCTACTTTGCTTAACTCATTCACCAAAGATTGTGGCTTCCACATGTTTAAATTTATAGTTTCATTTGAGATTTAATTTGTCATTTTGCTACTATGAAGTTGGTGTATTGTGCTGGAATGAGCTGCTTAGCTTGCAAAGGAACCTGGTCAAAGCTCAGTAGACATATCTTCTCTTGTGTTCTGCTATGTTTGCTCTTCACCATGAGCAACTACCGTGTTTCCCCGAAAATAAGACGTAGCTGGACCATCAGCTCTAATGAGTCTTTTGGAGCAAAAATTAATGTAAGACCTGGTCTGATATTACATTATATAAGACCGGGGATATGATATGATATGACATGATATGACATGACATGACATGACATGACATGACATGACATGATATGATATGATATTAAAGACCCAGTCTTATATTATAATAAAATAAAACTGGGTCTTATATTAATTTTTGCTCTAAAAGACGCATTAGAGCTGATAGTTCAGCTATGTCTTATTTTCGGGAAAACATGGTATGTATGCAAAAAAGTAATTAAGAAACCACACAAAAAATTAATTATTTTGTGAGAAAAAAAGGGGCCTTTATGTAAGACATAAAATCTCACTGAAAACTGAAGAGGCTGTTAACCTTTAGTGTGGGGTTATGCACAGGAATTTTGTGACCAAAAAAAAGTAATTCATTCAGGAAAAAAAAAAAGATTTTACAAATATTCCACTTCTGTGAATTTGGAGATCCCAGGAGGTTTTTAAAATACATACTTCAAGAATATTTTGGCTGGTTTTCTTAGTATATAATTATGTCAAGTACTGAAAGTGATACTGTATACCTATTGCTTTTATTTCCTTTTCATTATACCATAGTTCATCAAATCTAAAATGCCATCAACTGTAACACACACCATTATTTTTATACCACCAAGAAAAAAAAAAGCTGTCAAACTATGACATGCCATCAATTTTAAAACATATCCTGCCATCATAGATGATAAAAAGTGAAAAAAATAGGTGAATCTTACAATCAATGAAATATGACACATTTTCATTAGCATAAACCTAAGTAATGACTGGAACCACCGTTGTAATTTTTTTCTTTTCAAAGTGCTTTTTTAGTATTTATAGCACTGGCTCTTGGCTTTAATTACATCATAGTTACTGTGTTAAGGAAGTAGAAACCTATTATATTTTTTTTTGTAAGTTTAAAATCCAGATTCGATTTTGCATTTCATCAGAGGAGTTTTTGGTATCTATTGAGACAAATGAGTTTTTCTCTTTTTCATGTTAATTTGATACATAATAGTAATACTTTTTATTTTATTTTACCTGTATACTATTTAGTGGTGAGGGATAATTTCTTTAGGATTTCTGCATAAGTAGATATGTCCGATAATTCCATTTTGGTGTTTAACTTTTCAGATTAAGAAAAAGTTGACAACAAATGTGCAGCAATAGGAAAAAGTACACAATGGTACGTACTTGGGATAAATATTATTCAACCATTAAAAATCATGATATATTATAGAAGAATGTTTAATGACTGTTAAATGTTCATGATATATTAAGTGAGAAAAGCTAGTAACGAAAGTATATGTATAAATATAACATGAATAATACATTTTTTAAATAAGTAAGATCTTTTCACTCTTTCTTTCCAATATGTGTAAATAAGCATGTAAGACATAAAATAAAATTCTTTCTGTAATCAATTTAAAAATTGATTAAGCTACTCTTCCCCTTTTCTTTTGAAAGTATTTTAAGTTGAGGAAGTATTGCTCTTATCAGACTATTTTTACTTCAAGAAAATATCAGAGCTAAACTCTAAAAATATAATTTTAGAGTCAAAAAATATAAGCTAGACTTCTGCCACGGAGACAGAAATCCAGGAGAAAATGAAATGGTATTTCAGATGTCCTCACCAGCTTAACTTAGCTAGTTTTGGTATTCGATGTGAGATCTCTTAGAACAAGCGAGCAGCAAATAGGACTTGAACAAGTCTTGCCATACTATGTGTCTTCCCATGCAAGCCTGCCTTTCCACATCTGCTGCAAAAACTAGGCCAAGCAAGAGACGTAGCCGGGACTCCTGGATACACAGTAAGAGAGAACTCTTAAAACTGCTTGCCTGATCGTATGACCTTTGCATCTTCCTCCCTTTCACCTTCTTTTAGTGGGCGACAAGGGTTCTTTGGGGGGGTACAAAGAAAATTTTAAAAACAAAACAAAACTAAGAATTTGCTAATTCAAAGCAATAACATGGAAGTCTTTATTCTAGTCATGTCTGTTTTAGGTCTAATCAAACTAGAGATAAGAATAGAAGGGCCTAACCCTTTTCAAGAACCCATGGAGCTCTATCTCCTCAAAGAGTTTGTGTGTGAGTGTGTGCGCATGCACATGTATGTCTAGTAAAAAAGATAAAAAAACACACACACACACACAAAAAAACAGAGAGCAAGAGAGAATAAATATGTGTAACTTTGTAATCAGGAAAAAAACCAAATGCTACTTTTAAAAAATAAAAGAATGGACAGAAAGAGGAAATTCTCTCACATAACTAGCCAACACTAAAAAAAGAAGAAAAATGTAAATATAGAAGACTTGATATATAAGTATTAAGTTGAAATAACAGACAACAAATTTGAATCGTGCGAACAATCTCTTTCTTCCTAAATGTTCAACGTAAATTTACCATGTATTCAACCATAAGGAAAATGTCAATAATTCTACAAAGTAAAACCAAAATAAATAACAACAATGGTTTCAATTTTAAAAGTCAACCACTCAAAATAAAAACCATCCAGGTAAGGACACCATCTGTCTTACTCTTATCCGGGCCAGAGGCACTGAGCCCGGGACATAGTAGAGGCACCCCATGGGCATGTATTGAGGACGCAATGTGCAAGGCCCTTTTGGAGTAACCATCTCACGTGCATCTTCCGTACGCCCCCATGTTTCCCTCCTTCAGACAGATAAGGAACCTGGTGCTCACACAGGTCTAGTCATATGTAGGCCTTTACAATAAAGCTGAATATATGTGGGGTTAGTAAATATATGCATATACAAATATATGCCCAGGTCTGCCTGACTGCAATGTCTATGATACCTCACATATTTCTTATCCCTTTGACTGTAACCATCACATATATCTCAAACAAATCATGTCCCTTCATAAAATTAAGAGAAACCAAAATTCATGAATCTGCTAATGTCTTTTCCATAGTAGAGATTACCAGATGATGTTTTTCAAGAGAAATGTATGTGCATATATTTACTACCCCCACATATATTCATAAATAAATAAAAATTAAAACATAAGTTTATACTGATGTTTATACAATTTTGATTATGTAAGCTTGGCAAGACTGAGTAACATATAAATGTCATTTTGAAAATAATAAGACAAACCAAATAAGTCAAAATAAATACCTCCAACCTCATATCAAGTTGGTGTGGTTAAAGAAAGAAAAAAATTCATAAAGATATCAGACTTAGTCAAGTCTGAAAATATGATGCAAAGGATAGCTTTTCTTCTTTGATGAATGTAGACATTATCTTCAATTATTCCTCGCAAATACAATGATACATTCTCCTACTTATTAACTTTTTATTAAAAAGAAGCACGATTAAAAGAATATACAAAAGTCCATGAAACCAAACATAAACCAAACTGTACCTGCTGAGACTGTACAAATATACTGTGATATTATATTACACATAATATTATTTTTAATCTCAAAATAAGAAAGACATTAATGTTTAGACTTTACCTTCCTGGCATCTGGTCTTGCTGGGACATAAATATAATGCCCCAAATGAGTATCAAACGGTACAGTATATGGTCTTTTTTCAGGTATCCTGGCATCTGGCCCATCTCCACAAGTATCCTTAACTGAAGAAGTCATTGACAGGTTAAGTTTTGTTAGTTCTTCACTCAGTTGATCCACAAGAAGTTGTTGTTCTATTATCTTTTCATTCTTTGTAGAAGAGAGATGAAAAATTTAAAAATAGAGAACCTCAGTACATGTGTAGATAATGATTAAAAATAAATTACACATTGACCAAAATCACAACTACCTTAATAGTATAAAGCAAAACGTCATTTATCCAAAGATTAGCCTTCTGGTGTTTACAAATATCTAGGACCGTTCTGAGTGGTAAAAACTTTGGAATAGTAAGCAGCAACAAACATAGCATAGAGTTAAATACTTTAAAAAAAAATGCCTCATACACTGTGATTGGTTAGTTTGCCAACCTGAAGCACTCTGATTAGCTGATCTTTATAAAAGTTTGGGCTTTCTGAGTGAAATCCAAGAAGTAAAGAGACAAAAAAGTTGAAAAGTAGAGGAAGAGTTGCAAATAGCAGAGGTGGCAGCAAAGAAGATAGAAAGTGGCAACAGGTGCAGTGAAGTGAAAGCTTTTACTCAGTGAAAAAGAAAGCCAAAAGCACAAAGAGATAGAGGATAGGCAACTGACAGTCCTGGGAGAAAGGAGAACCTGGAAATCAAAGGCAGAACAAATTGTGTGTACTGTAGTGTGTGTGTGTGTGTGTGTGTGTGACAGAGAGAGAGAGAGAGAGAGAGAGAGAGAGAGAATGAATTTACCTTTTTATGTACCTTCTAAAGAAAAATTTTAAAGTATATTCAATCCATAAAGCTCTAACATCAATCTTTGTTTTATAAGCACAAAATTATATAAACAAGAAACTGTCATTCATCTTAATATTTCACATGGACTACAATGTTTAAATGAGGTAAAAAAAAACCCTTAAGTTTCACTGCGTTAATGCTGAGCTATAAAAATACAGCCTTAATAAAAAGTCATGCATGCAGATAATTTAAATATACAACACAATGGAACATAAGTTGAGGGTGGGTGTTAAATGGAGTCCTTACACTGTTTGGCAAAAGGGTAAAAATACCAATTAATATTAGACTTTACTAAGGCAAGGGTGCAAGGTATACTCTTTAGGATAACCACTAAAAAAAGAGTAAAAGTACAACTTCTAAGTTAATGAAGTAAAAACTGAAAATACACAATCCAAAAGAAGGTAAGAAAGGACAGAAAAGGGAACATAGAGCAGATAGGATAAATAAAAAGCACAACAGTGGGATTATAACTGAAATATAATAGTAACAATGTTAAATTCATAAATGAATTAAGTAATCCAATTAAAAGATAAAGACTGTCAGAGAAGATTATAAAATTACCTGACCTGCTGCTTACAAGAAACAGAACAAAAATAGACACAGAAAAATTAAAAATAAGATGGAAAAAGATACATAATACAAATACTAATCACAGGAAAGTTGGCATAGCTATATTCATATCAAAGTAGACTTCAAAGAAAAAACCATTACAAGTGATAAAAAGAGGTAAAAAATGATAAAAACGTCAACCTACCAGGATGATGTAACAATTCTACATTTCTATGTACTTAATAAAACAGCTTCAGTATATATAATGCAAAAACTGTCAGTACTTCATGGAGAAGACAAATCCAAAATCATAGAAGATTTTAACATCACTCTAAATTACTGATATAATAAAAGACCCAAAAAATGAGTAAAAATATAGATTTGAATAACAAGATTAACAGAATTAACAGCACCCAATGATTGCAGGATACACATTCTTTTCAAGCACATTTGTAATACCTACAAAAATTGGCCTCATGCTGAGCCATAGAGCAAGTTTCAACACATTCAAAGAACTGAAATCATAGGCACCACAATTCAACTAAGATAAAAATTAATCAAAAGAAACCATCCATGTGTTGGAAATAAATCATCTATATAACCCATAGGTCAAAGGAAAAAAAGACAATAAACATCAGGAAATATGTGGGGCGGCCAGATGGCTCAGTTGGTTAGAACGCAAGCTCTGAACAACAAGGTGCCGGTTCGGTTCCCACATGGGCCAGTGAGCTGCACCCTCCACAACTAGATTGAAGACAACCAGCTACTGCTGAGCTTCCAGAGGGGCAGCCGGATGGGTCAGTTGGTTAGAGTGGGAGCTCTCAACAGGTTGCCGGTTCAATTCCTGTATGGGATGGTGGGCTGCGCCCCCTGCAACTAAAGATTGAAAACTGTGACTGAACTTGGAGCTGAGTGCACCCTCCACAACTTGACTGAAGGACAATGACTTGGAGCTGATGGGCCCTGGAGAAACACACTGTCCCCCAATATTCCCCAATAAAAAATGTTTTTAAAAAAATTAGGAAATATTTTCAGCTGAATGTGGAGTTCAGGTAAAGATAAACATAGGAGGAAATATATAATTTTAAATGCATGTATTGTAAAATAAGAAAGGCTAAAAAAAAATCAATGAACCTAGGTATCTATCCGGAGAAATCCAAAACTCTAATTCAAAAAACTTTATGCACTCCTATGTTTATTGCAGCACTATACACAATAGCCAAGACATGGAAACAACCGAAATGCCCATCGGTAGATGACTGGATTAAGAAACTGTGGTACATTTATACAATGGAGTATTACGCAGCCATAAAGAAGAAAGACATCTTACCATTTGCAACAACATGGATGGACCCAGAGAACATTATATTAAGTGAAATAAGTCAGACAGAGAAAGACAAATACCATATGATCTCACTTATATGTGGAATCTAAAGAAAAGAATAAGTGAATGAACTAATCAGAAATAGTTTTGGAGACATAGGGGAAAAACTGAGGGTTGCTAGATGGGAGGGAGGTGGGGATAAGAGGAAAGGTGAGGGGATTAGAAAACAGTCAGTAACCACAAATGGTCACGGGGTTTTGAAAATTAATTTGGGGAATGTAATCAATAATGTTGTAAAGATTTTGTAGGGTATCCTATGGACACTTGTCCCATTAGGGAGACCACCTCAGGGATGATGTAGATGCCTGATCACTGCATTGTACATCTGAAGCTGAAGCTGAACAATAATGAATGTCAACTACAAGTATGTGTGTCTGTGTGTGTGTGTGTGTGTGTGTGTGTGTGTGTGTGTGTATGTATATACTTACAAGAAGCAGAGTACAGCATTAGGAATAGAGACAGTGGAAATGTAATGGCTGTGTGCGATGTCAGAGGGATAGTGGATGGGGGGAGGGGGGCTCACACAGTGTGAGGGATATAAATGATAAATGTCTAAGTATTACTTTGTCTTGTGCACCTGAAACTAACAAAAAAAAATCAAAAAAATATCAGTGAAGTAAGCACCCATCTAAAGAATTTAAAAAATAGCATAAGGTGCCCCCACAAAAAGCAGGAAAAATTAAATTATAAAGATAGGGGCAGAAATTAATATAATAGTAAACAAACATATTACTAGAAAAGACTGCCAAAGTCAAGAATTGCCTCTTTGAAGAGACTAATAAATTGATAAACCCATGGTGAAGTTGATGAAGGAAAAAAAGAGTGAAGGTACATGTAACCAGGAATGAAAAAGGGGATATCACCAAATATCTAAAGACATTAAAGAGATAAGAGACTATTATAAACTTATGCCAATAAATATGAAAACTTAGATACAGTAAGGTCAGATTCTTAAGAAAAATAAACCTTATCAAAATGGGGGCAAAAAGAAAATATGATTGAACTCATAATCAAAATGCTCACACACACAAAATTCCAGTCCCAAATGTTGCACAGGTGAATTCAACCAAACACTTAAGGAAGAAATAACACTTTTTTCACACACTCTTCCATCCAAAGCACAAAAAAAAGAGGGAACACTACCTAACCTACATTATGATGCTAACATAACTTGCTATAATATCTGACAAGGCTATTTTGAGAAAGGAATATCTAGGTCAATCTCACATGTGAATAAACATGCTAAAATCCTAACAAAAATAATAGCAAATCAAATCAAGGACATTTGTAAAAAAGAACATAGCAGACCTGTCTCCTTAGAAAGAACTGCTCACGAGGTAGTCAACTGGATGGTGTCTGGGAACTTGGCTCCTGAGAGGGTTCCCAATACCCTAACTGATAAGAGGGGCTTACTGTGCTCAGATTGTTTGTGCAGACAATGTGGTCTATGTTGAACAACTGCTTTCCTTGTGGTTGTCTGGAATTTTTATACAAGCTGGGCGGAGAGTGCCTTCATTAACAGTCCTCAATAAAAACTGTAGGCACTGAGTCTCTTCTGAGTCTCTCTGGTAGACAACATTCACATGTGTTGGCACAATCATTGCTGGGGGAATTAAGCACATCCGTGTAACGCCATTGGGAGACAACTCTTGCAATTTTGTTCCTTGGTTTCCTTCAGACTTTGCTCTATGTACCTCTTCCCTTTCCTAATCATTGCTCTCCTTCCACCGTAATAAATGTTAGCTATGAGCATGACTATATGCTGAGTCCTCCTAGTGCATCATCCAACCTGAGGGTGGTCTTGGGGACCCCTGACACAACAATACATCGTGACCAAAAAAAGCGTTTATTCTAAGAATACAAGAATGCTTTAAAAATTTAAAAATCAATATAATTCACCACATTAACAGAAAGAGAAAATTCATGATAAAGAAAAATCATCTGATAAAATTCAGTATCAATTCATAATAAAAATTCTCAGCAAAGAAATTTTGCTTATTCTGATAAAGGGTAAATAAAAAACTACCTAGAGCAAGCATGGTACTTAATAGTGAAATGTTGAAAGCTTTTCCTCTATGGTTGAAAAGAAGACAAGGAAGCTTGCTATTACCACTTGTATTCAACATTGCGGTGAAAATCTCAGCCAATGAAGAAAGGTAAGAAAAAGAAATAAAAGGTATAAGCATTATGAAGGAAGAAATAAAACTGTCATCATTTGCAGGTGATGCAATTGTAAAGGAAAATAAAAAAAATTACATAAATATTACAATTAAAAAGTGAATTTAAACTGACTTTGGATGGTGAGCACACAATGTGATATATAGATGGTGTATTATAGAAATGCACACTGGAAACCTATGGAATTTTATTAACCATTGTCATCCCAATAAATTTAACTAAAATAAAATAAAATACACATTAAAAAAGAATCTAAATCGTAAGGGGTGAAAAGCAGCTCTTGTGAGGGCTCAGGCAAGAGACAGAAAAATACTGGCAGTTACCTTATTTTTCATGAAGAAACCAGAACTGAGCTTTGCCAAGCAGACAGCTATGAGCTCACTGGTCTGAAATAATTACTCACTGAGACTTTTCCCCAAGACAGAAAAAAATGGGTTTTCTGTAGGAAATGTAACTCAAATATTGATTTACAAGATTTTACTTTTTAAATCAGTAATCAGTACCCTATGCCTGTACTTGGGCCTTACAAAGTTCTTAGTTATATTCATTGACAAAGTAGAAGATTTAAAAGAAAATAAATATTCAACCAAAAAAAGTGAATTTAGTCAATTTGTTGGATATATCAATACACAAAAACCAATACATCTACACATACCAACAAACAATTGAGAAAATGAAATTTTAAAGATTCCATTTAGTGACATAAGAAAATCAAGTACCTAGGAATGAGTCTAACAAAAGATGTGCAATACTATATATACATGCACACACACAAACCATTATTGAGAAAAACAAAACGAAACCTAAGTAAATGGAGGAATATACCATGTTCATGGATTACAAGACTCATAATCAAAAGATGTCAATTCTTGGGCCGGCCCGGTGGCTCAGGCAGTTAGAGCTCCATGCTCCTAACTCCGAAGACTGCCGGTTCGATTCCCACATGGGCCAGTGGGCTCTCAACCACAAGGCTGCCAGTTCAATTCCTCGAGTCCTACCAGGGATGGTGGGCAGCACCCCCTGCAACTAAGATTGAACACGGCACCTTGAGCTGAACTGCCTCCCGGATGGCTCAGTTGGTTGGAGCATGGGCTCTCTACCACAAGGTTGCCGGTTCAACTCCCGCAAGGGATGTTGGGCTGCGCCCCCTGCAACTAGCAACGGCAACTGGACCTGGAGCTGAGCTGTGCCCACCACAACTAAGACTGAAAGGAAACAACTTGAAGCTGAACAGCACCCTCCACAACAAAGATTGAAAGGACAGCAACTTGACTTGGAAAAAAATAAAAGTCCTGGAAGTACACATTGTTCCCTAATAAAGTCATGTTCCCCTTCCCCAGTAAAATCTTTAAAAAAAAAAAAAAAAAAAAAGACGTCAATTCTTTCAAAATGGATCGATCTATAGATTTAACACAATCCCAACCAAAATCACAAAAAGGTTTTACGTTTCCTTTTTTTGTGGCCTTTGACAACTGATTCTAAAGGTTAGGGTAACAAAGCAGAAGGCCTTGCTCTACTGAATATCTAGACTTATTATGAACCTACAATAAATAGGAAATGTGATATTGGCTCTATGATAGACAAACCAACAGGATACAACAGGAATTCCAGAAACAGACAATAAATTCAGGCGCAAATCACCTTGATTTATGACAAAGAAACCACTCAGACCAGTGGTAAAAGGATGGTCTTTTCAATAAATGATGCTGGGACAAATGGATATCTATATGGAAAAAAAAAAAAAGAATATTGACATTTACTTTACCCCAGAGACAAAAATCAAATCCAGGAGTACTGTAGAGCTAAATGTGGAAGATAGAACAATAAAGCTTCTGGAAGATAATATAGAAAATATCCTCAAAGGAAAGGACTGGGATAAGGAAAGTCTTGTTAAATAGTGCACAAACATCATTAACCACAAACAAAAAGGTTGTTGAATTTGATTACAATATATCTTCTCATCAAAGGACATCATTGAGAGTAAAAAGCTATAAAGAGAAAAGAATATTTGGAACTATATAACTGACAAAGAGCTCATACCAAGAATATATAACAAAGTCTGCAAGTTAATTTAAAAGACACAGTCCAACAGAAAAATAAGCAAGAAACTTGAATGAGTATTTCACAAAAAAAAGGTATCCAAATAGCCAAAAAACATGAAAAAGTACTCACATTCAACAGTCATTAGGGAAATATAAATTAAAACCACAATAAATAATACTACATACCTACCAGATTGCCTAAGGTTTAAAAATTAACAATAACAAACGTTGGGGTGATCACTTTGTAATTTATATAAATGTCTAATCACTATGTTGTACACCTAAATCTAATATAATTTTGCATGTCAACTGTAGTTGAAAAATTAAAATTAAAATTAAAAAACAACAACAAATGGCAAGCATTGGAACAGCAGGAATGCTTATATTGTGCTAGTGTGAGTGTTAATTAGAAAATAGTTTGGTATTATTTACTAAAATTGAAGATTTGTCTACCCTTTGACCTAGGCACAAATCCAAAAGAAAAGTGTATGTGTGTGTACCAAGAGACAGGTATAGGAAAATTCATGGGGGAAAAATGTCCATCAACAGTAGAACAGAAAAATTAATTGTGGTATATTCATATCTTGAAATTCTATAGAGTTATAAAATGAAACAAGCTATATTTACATATAACACCGATGAATCAGAACAAATAAAATGTTCAATAAAAGCAACCAGATACTAAGGAATACATACTGAATGATTAAATTTATAAAAATCCCCAAAATTAAACTGTAGTGTTCAGAGACTCATAGTAAAACCACAAGGCAAAGCAAGTAAATGACTACTGTGAAACGTAGGAGAGTGGGTCTCTCTGAGGAGGGACTAAGGACTCCTGAGGGGCTGACAGTTTGCTATTTCTTGACCTGGTTGTGGTCACCAGGTGTTCACCAGGTGATAAATCACTGACAAACAGTTTCTTTTGTATATGTTTTTTGTTTTTAAATTAGTACAGAATTAGAAGGGTTAAAAAACAAAAATACAATGTCAAAATCTAAATCTAATTTTTGCTAGATCAGATTATTTCTCAGGGTATTAGTTTCTCCCTAATAGGAAACTAAAGGCTTTGAATGAAACTGTTTGTTGGTAGGGAGGGCAAGTTTCATAGTCAGAAAGTATAATATTTAAGGACTTACCATGTTACATTGCAGACCTATCCATGTTAATAATAGGAAAGCTAAGAGAATTTCAAAGATTTAACCAAAGTTAAAGAAGAAATCACTGAAGGACTAGAAAAAAAAAAAGGATAATCTAATGAATTTTAAAGCTTAAATTATGTGTTTACCTTCCAACTCTTAACAGTACCAGATTGCCTATTACCTTGGCAAACAATGGAAGGGAAAAGTCTGAAGAAGATAATCATAATATGATTTGCAAATTAAGTTCCTGGGTAATATCTTTATATTTGTCAAACTTGAGATATAAGTCAAGTTAACAATAAAAATGTTTTCCCTTTACACTGATTTAAGGGAATAACTTGAATAACTCTTTTAGGTGCCTGTGTTTGGAACTCTTCAACTGAAACCTATTTTTGTGAACATTCCCATTTATCATTTAAAGTGCTATCCTGTTTAGTTAGGTACTATTTCAACTAAATCTACAGAACTAGATACATTAAGAAACTCTACCTGCAATCTATTCACTTTTTGTGCTTCTTTCAAAGATACAACATGTCCTTTGTTTTCCTGTACCATCATTTGCACTTGATTCTTTAGTTCCTTCACCTCCAATTCCTTCTGATTAAAAACTGCTTCATCAGCAGCGAGCGCACACTGGGAGGAGGGAAAGAAAGCACGAGAGATTCACTATGGAAAATACCAGAGCCCACACAATACCACAAAAGCAGTAATTTAATGACAGCATGACCAGATCTCTCAAAATTTTTCTCGTCCTGTTCATTTTCAACTCTTTTTCTGGTTTCTTCATAAAAAAGGCAGAAACAGTTGAGAGGACTTATCATTGCTTAACATAAGAATTACCATACCGATAGGAAGATTTTCCTGATTTTTATTTCCTGTGTTTTAAAATGAACACCAGTTATTCAGATTCTAGAGTACATTCAATAAGATTTTTACAAGTTTGCTAGAATTGCCATGAGATTTTTAATGTGGGTTTTAAAAATCAAAGGTCACATTTTCCAAACTGACATACAAGGTATAGGAATGCATTTGGATATTTAAGGAACACTTGATTTCCTACACTCTCACTATAAAGAGGTATATTTTGAAGATATCTGAAAATAAGATAGTTTTCTTAGTTTCTAGTGAATTATACCTGTTTTCAAATAAACTTGGGATATGCTAATAATACTTTTAAAATAATTTTTAAATTAAATAAACAAATTACCACTTGTGAAGGGTTTACTTTATGCTACGATAGATAGCCACTTGGCATTTAAAAAATATCTCATTGAATAGCTATGTTTTCTTTTTCATGAAGAAACTAAAGCTCAGTGAGATTAAAACCTCTTCCCAGGTGGACACAATGGATAGACCCAAGTACTGACATACAAACCCAGAGCCTACCTGGATCCAAAGCCTAAGCCACTGGAAAACACAAGAATAAGTAGTTGGTTTACAAAAATAGTGTTCTTTACAAATAAGATCCAATTCACAAAAATGGAGTATGTGTGTGACTCCTCAGGCAGCGGCATGAGGTGATGGACCTTCGCACGGGGAACCCACCGGCTGAGGCCAGCCTTGAACTTGCCACAGGCTCACAGTGGGCTTTGGGCAAGTCCCTTCTTTTCTCTGCTTGGGATCCTCAAATGACCAACTGGGGAAAGAACGCATGACCCTGATGGTGCTTACAACCCTATATGTTTATATAACCTCTGTGGCTTATCTCTTTTATAAACTAAGATATAACTGTAATCTCATTAGTTAATATCCTCTTCTATAAGCAATGGTCCATTTGAGAAGCTTATAATTGCTCTCTCAGTACTGCATAGTAAATATTTTTTACATATGCTTTAAAAACAACAATTTTATTATTTATTTAAAAGAGTGTTTACCTGCTGAGTATATTCATGTTCAGTACCGTTTTTATATTCAAAATTTGGGATAAAAAAGCAACAAAGTCCCTTAAGAGGTCTTTATGAGGGGATGCAGTGTTCCAATAATTGACTAATGTCAAAAATCAAGGTCACAGTAACTTCAAAATGACATTTACTTCCCTAGCAACAATCCGGCTATTATTCCATCTGTGAGATGGCCCACAATCTAATCTTGGCTAGGAATTTTTTCAAAAGTACTTACCTGCTTGCCTAATAGGCTCAAGGAAGCAAGCTCAGCAATGAGAATGTCAGTGTCTCTCCTCCCCCAGACCCATTGTCTCCCTAAGCAGATGAATTTACCATGCTGCCTTCACAGTAACCCCTGGCACGAGGCCCTACATATGCCTACTAAATCCAATCCATTAGCTGCCACTGACGTATAATGTAGGCAGGCAGGTGAAAAACACACAAGAAGATATCCTGATAAACTAACCTTTATTGAGCCTTACTATAGGCCAGGCATCCTTCTCATTACCTTATGAGAACTAATGGTTCAATACTGATAATCTTCACAACAACCCTACAAGGTGGTTATTCATTTTATAGATGGAGAAACTGAAGTGCAGAGCTGTCAAGTATTTACCTAACGTCACAGCGCTAGTAAGCTGAGAAGCCAGAATTCAAACCTTGGGAGTTTGGTACCCACGTTGGTAACTTATGTTACTCTGCCTCTCACAGAAAACAAGAACAGAAAGGGAAGTTTAAAAAATAATTTTTTAGGGGGCCGGCCTGGTGGCTCAGGTGGTTAGAGCTCTATGCTCCTAACTCCAAAGGCTGCCAGTTCGATTCCCACATGGGCCAGCGGGCTCTCAACCACAAGGTTGCCAGTTCAATTCCTTGAGTCCCTCAAGGGATGGTGGGCTCTGCCCCCTGCAACTAAGATTGAACACGGCACCTTGAGCTGAGCTGCCTCCCGGATGGCTTAGTTGGTTGGAGCGCGTCCTCTCAACCACAAGGTTGCCTGTTCCACTCCCGCAAGGGATGGTGGGTAGTGCCCCCTGCAACTAGCAACGGCAACTGGACCTGAGCTGAGCTGCGCCCTCCACAACTTAGACTGAAAGAACAACTTGAAGCTGAACGGCACCCTCCACAACTAAGATTGAAAGGACAACAACTTGACTTGGAAAAAAGACCTGGAAGTACACACTGTTCCCCCAATAGAGTCCTGTTCCCCTTCCCCAATAAAATCTTTAAAAAAAAAAAATTATTTTTTAAGAGATATAACAAAGTGAGGAATGACACTTATCATTTCTCTATTTACTGTTCAGTGGTCTCCAATGATTACTATTCCTATAAGATTGCAGACCAAAAAAAGGGAATTTGTTTTTTAAGATTGGGAAACACTGAACGCTGTGTCTTTCACTTGAGATTTGTAATATACGTTAGCACTTTCAAAGTTCTGAGATGTTTTGGGATTAAGAAACCTGTTTGCTTTTTGCAATCTAGCATTCCCTAAAACAATCTGATTGTGGTACCCTTTTCCATCAAGACTGTTAATATCTTTGGGAAATGATAATCTAGAGTTCATAATCTACAGCAAGACTAAATTGAGAGTTTCCAACAGATGGAGAGAATAAGTGACCCTAACAGTGGGTTGTATGAGCTTCCAGTTTCAGCCACCTTGGAAGCATGAAGGAAAAGTGCTTCCTATCACCAACTCCTACATATGCCCCAAAGTTCAAACTTCCAATACCCATATACCAGTTTCTTATACCAGTGAGGAAGGGCTAGGCCTGCTCTATCTGGGAAGAAGGCAAGGACAGAATTACTGCAAAAAAAAAAAAAAAAAAATCCATGACTTTAAAAGTATTACTTTAAATGCTTACAATAGTTAAATATAAAAAACTTTGTCATAGAGTAGCAGTTCCCATAGTGTATTCAGTGTATTCATCCCTTTCAGCATGTCCCTTAGATCCTTTCAGGGTATCCATGAGGTCAAAACTATTTTCCAATAACACTAAGATGATATTTGCCTTTTTACCACGTTGACATTTGCACTGATGGGTGGGTAAGCAGAGATGGGTAAACTGCTGGTTCCTAGCATAAATAAAGGAAGTGTCACCAGACTATATTAGTAGTCACTGTATTCTTCACTGCCATGCACTAACAATACAAACAAATGCCAGTTTTTCTTATGAATATCTTGATGAAGAAATAAAAATTATTTTATTAAATCTCAACCCTTGAGTATGTTTTTTTTTAGTATTCTATGTGACAAAATGGGAGGTACGCATAAAATAGCTCCGCTGCATACCGAAGGGCAATAATTGTCTGTGGGAAAAAATCTTGTGCAATTGTTTGAGTTGCAAATTGAACTAGCCACTTTTTTCATAGGGTACGATTTTTACTCTAAGAATCAGACAAACTATAGTTATTTACACTTGGGTATATGGCAGACACTTCCTCAAAAATAAGAATCATCATTTCAAGGAAAACAACTAACAGTATTTGTTGCAAATGATGAAATTTGAGTTTCATGCAAAAATTAGAATTTTGGAAAACATTTCTGCTACAGAAATGTTTTGACATTTCTGTAGAAATGAGTGTGACAGCTTAAAGACTTCGCTGGTGAGATCAGTGGTGATATTAATGAATATGACTTTTTTAATACTGTATAATAAAATATGTCAACATCTGGAAGATCTGCATAACTTAGTAAACAAATATTTTCCAAATGACCAACGCATATTGATTCAAAATCATGTGTGGATAAAAGATCCATTCAAAATATAAGATAGGAACCAATGAATTTTAATGTATTCATATTACTGTAACAAAATATTTGCAAATCCCATATTGCAAGTAACCTCTAAGAAATTTCTACTTATTGAGTTTGGTATAATTTCAAAAAAATATATCTACAATTATCTGAAAAAGGCATTAAAATATTCCTCTCTTCCAACTGCAAATCTATATGAGGCTGGATTTTCTTCATGTACTTCAACTAAAACAGCATACTGCAACAAATTGAATGCTGAAGCAGGTATGAAAAGCAGATTTGCAAAAGTGTAAAACAATTCCACTCTTATTAAATGTTTTTTGTTTTGGAACATATTATTTTTCATTAAAAAATGTTCTGTATATTACCATACAATCAGATTATTACTGTTAGCTTTGAATAAATAGTTCAATTTTTTGTTTTAATTTTAACATGGTAAATATCAATAAATACAATGGGGGAACTCGATTTTAAGAAACCTAGGAACAAAAAGTTCAAGAACGGCTACAATAGAAAATAATACAACTGGCTTTTTTCTAATACATATGAAAAGGTTTTGAGCAAAGATTTCTAACTAGACAACTATGTTTTTAACTATTATTTTAACTATTTTTAATTATGTTTTCCTGCTTTTAAAAAACTGATGGAACATCCATTTGTCCACCAAATTTCAAACTCCACACAAACAGTACTAGGTATGTCTTGCGCTCCACTATTTCTCCTGTGATACAGAATCTTCGCTCAGTAAATGTTTTCTGAATGAAAAGTGGGGAAATGTAATCCTGAACTCAATATATGCATAGGCAATATGTATACATGCACACACCTACATTTCTTAAACATTATCAAATACGATGACTTGTTTAAAAAAATCAATACTCCAAACTCAAGGGATGAAGTATTCTTTTTCTTTTTCTCTGACCCATAGAGGGATAAAATTTCAATAAAGTATAACTTAATTTTGTTTCTGAACCTGTATTTCTTTTCATCCTCTAAATTTAATGACCAGGTCCACAAGATTCTACTTAATAAATATAAAAAATTAAAATACATTTCACAGGGAAAAGAGGGGGAACCAAGAAAAGTATGAATTATGAGGAGAAAGCGATAGGAAAAGGAAGAAACAGAGTAAAGGCAAATTATATTTTTATATATAATCCTTTTTAAACACTTCTGAAGTTCCAAAATGACTCTTATTTGCCCAAATAAATTCAGTCCTAAACAAGTTACTTATAAAAGCAGTGTCTAAGTACCTGGCATTTCTTTAGCTCCCGCTTCAGTTGAAGAACTGTAACATGCTGTGGCCCTTCTTCCAGGTTTCCAATGCCTCGGCTTCCTCTGAACGACGTGAGAAGTGCTTTCCTGACCTCTTGGGTCATGTTAAACCACTCCTGTAGTTTGTGTTGCTGCTTTTGATTTAGTCTGACAGCATCTTTTAACTCCACCAGGAAAGTGAAGGCTTCCTGTATACAATTTTGGTAACCTAGACATTCTTCTTGGAGCTGAGCTATTTGCTCCTCAAGAGAAAGGATCCTATTTTTATCAGGCGTACCCTCTCGAATCTGGCTGGTTTGGCTGATACTACCAGCCTGCTGGCTTTGCAAAGCTTCTCGAAGCAACTTAATCTCAAATTCCATTTCGTCCATTCGATCTGACTCAGGGCTGAAGTTAAACGTGGGTTTGTTTCTAATGTTGCGTGCTCTGTTGGCATACTTGAGAGAATTCAAGGACTCATCAAAATCTGAGGAGGATGGGCTGACACAAGTGATCATGACAGTTTTGGCACTGCCTCCCAGGGAATCCTTGAGTAGCCGGGTAATTTTAGCATCCCTGTATGGAATATGTGAACTCCTTCTGCGCGGGTCCCCAAGAGCACTTATTACATTTCCTAAAGCCAGCAACCCACTGTTGATTTGAATGGATTCTTTGAACCGTTCACCGGTATTCCCCGTTTTGGTTACTCTTTCTGATCCAGCCAAATCCACAAAGTGGAACTTTGAGACAATATGCCGACGGGAACACCACGATCCATCTTCAGCTGCCTCTGTATTTTTCTCAACTTGACAAATACTGATTGTAAAAATTGCATGTGACCTACTGGAGTGTTCATTCATTTGGGTGGTACTTGTGTGTCTGGCTGCATTCCCCATCTCCAGGAAGCTCATCACTTCATCTGCACTCTCCACCTCGCACTCCTTGGCCCCAACAATCACTTAAAACAGCAAATTGTTAAGTGTAGTTGTAATCAAAATCCAGTACAGTTAAATTAACCACACAAAAGTTATTTGCTAGACAGCCCAGCTAAAATAGTCCCTTTAAAAAAAATCAATAATCAAACAATAGGAACAGCAGCAACATTAAGTAATTTTATATAATCTCCCAAAGGAACTTTTTTTTTTTTTTTTTTTTTTTAAGGAGGGTGCAGCTCACAGTGGCCCACGTGGGATCAAACCGGCAACCTTGGTGTTACTAGTAGCACCACACTTTAACCAACTAAGCTAACTGGCCACCCCCCAAAGGAACTATTTTAACAAACAGTACTCATTTTGATGTTTAAATTCTAAAATATACAATACTGTATATATTTTTTAAACGATCTGGTTTCTTGGAAGCCACACATCATGCTCAATTCTTTAAAAGAATTGACAAAAGAAAAACTCTTTATTCCAGTATTTGATCTCTAGAGTCTAATAGATTAAAAGATAATAGATTTTTAATTACATATATAACTCAAAAGAATTAATCAGTAGTAGATTAATTTTTAAAAATTAGTTTCTTATGAGTTTTGTTACTAGTCAAGCCATCCTTAGGTTTAAGATTTTTTTTTGGTATTGTGGAGTCACAACCAATACGATAGACGAAAATTTCAGTATAAATAAAGTTGCTTATTCATTTTAAAAACAGGTATGCCTGAATTAATATCAGATTTCAAGGTAAACAGATAAGATAGCAATTCAAAACAAGCAAAAAAGTTTCTATTTCAACAGAAAAATAAGAACTGCAAAATAACCTAAGTTTACTACTGCTGACATTATTTGTTTACATCCAAAAATATTTCACAAAAGAGTAGGTGGATTTGAGATTTGAATCAGAGGAGTAAAGCTCCTGATTCTGTGCTTAAATTATAGTATTGTACTTCATCTTAAGCAGATACTGTCATGCCACTGTTTCTTTGAAAAATAATTATTTTGCTTACATTATTTCCATCACAACAACTTTTTAAACAACCTGGTTCATTTAAAATTCTAAAGTTCCGGTACTACAGACACTGTGCTAATTATAATATGACCATGTAACTGTAAATCATAGTATACCTTTTATAAAATTTTTCTAATGTTAAGCTATAGCTTAGTACTATCAATGGTTCACAAACCCAGCTTCAAATCACTTGGGAACTTTATAAAAAAGAAAATACCAATGCCCAGTCCCTATCCCAGAGTAATTTATCAGAATCTCTGATGAGGCCCAGAAATCAACATTTTTTTTTAAAAAAAGCTTCAAAGATGATGCTAATTGTGCAGCATCCCGGTCGGATACTAACCAACGCTTCACAAAAAGAAACTAAATAAGTACGTCAAATAAATGCATTTTGGTTGTGAGTGGGACATTATATATGATATATGGCAACCTGTCTTAAGAAAATTTGTTACATCCTTCCCAAATTGATATCGGCTACAGACTATTTTGATCATTAAGTTTATCAGGAGTGACAGTGTATACTTCTTTATTGTGAGGCTATGTTACAATAAGCATGTATTATTTTTATAACTTTTAATAAAAAACATTCAATAATCACATTTCATAAGATACATAAGCTCAAAACATCAGCCTGAATTCTATCCAAAAAAAATAAACTATTGAATTATCTAGTAATTCCATAAACTACTCTGTATGCTTTCTTTCTAAAAAAAAAACCAAAACAAAAACCACTTTCTTCAAACATCCAGGAATGCCAGGGCTGCTGCCAGGACAGAGCCGATAAGGAGGCAAGCTTTACTGCCCGCGGCAGGCTGCTGTTTGAATGATGACAGCCATCTTACTTTCCTAATTGCTAGGAAATTCCCCCAGAGAGTCACTCCTCTGGCAGGATCCTTTATCTCCAGGAAGGTTCTACTAAAAAAGTGTTTTCTAGAAGAAGAAGACATCCAAGAACAGTCACTGTTATTAATAATGCTGAAAATTTAGAAACAGCCTAAATGCCCAACAATGGAATATTAGTTAAATAAATTATCATAATACATTCAGAAGACAAATCACCACATGACTATGAACAGTCATAGTTTGAAAAACATTTAATGACATGAAAATGCTCACAATATAAATATCAACAGGCAATACTATACATGGGGTTGCAAGTATATTTTTAAAAATTATACATGCATAGAAATAGAAATCTGGAAGGAAACACACCAAAAAGAGAAGTTGCTATTTCTGGGTTCTGGGACTAAAGATGATCTTTAACTTTCTTCCTTATACTTTTCTATGTTTTCAAAATGTTCTATGTTGAACATGTTATCTTTTAAATCAGAAAAGCAGAAAGTATTATTCTTTAAAATGCCTGCATTTTGACCCTCTCCTAACTTTCTCCCATTTCCAAACCAATGGATATTTAATGAGATTAATGGTTACTAGCACAGAAAGTCAGGTTTTGAGAAGCACAACAAAAGACAATAAATGTCAATATGAGGCAAAAATCAAAGAAGAAAGAAGAGTTCTGGACCAACTTGAATGAACACCAGAGGAAGAAACCATCCCAAATCTCAGGGTAATTAGGAGGGGAAAAAAGTACAAAACTAATTTAGAATATTTCGCACTTTCACCTAAGGTTAGCCCAGTGTTGGTGGGAGAAAGGATTATAAGAAATAAGTACTATCTTAAATTATAACTTAATAACTTCATCTTACCAACCAGTTGAACTGGGTGATTTAACTTACATTGGTTACCAATAATCTATTCAATTTTAAAGTAAAAACAAATTCATTTTGCTTCTATGTCTATTTTTAAAGATTCTTTGGCATATATCCAGAAACTGAATTAAGTCATACCTATTTTCTAAAGCTATCAATTAAGTAAGCTACTTTACCTGTGTTTCCTTTTTCATCTTCTCGTATATGAAGATCTTTCATAGATGTCTCCAATTCTAGAAGATCTCTTAGGTCTTCCTTATATACTTCTATATAAGACACTTTTATTTTAAAGTCAGTGCTAGGATTTTCAAAGATGTTTTGAAATATTTCTTGGATAGCTCGAGGAATGATACCCTTTTGACCCTCTGCAACTGAAGCTGAAAATTTAGAAGAAAGTACATATGATAGTTAAAATATAAGAAAAGCTACATCAAATTTATAATCAATACATTTATTTTCTTACAATTATCTATATAATGTTTTAAACCATAACAATAAAATTCATAGGTAAACATTTTCACATGCATGCCCTTACTCAAAATTCATTGATGCATTCATTCAACAAATTTTTATTTAATACCTACTATATGCCAGGCAGTATTCTAGGACCCTGAGAACCATTAGTGAACAAAACAGAAGGAAAAAACTCCCTGCCCTTGTGGAACTACTGGGGAAAGATAGACAATAGCCAAAAAGAATAACTAAGTGAATTAAATGGTATATTTAAAGTAATAGGTATGCCCAGTTTAAAAAACAGGGCAAGGTAAGGGGGACTGGAAGTGTGAGTATAGTTAGGTGGCACGTGCTTGCAACTTCAAGTCGGAAAGTCATTATGGGCGTCATTTTGAGCAAAAACTTGAAAGAGGCTGCAGATGAGCCATGTGGATAACTGAGGGAAGAGTGGCCCTGGCAGAGAGAACAGCCAGTACAAAAGCTCTAAACTGGTATGATCCATAAATAAGGAGGCCAGTGTGGCTGAAGCAGAGAGAGCAAGGAGAGAGTAATAGGGGATGAGGTGAGAGAGGGGACAGAAACCAGAACATTTAAGTCCTTGTAGACCATGGTAAACTTTGGGTTTTATTGTGAGAGCCACTGGAGGAGAGCAGTAACTTGGGGTTTAAGAGACCACTCTGATTGCTGTGTTTTGCATATACCATACAAGGGCAGCGGTAGATGTGGGGAGACCACTTAGAAGGACAGTGCAGTAATCTGGGAGTCAAGAGTGTTGGAGGGTAGACACGATGGTGGCTCAAAGCAGGATGGTAGCAGAAAAAAGGTGAAAAGTGACCAGATTCTGGATTTATGTTGAAGGGAGCAACATTAAGATTCCCTGACAGATTGGATGTGGAATGTGAGAGAAAGCAATGAGTCAAGGACGACTCCAAAGTTTTGATGGCCACTGGAGTTGCCATCAACTGATATGGGGAAGAGTGGGAATTGAGTTGGTTTGAGGGGGAAATGGCAGAAGTTCATTTTTTCACCAATTAAGTTTGAGATGTTTGGCATCCAACTGGAAAGACTGAAGAGGCAGTTGGGTATATGAGTCCAGAGCTCAAGATAGTAGCACAGACTGGAGATTTAAAAAAAATTGGAAGTCAGCTACATACAGCTGGTATTTAATGTCATGAGACTGAATGAGACCAAAGAAAAAAGCAGAGTCAGAAGACTATATACATCTCTTCTCCATCACTTCCATAACCCAGAACACAGATCAGTACAGTAATATTATGAATGAACAAAAATGCATACGAGGGACTCAGATACTTGTACACCAATGTCCATAGCAGCATTATGCACAATAGCCAAAAGGGGGAAACAACTCAAGTGACTATCAACTGAGGAATGGATAAACACAATGCGACATATGAATACAATGGAATATTATTCAGTCATAAAAAGGACTGAAGTTCTGATACATACTACAAGGAGGATGCCCTTGGAAATATTACGCTAAGTGAAAGAATCCAGACACAGGAGGACAAATATTGTATGATTCCACTTCTATGAAATATCTAGAAGAGGAAAATTCGTAGAGAAATTAAGTAAATTAGAGGTTAGCAAGGGATGGGGCAATGGAATTATTTCTTACTGGGTACAAAGCTTCTATTTGGGGTGATGAAAAACAGCAGTGATGGTCGCAAAACACTGAATGTAATGTCACAGAACTGTACTCTTAAAAATGGTAAAATGGTAAGTTTTATTTTATATATTTTACCACAATAAACAAATGGTTAAAATGGCAAATTTTATTTTATATATACATATATATACATAAAATTGTGGTTTTATATATATATATATATATATATATATATATATATATACATAAAACCACAATTTTTAAAATAGTAAAAAAAATGTACAAGATAAAATTTTAAAATAAGTGAAAAAATAAACTGGGACTTAAGTAAGTTTCTATAGGCTAATTTAGAAAATTGCCCACCATTTTTAGCATTGTTCCATGGAAAATATATTCCAAGCTACAATGTTGGCTTACAAATGAAACTTAAAAACAACTTGCTTCCAAACTGAAGATTACCAATGTTTAGACTTTTGGCAACAATCATCCTGAAAATCTGAATCTCTATTAAATCGGGCTGCCTTTCATCTAAACTAAGATGCAATACTGCCATCGTGTGGCAAGTAAAGAAAGCTGTAGATTTTCCAATACAAGGGAGAGAGTTAAGATTTCTTTTTGAGAGCTTCCAAGAACTAGCCAATAGCAGGGATTCTAGAGTAGCCAGAATATACAGCTGATAATTTCTCAATTCAACAGATAACACAAAAACACAGAAATTCAAGACTTATCAAAAAGTTGAATGTCAAATAATATTTACAATAAAATCTACAAAATCACATTTCAATGTTAAGCTTATATTCCTGAAAAAAACTATTTCAGAGAGAGAACTTGTGAAGTTTTATACCTCAACAGCCATCATTTCACTATTATATGCTAAAGAGTACAGTAATATAAAGTTTTTAGGGACTATTATGCCAGGTAAAAGTCAGCAAATCCAAGTTTTGAAAAGCAGGAAAATGAATATTAAATAAGCAATATATTGAAAAAACAAAAGATTTTCATTCTGCCACAGTGCCTAGCATTGTACCCGAGACACTGAAAATGCTCAATAAATTGTTTCTTGCGGGGGAGGAAAACACTATTATTTGCATGACCAATAATCACACAGTAGACAACTGACCCAGAAAAGATGTCAGTATGGGAAACTGAAAATGCTCACTAATTTCACTAATACATCAAGAAATATAACTTCAAACAATTTTTCACCCATCAAATGACAAAAAAAAAAAAAATGTTTTGGATTTATAATATCCAGTAAGCGATAAGGATATGAACAAATGGCTTTCCTATATTGGTGTTGGGGATATAAACTTCTACAAGCCTTTTTGGAGGGTAATTTGTCAGTATCTATTCACATTTCAAATGTGCATACGCTTTGACTCAACAAATCCACTTCTAGGAATCTATTCTGTAGAAATACTAACACATGGATGCAAAGTTAAATGAACAAAGATATGCACTGCAGCTTTTTTATAATAGTAAAAATCAGAAATAACTTTAATGTCCATTAATACTGGAATGAATGAACCATGACCCATTCAAACTATGAAATAATATATACCCCAAAAAATGAGGTGAAATTCTATGATCCAAATGGAAGGAAATGAAATAACATTTGATATGGTTAAATGCAAAAAGAAAGTTACAGAACAAGACAAAAACTATGTGTGTATTTGTAATATGCCTAGAAAAATGTCTAGAGAACTCTGGAATTGGTATACATGAAACTTTTATTTCCTGGGGATGAAAGGAGTTTTCATTTGTTTAATTTCTTCAGCATCACTTGGCAATTGTTTTTACAATGAACAGTATTTAAAAAAAACAAAAAACAGGAAAAATAACACCATCATTACTCTTCCCAATGGTGGTCTATTTCTCCTGGTATAGAGTATCTTTGAGCAGTTAAAGTATTTTGACAATCGATAACTTTCATAACTTTTTCCCTTAAAGAATTAAAACTGTACTCATGGCCTCTTAATAATAAAAACAATATAGCTACAATTGTCATCAAGATCTGAACATTTCATACTCCTATTAGTATAAAGCACATACTGAGTCTTTAATATCATAAAACATTTGCCAATCAAAACCAAAAAAAAAGCTACAAGCCTTAGGAAAACTCATAATAATAGAAAAACTAAACATATTTTATTGTAAGACCCTAAAATAATCTAGTATCTTTAATTTCCTAATCCTGTATAATAGTGATTTGAAAAAATTGGGGGCGGGTGGTATTGATCATTGAAGGCCCCTTCATTTAATCTTTGGAATGAGGGCTTCCTCAAACCAGTCAACCTCCGGCCCTCCCCGATCCCTACACTTCATGAGAGATGTTTGTGAAAGTCACATAGTCTACATTTGAGAAGTATGAAAGTAGAAAAGATATTGAAAGCCATTACACCTATAGAGAATACTAATAATTTCAGACGATGTATATGCGTAACATTCAAAAGTTGCTTTTAGTGGATAAATACCAATAAACAGTCTCAACAGAGGACTTGGCTTTCAATTCCAGCTGTCACTAGCCATCTGAACAAGCCCGTCATCGCTTTGTGGCTGGAGCTCCTCACTTATAAATGAAGAAAAATGATTTTCAAGGTTCCTTCTAGCTCTTAAGGAAATCTATGATTCTACCTTTTCCAAACCAGAATCACAAGCAGGAGAAATTATATCCTAAAGCATTCAGTATTTAAAATACAAATCTGTATATATATGGGAGGTGATGGATGTATCAAATAGATGGGAGGAATCCTTTCATAATGTATACGTATATCAAATCATCATGATGTACACTTTAAATGTCTTACAATTTTCTTTGTCAACTATACCTCAATAAAGCTGAAGAAACTAGAAAGCTGGCTAGAAAATGAAAAAAAAAGACACTTTAATCTACATAATAAATTTCTCTTACTGCTGCTAAGTCCTGATTGCAGGACTCTTAATATTTACAAGTGGACTACTAAAAGATGCAAAATCTGATCATGTTAACTCATGTCTCTCTAATTTAAATTCCATTCAAAATGACAACGGGTTGCCAGAGATGGGGTTGGCGGTGAGGGAAATGGATGAAGGTGGTCCAGTTATACGATAAATAAGTCCTGGAGATGTACAGCATGGTGACTACAGATAACAACACTGTATTATATATTTGAAAGTTGCTAAGAGAGTAGATCTTAAAAGTTCTCGTCACAAGAAAAAAATATTTGTAATTGTCAGGTTACTGATGTTAACTAAACTGGGGTAACCATTTTGCAATAAAAACATATATCAAATCACTATGTTGTATATCTTGGACTAATATAATGTTATATGTCAATTTATCTCAATAAAACTGGAAAAAGAGAAAAGGGCTGAACACTGAACATTGTCTTAAACTTCTTTCCTCAAGCAAATATAATTATAAATTAAACAAAAGTTCAATATTTAAAAACAAATGTTTCAAAGACGACGATCTTCTGAACAGTGATTATCCTATTATTTCATTCAAACAACATGCTGAGCACCTATTATTATGTGTAAGCTACTGTCATGTTTTAGCTTTCTAGGGTCTCAAATAAAAGTCAAAGAGTATGGGAATCTTACCAACATGGCCTCCTCCGATGGTGTATGTCTTCCCAGATCCAGTTTGTCCATAGGCAAAAACAGTTGCATTATAGCCCTCGATCAGTGACAACACTAGTGGCTTTATGCACATATTATAAACTTCATCTTGAGTGGAATTTTTCCCAAAAACAAAATCAAAAGTAAATACTCTATCTCTCCCAATGATAATTTGCTGGGTGTTTGGAATAATTCTCACACAAACTTGATGATTATGAAGAATTTCTTTGCATAGCAGAGGTCTAATTCTTACAGCAACTTTTATTGGTATTTCTTCCATGGCAGCTTAGATATTACTAAATAGATTTTCTACTTAATATTCAGTATCAGTGTGAGAAACATCCATTTTACGTAAGATCTGGACTCCTGTGTATCAAAATAAAAACAAAATTTAATTACTGACTCCTCTATCTTAACAAATCATCTTCTAAAGCAAAGTCAATTAGAGCAAGTTTTGTTCCAATATAAGATAGTTACAAAGAGAAAAATCTGCCTTGTAAAAGTATACTTGTAATGTATAGATGAAATAAGTCTGGATTTGCTGCAAAATAATCTAGGGGACCACAAATTGGTAAATTAAGCTAAATGATAAGTACATGGGATTCCAGTGCGCCATTCTTTTTATAATGGTAATATGCTTCCCAGCTCATTAATCTAACTGTTGAATAATTGAGGAGTTAGAAAACTAAGGCAAGGAAATAATTGGGTAATTGTACACGTTAAATGCAAAAGCTTATACTAGATTTTATAGCTATGTATTGAAAAATAGTATTTCTTTGCCACAAATATTAGAAATAAATCCATGAAATAGTGTTAAGGATTTCCATAAGTCAATATAAATTTAAAACCAAAATTTTTATTGAAAAATAATCTAAACTGGGGTGGCCAGTTAGCTCAGTTGGTTAGAGCATGGTGCTAATAACACCAAAGTTGAAGGTTCAATCCCCGCATGGGCCACTGTGAGCTGCACCAGGAAGGAAGAGAGGGAGAGAGGGAGGGAGGGAGGGAGGGAGGGAGAGAGGGAGGGAGGGAGGGAGGGAGAGAGGGAGGGAGGGAGGGAGGGAGGGAGGGAGGGAGGGAGGGAGGGATGGAGGGAGGGCGAGAGGGAGGAAGGAAGGAAAGAAAATTTTAAAAAAATTAAATTGGTACTTATACTTAACAATGAACATCCTGAAAAATAAATTAAGGAAACAATTCCATTTACAATAGCATCAAAAAGAATAAAATACTTAGGAATAAATTTAATAAAAGACATGTAAAACTTATATTTTGAAAACTACAAAGTATTGTTGAAAGTCAAGAAGATCTAAATAAATGGGAAAACATCTTATGTTCATAGATTGGAAGACTTAACATTGTCAAGATGACAATATTCCCCAAATTGATATGCAGATTCAACACAATTCCTATTAAAACCCCAGGTGACTTCTCTGCAGAAATTGACAAGCTGATTCTAAAATTCACATGGAAATTTAAGCAGCACAAAACAGCCAAAACAATTATCGAAAAAGAACAAAGTTGGAGGACCCACTTCCCCTATTTTAAAACCAAGCAACAATAATTAAGATAGTGTGGTATTGGCTTAAGACAGACTTAAAGATCAATGGAAAAGAACTGAGAATCCAGAAATAAACACTTACATTTATGGGCAACTGATTTTTGACATGTGTCAAGAAAATTCAATGGGGAAAAGTCTTTTCAACAATCAATCATGTTGGATATCCATCCAGATGCATAAGAATGAAACTGGACTCCTACCTCACCCACATACACAAAAGTTAATTCAAAATGGTTCATAGACCTAAACGTAAGAGCTGAAACTATACAACTCTTAAAAGGTAACTCTTCCTAACCTTGGATTTGGCAATGCTTTCTCAGAAACCGCACCAAAAGCAAAAGCAATAAGCAATAAAAGGGAAAATAGATAAAATGTACTTAATCAAATTTAAAAGTTTTGTGCCTCAAAGGATACCATTAAGGAAGTGAAAAGAAAATCACTGAATAGGAGAAAATATTTGCAAGTCATATATCTAATAGGATTTGTATCTAAATTATATAAAGAACTATTATGGAAGGGCTCCTTGTCACCTTGTCACACATCGCTTCTGGTATGGCAATTTCTGTCAAATAAAAACATTGGGGGCGGGGGGGGGGGGGGAAGGGGCAGCCAACCCGGTGGCTCAGGCGGTTAGAGCTCCATGCTCCTGATTCCAAAGGCTGCTGGTTCGATTCCCACATGGGCCAGTGGGCTCTCAACTATAAGGCTGCGGCTTCAACTCCTCAAGTCACGCAAGGGATGGGCTCTGCCCCCTGCAACTAAAATTGAACACAGCACCTTGAGCTGAGCTGCTGCTAAGCTCCCAGATGGCTGTTGGTTGGAGTGCGTCCTCTCAACTACAAGGTTGCCGGTTCGCTTCCCGCAAGGGATGGTGGGCTGTGCCCCCTGCAACTAGCAATGGCAACTGGACCTGGAGCTGAGCTGTGCCCTCCACAACTAAGATTGAAGGACAACAACTTGACTTGGAAAAAAGTCCTGGAAGTACATACTGTTCCCCAATAAAGAACTGTTCCTCTTCTCCAACAAAAAACATTACGGTGTGTCCTCATCCACCTTATTCACTGGAACTGGCACTGTGCGACTTCTGGCTCTTCCCCATAGTCAAAATGACCATGAAAGGTAAAAGTTTTGAATCGATTAAGGACACTGAGGCAGCCACGAAAGCGCAATTGAAGACACTCAGGGAAGAGGACTTCCAGAACTGCTTCAGAAAGTGGCAAGAACAATGGGATAAGTGTGTTCGAAGTGAGGGGGAGTATTTTGAGGGGGATTAATGGCAATGTGTCTTTTACTGTAATATTTTTTTAACCATTCACCGTACCGTTTGATCACACCTTGTACATCTCAATATTAAAAAGACAACCCAATTTTAAAATGAGCAACGGCTCTGAAAAGACAGTTCTTCAAAGAAGATATAAAAATGGCCCATAAGCACAGAAAAAGATGCTCAACATCATTAGTCATCATGGAAATGCAATCAAAACCACAGGCGATACCATTTCATTCCCACTTACTTGGCTCTAATCGAAAAGAGATAATAATAAGTAAAGGCAAGAACATAGAGAATATGGAACCCTCAGACACTCCTGATAGGAATATAAAATGATGCAGTCGTTTTGAAAAACAGTCTGGTAGTTCCTCAAAAAGTTAAACACAGAGTTATCATTTGACTCAGCAACTCCACTCTTAGGTATATATCAAACACAAATAAAAATATGTTTGTATAAAAACTTGTATGCAAATGTTCACAGTCTTGATACGATAAAACTTACACCATATAAAAGATTTTTTAAATGTCATGTAATCTATCATAACGTTTAAGTGCAGATAATGGAAAATAATCAGTTTTGGGTGGGGCTGGGCTCTTCAGAAAAGGCAAGTCTTGAACACTGTCATTAAGTAACCTATCAGACTAATGAACTATAAAGTAACATTTTCAGCACTACTTGCTATGGAAATGTTAATTAAGATATTTAATATTCACTAGCCTTTACAGAACTCTGCATCAGCACTGTCCATTTATAACTTTGTGAATGGGTAGTCTGAAAAGGATCACAATAACAAAAAACATTTACATCACTCTACTAGAGCCCACTGACAGTAAAAAAATGTCAGCTCTCTTGGGCTGTAAAAATCCCAAAACAGAGTCAGCAAACTATTATATCTTTACCAGCCAAAGAGATGCATGTAAACTTGGCAGTTTTAATCATTCTAATGAAATTCAGCACTAAAAAAATAAATATTCATATGTATGGTAAATCTGTTTTTGGATCCTAAAGGACTCTACAATCATTTGGTACTGGAAACTTTTTCAAAAACACTGCAGGGATGCTGTGTGAGTTGGTTCTTCCTAACGTCTCTGAACATTTACATTTGAAGTTTTTATCTTACAGATGTTTTTTATGCCATCACATTAAAACAAGTCATGGCCTATGTTAAGCCAAGCCTAACTACTTCCAAAGAAATTGCTAATCAAAGGTGCTAAATGTAATGTAGATATTTTCATTTTCTCAGTTTTTATAATAGGACTATCTATAAACAATTTGGCTACAAAGGCAATCAAAATTCACCTATTCTAATCATTAAAAAATGATAAAGGCCCATAAACATATGGCTTGCAAAAAATGTTTTTTAAAAAATCCACAGCAGTTACATCTGCAATTGATGACTGACCAATTGCAGTCATCAGAAGCATATGTATTGTGCCACCATTAAATGTAAAGAAAGGTGAAATCTGACTGGCTGGTAATATTTAGGCATACTCAATGGAGTTTTGAAATCTGAGTAAAGACGAGAAATATTTAATCACTGTTACCATGTCATTCATTAATCAGAAATAAATGTTTTCAAATACCGCTGCCATCCTGTGCCCTTGGTTTTTCAGAAGTAGTGACTGTCTAAAAATTGTGGCTTGTTAATATTTTCATAAGAAATTTCCCAGCAAATGGATAGTGAATCGCATAAGGGTCTCAGAAATGGCCCCAAATACATGAGAACTAGATGGAGAAGACAGGAAGTAAAGAGGGGACAATATCAAAGATTTTAAAACGTGAAGGGGTCGGTGTTATTTGAAAGGTGTTTTAAAGAAAGAATTTGGGCGTTCTTCATCAATTATCAACGGCCACAGAGGGAGGGAGCTACTGGACTTCTACATCGCTTAGAAGGCACCAAAGTTTCAACATCCGCAATGGAAAAAAGGCGGCCCAGGACAAAACGAAACCCCCAAAGAGGGTGGGCCTTCCCATTCCACTCCAGATCCTGCAGTTGGAAGTACGAACACGAGAAAGACACGGGATCTGACTCAGTGGGGCTCGGTCCGCGTTCCCACGCGTCCCTATTCCCCCTGAAGGCGGACCCAACTTCCACCGGCCGTTCGGAGGGGGTCCCAGCACCCCTCGGGCGCCCTTGTTGACCTCGCCCGCGCCCCAACCGCCCCCCCTTTCCCGCCCGGGCCCCTACCTCCCAACGGCGGGTCCAGGGTGCAGCGGGCGACAGGGCGGAGGGCGCCGCACTGCACCTGGCCCCACCAGCCTGGCCGGGCCCGCCAGCCGAGTACTGACCCGCTAGAGAAAGCCCGGATCTCCGGCGGCTAGCGCAGCCCAGACCTCGGCTAAACTCCGCCGCGCTGCCGCAGCCGCCGCCGTCTGCGCCTTTTGTTGTCACGGGTTCTCCCGGCAACCAGCGAAGCCCGACGCTAGCGCGCCCCCTCCGGGCCAGCCCGCTGTCCCGCCGCGCCCGGCCCCCGCCCCCGGCCCCGCCTCGCCACATCGGGCCCCGCCCCACCCCGCCCGCACTGGGAGCCCGCCTCCCAGCGTCCCTGAAAAGCCAACACCCGAAGACTCGTCTCGGAGTGCTGAGCCAAAGCAACTCTGTACGGGTTTGTAGATGAATGTGAGAAAGATTCACACTGCGTTTCAATATTTTAGCTACCAATTCAGTTTATGTTTATTGAAGTAAAGTTCACATAATGTAAAATGAACCTTTTTAAGGTGTACAATTCAGTGGTATTTTAGCTATTCATAATATTGTGCAACCATCACCTCTGATTCAAAACATTTTCATCACCCCAAAAGGAAATCCTCGTACTAGTTAGCAGTCAGTCCCATTCCCCTATCCCTCAGCCCCTGGCAACCGATAATCTGCTTTCTGTCTCTATGGATGTACTTGTTCTTGGCATTTTCGTGTGCATGGAATCATAATTTTTGGCCTTTTAACCAGCTGCTTTTGCTAAAAAATGTTTTCCAGGTTCACCCATCTTGTAGCATGTATCAGTACTTTCTACACTATTTGATGGCTGAATGATAGATATTCTGTTGCTTGTATGGACATTTCCGTATTTTATTTATACATTCATCAGTTGATTCACATGTGGGTTGTTTCCACGCTGTGGGTAATATGAATAATGCTGTTATGAACATTCATGTACAAGTATTTATTTAATGTGTTTTCAGTTCTTTTGGGTATAGCTGGGTCATATGGGAATTCTATGTTTACCTTTTCCAATTTATTTTTAAAAGCCTCAATGCCTCCCATTTTTGTTCGAAACATCTTCAAAAAGCATTCCTTCTCTCATGAAACTTAGAAGTCAAGGGGGAGAACACTGCCTAGTTATTAAACTGAAGTGTTTTGAATTTTAAAAATCCACAGACGTGAATTTGTTAATTATGTTGCATTTTTAGAATTCAAAAAAAAGTTGCACTTGATAGTAAATTGGTTAAGTCAGACTGGCCTGCTGACAAATCCTCAATGACTAATAGTAACAATTTAGGTTTGACAATTCCCAGGAAGCCTTAGCAACAGGTCTCAGGACGCCATAGGTTTGCAGAGGAGGTCAGCAGGTGCCTAACAAGATTGGTGGTGCAATGCATAACTCCAGGGGGGCCTATTCACATTCCTTGTCTTTGTAAGATTATTATGACAAATTTCCAGCAGGTGGCAGTAAAGTGCTTGGGGAAAGGACACCTTTTTCTGATTCACACAGTCACAGTGAGCTGACAAGGTAGATAACTAACAAAAATCAAGATTATGTTAGAAGGAAGGTGGGGGTGAAGGTGGGAAATAAGTGCATGGTAGGTAATGAGAGTTCAGCAACATAAATAATCAAATTCATTGTAAACCTTTAAAATTACATGTGGTAAATTCTATTTTAGTGAAATAATCCATTCCAGGTTTAAGAAGTTTTTAAAATATTTATTCAATTCCAATGTAGTTACTCTGAAAATACCATACAGACAGATATACTAAATTGAAAATCGTACAAAAACCCACTGTCATTACCAATAAAAAGTGTAAAATAAGCTGTCAAGATTGATTTTTTATAAGAGCAGCATTTATAGAGCAAAGACCCTACCCTCCCCCCAGCAAATGATTAAGGTATATAGAAAATTACTATACCTTGAGAAAAGATACCAATGGAATAGATAAAATATTATCACTTAAGATAATCACATAAGGCATGATTAATTATAAGAAATCTGAAATTTAAAGAAAGCATTAAAATTCCTTCATTGTTCCTGTCGTGTGTCAACAAAAAAGGAAAATACAGTCAAACCAAGTGAGTAAAAAAGGATAAAGCTGAGAATACAGAGTAATATGTCAGGAACAATGTTCTAAGTGAGACTGGGTAATCAGTGATATTAACTTTCTCATAATATCAAAGTGAAATTGTACAAATGATTGTGTGATATAAAAAGGAAGTTTTCTTTGGATCAGTTTACACTTTGGGTCAATAATATATGCAACGTGTTCGATGAAATGGAATTTCTTTCATATCTTCCCTGTGATCACGGGCATAATCCCATAAGTAATAATCCAGAAGAATGGAATTGATCTCTCCACTACTTTTTTCACCCTTTTTTTCAATAAGCTCCAGAAGACAATCTCGGATCAGCTCAATACACCAAAGTGAGCACCCTCTGATTTCCACCTCTTGCCTATTCCCATATGAAAGCATTTTTCCTGCAAGGGGGAAAAAAACAGAGCAAGAAGCACTAATAGTCAATGACATAAAATCAAGTCAGAACTTTACTATAAAACAAAACACAGTATTTAAATAATACCCATTTTAAAACTGTAAACCTCAGACTTTATTTTTTTGTAATTTAAACCATTTCTAAACTTAGGCATTAATTCAAAATTGCAAATTAAGTTCCACAAAAACAGGGACTATGTCTGGCCTGTTTGTCTCAAAATTTCTAGGACGTGGTACAGCACCTTGCACATACTAGTTTCCCAGTAAATACTTGCTAAATGAATATGGGGTAACCATACATTTAAAAATATGAAAGCATGGCCAATTATTGAAAAGAAAGTATTTAAAATTGGGTTTAATGCCAGGAAAACAATATTATTGCAAAATTTGGAGGACTCCTGGGGGGCCAAATAAACAGCACCTTCCTTCCCCACTTGAGAACTGAACATTGACTTAGGGACACGCCAGGAGCATCAAGGAGAACCTAGGAAATCAAAGTTGTTAACTTGAACAAGGAATCGTTCTTTGGAATCCTGATCCTTTAGTCAGCTCTGGCTGAATATGGAGCTGAGAGCTCCCACAGAACCCACAGTCTATTTAGTGCCCAACTTCAGGGTACTTCTATCTGAACTTCCAAGATGGGCACTGGCTATGTTTTGGCAGTGAAACCAGGCAGATAAAGGAATGCAGTAGCCAGATGCAAAATGTGGTGAGCTAGAGTGTGTGCCGCCTAAAGGTAGGCCCAACATTCCCATATTTCTCTACTTTTACAAGAGTCAGAAAATTTATTTTCACATGAAATCTAATTCTCGAGTGTTGATAACTAATTAAAAATTGCTTAGAACACTGTTCAAGCCAAACAAAACTCATCTGCAGGCTATATTTGGCTTCTGGCTACCAATCTGTACTGTTGCACAGAGCTTCACAGTACCTGATAGGACTTGTGATCCATTGAGACATAGAGAAAAAGCCCCAAACTCAGTGGGTTCCACTCTGACCTGAAATCTTTAGTAGTGTTACTTATGGCCCCTCCAGCCATCTCTCCCCAGGGCGTAGGCACTGGTCACTGGGGCAGGTGGAAGAACAGACATTAGCTGTGCCCCTCCATTTCCTTACTTTGCCCCCGATACTAGCATACAAATCTATCCCTTCCTCTTAGTTCTCTTATTAATCAGTTCCTCCAAACTTGACTATCAACTTGGCAGAATTGCCAAATCAACCACAACAATAATCTTGGAGGCAGACACCACCACCCAAGTAGAGCCATTAGGTGAAGAAACCACTGCCCCAGCTGACAGCTTGACTCTCACCTTGAGCCAGAGGCATTCAGTTAAGCAGCACACAGATTCCTGACCCACAGAAAGTATGAGATAATGTGTTTGTTGTTTTAAGTCACTAAATTTTAGTATAATTCGTTACACAGCAATAAATAACTAGTGTTGAACTGTGTCCCCCAATATGATACATTCAAGCCCTAACTCCTAGTATCTGTGAATGTGGCCTTATTTGTAAATAGGGTTTTGCAGATGTAATCAAATTAAGATGAGGTCATATTGGAGTACTGTGGACCTTAAATGCCATGACTGGTAGCCTCCTAAGAAAAAGAGAGGATACAAAGGGAGAGAGGAGACTCACAGGGAAGAAGGCCATGCCTGGAGTGATGCAGCTACAAGCCAAAGAATGCAAAGGATTGCTGGGAGCCACCAGAAGCTAGAAAGAGGTAAGGAAGGATACTTTCCAAGAGCCTTCACAGGGAGCATGGCCCTGCCAACACCTGGATTTCAGATTTCTAGCCTCCATAGCTGTGAGAGAATCAATTTCTGTTGTTTTAAGCCATTCAGTTTGTCGTAATTTATGTCAGCCCTAGAAACTAATGAAGTAACTAGTACAGCAACTCACAGTATAGGATAGGACATGGCCATTGAAAAAGTAAAAGAATAAAACCATCTGAGAACTGATAAACATAGATAAGAGTCAGGGAAAGTAACGTGGCCAATATATTAGGCCTAAACGTCAACCCTAGAATCACGGTGATGAATCTAAATCTAGCCAAATTGCATTGTCCGTCTTTATAATTGGCTTTAAAAAGTATGTCTTTGGTGAAGAGATGGGTTAAAGATAAAATGGACAGAAATCTGGCTAGGCCTTCTAAAGGCTGTCCTGAAGATATCCAGAAAAGAGAAAAGAGAAAAGGAAAAGAAGTGTAGCACATCTTCAAGTTTGGAAGAAACATCGTTGGAGACCAGTTAAGGAAGGTTCTACCTCATCTAGTCAAGCCACCTGGTTCTAGACTTCACTCAAGATAGTTTTTTAAAAATCAGTGTATACTCCTTTACATTTATAGTTTGTTTATCCTCCAGTTTGCTAGTAAAAGTATTTTTTGGAAAAAAAAAATCCAACTTTCTTAAATAACTAAGGGGCAAAAAAAGTTTGTTCAACCTATGTCAAACTAGCTAAGGATAGCAGAATCTCCTTTTAGAAACTGGACATAATAGAGGCAGTAACAGCTGCAGCTGGACATCTGGAATAGCGTATCTGGAGTTGAAATGGATGGCAGAAGAAAACTCAGACAACTCTGTACAACAGTGGTGGATGAACCTTTCTCACCAGGGTTTTGCTCACAGTAGCAGAGACAACTGGGAACTATGAAAATTCAGGAGGAGACAGACAAATCATGAAGAATCGGGAAAAACTACGTGGAAGAGGTAGAATTTAAGCTGAGCCTTTATCGATGTGTAGGATTTGAACTGAAAAAAAAAAGGAGGGGGTGAGGGAAACCAGGCAAGAGAATGTTTGGAGAGAGGAATGAGCAGTGTATATTCTGGCCCCCCCAAAAAAAAAAACAATCAGCTGAATGTGGCTGTATGTGAAAGAAACCCTGACTGCTAACAGTTGTCCCTTTTAAAGGTATCCAACAATTAATGACCCAGGACATGAGCATTATGACATAAAACTGCTTGTTGTTTTTCAAATGAGGAAACAGGGACAAAATGGATTGCCCAAGGCAGCATAAAAGCCTGGTAGAAGCAACCACAGGAACAATGGTACCTTTATATTGTGTTATTGTTATTTTGGGTGATTGAAGTCTATTTCACAAAAGAAAATTATTCAATCATAAAATCTACTTTCTTTTACAAATAAAGAAAACAGTAGCTGAAAATACTGTACCCCAAAAAAGAGAAATTAACATTAATATTATACAATATAATTATTTTTCTTATACAAAGAAATATTTAAAAAACAAAAAGCTAATTTTCACATCAGCACAATTATCTGTACTCATATATTATAATAAGGCTCCCACTCTTGAGAATCAATAATCAAATCCAATAATGGTAAGTAAATAAATAAGCCTAGTAAAGTGAGTGACTTATGTTAGATAACCCAGTGGCAGATCTTGGAGCCTCCTGACTCAAAATCCAGTATATATTACTTCTCAGTCCACCTTTTCTTTCAGTGTAGTGTGCTGTGAAGCTTAATTAACACTTTTCAAATGCTACACCTGATGCACTGTCTTAGTATTGCATATCTTCATGTAACATAAATTTAAGATTTCATTTTATGATGATGCTCTGAAATTATAATGTCCAAATAGCACAATTTCCTACAACATCCATATTCTACAGTGTAAACAACAAAAAGCAATTTTCTCTATATTTTAATTGCCCTTGCATTTTTCTTTACAAATGCTTTTAACAAAATAAATAAAAGAAAAAAGTGTTTTTTTGTTAAGGAAAGGAGACCTTTTGTGAAAGAAGCTAGATACTCAACAATTCATAGTATAACAAAGAATGTCTTAATTAAGCTGACAAACCTTTGAGAAGCTTCTCCAGTAATTCATCAGAGTATTTCAGGGCTCCCAGGTGAGCAAGAACCTGAGGTAATCTATAGTCAGCAAACATGGTGATAGTGGAGATATCATTAAAGCAACCATCTCCTTTTCCTTCTAACACACTCCATGTATCAGCCACGAGGATTTGGGCCCGTTTATAAAAAGAAATTCTTTTCCCCTGATGAATAAGAGAATATAAAGGTTACCTGGGTATCTGAAAGCGTTATGAAATGCTTTAAAAAAAAATGACGTTGAAAACATTTTTCAAAGGTAGAATAATCTTACTCTGTTGTCAAGAATTAGTCTGTTGGCAAGAATTTAAAGAAATTTACAGAAAAAAAGGGGTCTAATAACTATTAAATTATCTCTATCAATCCAAATTTAGTTCCTATATTTTTCAAGGCACATAAAACACAATTTATGTAATCATGGTACTATTTAGTGTTCTTTTTCAATGGCATTACTTCATGTACGTATGTCTGTATCACTATAATCCACCTATTTATTATTTTTAATGGCTAGATAGTATTTCTTTAGAACGTTTATTTAATTTAAATGTTTTTCTAATTGCAACATAAAATACGTAAGAGTGTGAAGAAGAAAATAATCCCTAAACTCACCTCTGAAGAGAATCATAACATTCAATTTTTTATGTTTCCTTTCAGATAATATGATTAATTTATTTCAGAGAAAAAGACATAATTTATCAACAGCCAGAATTTGTCAAGTCTACCATTTCTGGAAATGGTCAAAGCCAGTATGTAAGCCCATATAACTACCAATTATATTTATCCATGGGAGAAACAAATTTAACCAAGATAAGATAGTGGATTATAATTTAACTCAAAAATTCTCTATAAAACTACAAGTGCAGGCCAGCATAAACTATGGAAAAACATGCACAGATAATTACAACCTACTCCTAGTCCTAATCCCAATGGTCATAACCCCAAACCATCTTTTATAAATTTCTCTGGTGAAAGGAAATAATATTACTGGCTCCCAAGAGATATCCTGACCACCTTGGAGAATGTTTTAAAAACGAAATAACATAAATAATTCAATAAAAAATGAAATCAAATTCTTCAAGGAAAGGTTCCATACAAAAATTTCTTGAGATGACAATATAGATTCCCTTATTTAGTAAAAAAAACTCCAGTGATACTGTGTCCTAATGAGAAATAACCTAATGTTGCTTAACTGTAAAGCAAGGTTATTGCAATCAATCCAGACCTACTTTTATTAAGTAAACTAAGTTTTCTAAGACCAACATTAGGAAATTCAGTATCTTGTTTTTCAGGAGAAACACATATGCTCATTTTTTGACATGGTGTAAAGTCCACATATTAAATTGAGTGCTGGGGGAACAAATCACCATTAAGAATTATCCCTACATCATTTGGAAATAACCTATATTCCAAAACCTATGAAAAATATGAAAACCTGGCAATTGTTCCTCTATATAAACTGGACTTATATATGGTAACTAGGTTTCTAATTCAAGTCTAGTTTACAAAACAGCAAGACATAAAATTTAATTTACAAAATAAAACTGTGTATCAAAAACAATTATATCATAATGTTTATTATGATAGATAGAGGCTATGATCTCCTATTTTTAACAAGATTGATAGAGCAAACTGGAAAAATCTAGGAACCAGACTTATGTAACAAAATCAGTGCTAGTAGCATCTAACAAAACAAATTGTCACATCATGACCACTGTTCTCATGGTAGGCAACTAATATAAACATTATAATACCCTTAAAATGAAATATATATATATATATATATATATATATATATATATATATATGATTCAAGTGACAAATTTAAAAATAAATTCAAATCATCTATAAAACTTTTTATTAAAAGATGATATGGCTTTAGTAACCAAATGATTTTAGTAATCAAATTCTGCATCTAAAATATTGACTGGTATCACTGAAAATACCAGCAAATCCCAAAATAACAATTCCTTACATGTTGCATAATATTGCTTTGTGAATGAACTATTTTCAAAATAGTACCTTTATAAAATAATTGTCAATGAAAAAATGTGACCATGAATTGATTTTCTTCAACAAACTTATCATGAACAAATTAGAACGGTCAAGAATTACAAATGCTTGGAGCTTGTTTTCATGTCTGTTTCTTATAAGACTGATTTTGAGACTAAGATGTTCACTTCCTTGTTTCCTGCAGTTCTTGTCCATGTTTATTGTTCATTTTTCTATGTGATTTGATTCTTATTTAATCATAGTCTTTATATTTTAAGGAATTAACCCTTGGTTTAACCACGTGTCTTACAAAAATCATTGCTAATTATTTGTGTCTTTTAATTTGTTATGGTGTTTTTTGTGAAGCATAAATTTTTATTAAATAAAATTACCAATATTTTCCTGTAAAAGAAAAAAAAGAATTACAAATTCTTAAGAGTGACATAAAATGTTATCAATTAAAATATCAAAAAAGCTCATATTTTTCATAGCCTAAGTGATTTATTAATTAGGATTTTTATATAGTTACTGCATCCTCTAAAATCAGTCACTTGAAGAGCTTAAAAAATAACCTTTCTCTTATTGATCAGAATCCTTGAGGGTGGCACTTTGGAAATACATCTGCATTTTAAAGCTTCCTAACTGATTCTAGGGCACAGGTAGGCTGGGAATTCACTAACCTAAATCTGTCTGAATTAAAATTTTCTAAATTCATTAATCTAAAAATGAATGATAATCTCAGTAAATAACTATACATTAAAAATAATTGTGACTATTTTTGTGCAACTTGTTAACTATTAAAAATATATAGCAAACAATACCATTACCATGTGCTGAAGGAGTACGGAAAAGGGCACTCTCATATGCAGCTGATGATCATCTTTGTAATTATCTTTCTAGAGAGCATTTAGCATTTTCATGTCAGAAAATCCTGGCCATGCTCTGACTCAGCATTTCTGCTACTAGGAATTCATTCTAAGGAAATAATTATGGGTGTTAAACTGCTGTGCTGTATTGCTTATTATATAGCATAAAACTGAAAACAAGACATAAAATCCAATTTAAAAAATGAACTGTATAAATGTAATTATTGTGGTAAAATAGTTTGGGCAAATAATTATGGGATTATACATCCATAAAGTGAAATACTATGAAGCCATTAAAATTGGTACTATGAAAAAATAAATGTACTGTGGAAGAATTTTATTAACATACAAAGACGTTCATAATATGTTTTTTTGTTGTTGTTGTTTTAAGGCGAGTGCAGCTCACAGTGGCCCATGCAGGGATCAAACCAGCAACCCTGGTGTTATTAGCAGCACGCTCTAACCAACTGAGCTAACCGGCCACACCCAGATGTTTTATTTTAAAACAGTTTATACAGCATGATCCTAATTCTCCCCTGCCCATATGTATACACATTCACACACACACAGAAAATGACCAAATTGTGATCAGTGGTTACCTCTTGGTAGAATAGACTGCTTTTCTGTATTTTCCAAATTCTGTAATTATGTTTTACTTTCGCAATTAGAAAATTTTAAAATATAAAAAGATATACTTGATTTTAACACTTTCTGAATTTCAAACCAGTCCAAAATTGCTCATTAGCATTCCTCCAGATTTGGTATTAATTGCACAAAACGCTTTAATTTTTCCTCTTTTAAATGAATATGCAAAGATAACTGTAAATTGACCAATCAAAGCATTAAGTGAGCACCTGATACAGGCTCAGTGTTATGTTAGGAATCATAGGCATTACAGAAATCTAATGCTTTTGGATAATGCTAATGATAATCTTATGGACAAAAATAAATGAAAAAATATAATACTCCTTTAAGAAAGTATTAAAATTCTTAAGTGTGAGTTTTGTTATACTTTGGACATTTTTCTATAAGAATGTATTTTAGAAATGAGTACTCATGGGAAATGAGTTTTAATTTTAAAATGTATCAGCTTTAAAATTAATCTATATACTTATAGTTTTTAAAAACTAACTTTTCAGCAAAGCAAATTGAAAGCACTGTGCTGTAAATAAAATAGAAACTCAGCAAATGCTTACTAAATCAATTATTATAATCTACAAAAAAATCTACAAAATATTCACTCCTTTCTTCCACAAAAACAAAAACTCAAGACAATTTGAAAGTAAACAAACTACATGGTATCCTGAATTCATTCCATCTTGAAGTCATGTTAAATTTAATCTCAGCCTGTCTTCTACTACAAACATGTCAGCTCTGGAATGCAGGAATTCTTCGCCATATGAATGGCAGTTTGATTTCTTTTATACACTGTTTAATATACTTAGATTGCCTGAATGATGGACCAAGGAATAATTTCTTGAAAAACAAGGATGAAATGATATACTTTGAAGACAAAGATAAATCTCAAAGTAAATTCTGCATTAGCAAAAAAAGAGCGAGAACAGTGAGCTGACCAAGGGCCTCTTTTCTAGGAACTGCCTTTGCCCCATCCACAGCCCCCTGTAAGCCACACCTAATTAATGGTCATAATCCTTCACAGTTCAATCAGCCCTTGCTCAGGAGTTTTAGAATTGGAGTTTTAATTTTAAATTAATTGCACAAAGTGCTTTAATTTTTGTTTTAGAATTGGAACTGAGAGTGTCTCCTTTCTCTCTCTGGTGCTGAAGCAATAAGATGCAAAATTCATGAGCCTTTTCTATTTCATGGAGAAAGTTGGTCTACAGTAACAGAAAAATGGAGTCAACAGAAGCAAAAAGGAGACTAAGTTCTGATGACACTGAGTCTTTGATCCTGGATGTTCCTATCCCCAATATCCATCCAAAAATTCTTTTTGATTAAGTTTTTTCAAGTTTTGGTCTGTCACTTGCAATTAACAGAATCTTAATATACATAATTAATTTGTCTCTCACTTTATAATATAATTGAAAAGCTAGCAATTTCCTGACTAAATAACCTAAGATAAACTAGTTACACTTTCTTTTTCGATTGGTTCCTGGTCTGCAAAGGGGACAATAATGCTCTTTGTCCTTAGGCCCCACAGAGCAGCTCTGTGGATCAAATGAGAGAGTGATGTAAACAATATTATTGGTAATTTTAGTTGTTGAATTGTGATTACAAAAAGGTAGCTTTAAAATTTCAACTTAACAAAAGTATTCATTAACATATTCAATACATTTCTATTATGTGATTCCACTAAAGTTGCTTTCAATTCTAGGCTCCGTTAAAATACAATGATGATAGATCCTAAAAGAATTTTACAAAAACAAAATCCAGACGTATACGGGGAGGCTATACAAAATGTTCACCATTTTAAAAATACATCTCTTTAAAATTTTTGTACCATAAGCAAATAATACTGTTATAGTATTCTGTGCACAAAAAGGCAAGCACATAGTACAAAGGTCAGACAGTTAAGTTCTCGAACTTTCCACCGTGCACTTAAACATGAGCTTCGTGTAATTAGAACTCCGCAAAAAATTGTCCGAGCTTCGTACATTAGAACTCTGCAAAAAATACTTTTTACTAGAGAGAATTTAGTATACATTCTGATTTTCATCCAATAAGTAAATTTTTTGAAGTATTAAAAGGACCTCCTTATCTCTAAGTAGCAACATCATGTTAAAGGTCCAGGGTTTTTTCAGTTTTGAAACATTTTAAAAGGACAACGAAAAGAAAAAAGGACAAGAGAATAAAGGAAGTACACTGATTTTGTTACTTAATTTTATTACAATTCCTTGTCCAGAAAGAACAAACTTTAAAATTTAAGATTTTATTCTCAGAAGGAGTTCCAGAAGTCAGAGTTATCTATGAAAAGATAATTAAGAATTCTAAAATCCCCAACAGAAGCAACTCACCTCAAACTGAGTCACATCTCTGTAAGAGGGAAAGCTTTCTACTACCAGATGCATTAGCTTCTGTGCACTTTTTTCACTTTTTCGAACACAATTAAGAAAAGAGCCTTCAAACTTCTCAAGGAGAATTTTCCCGGTTTCATTGAGAATCCGATGCCTCTCTTCTATCAAAGGCATGGGAACGTCGGTGTCAGAACGGAGTATATGCTGAACCTGATCCAGGGTCACTGTGGCATAGTACGAAGCACTAGTGATTGGTATGCCTTAGAGAGACAAGAAAATGCAGGGGAACAATGTCATAATTTTATATTCATTATACCCTTGTTTTTACAACATAGTTAATACGATGCTTGAGTGTTACAGGAACGCACTAAAAGTGGATGAATAATTAAAAAATCAGAAGCAGATCCCTCATTTCTATTTGCTTGTCTATACTTATCCATGCATTTCTAATTACTGTAATATTACATCAGATGTATTTTAACTGCGTAAAATGTGTTATAATATCTGTCCCTTTGTTCTTCAGATGTCATCAAAGTGGTGTTCTTTAGATAACTGGCTTTTATACGTAACTGCGATAAGTATTCATTTTCCCCTGAATAAAGATTTAATGCCAGCCTCTTCTCATACTTTTAAGCTAAGGCACTGGCGATGAAGAACTTTCAAGTTCGCCTTATTAACACATTATGCCATATTCCAACCCCCTCCTTGGGACCCTCCCAGGAACCTGAAGCCTCGAAGGGGAGAAGGGGCACCAACCTTCGTCAAGGGCTCTGTTGACCGCGGCGCACAGGGACCAGAATCCACTGTATGTTCTCCCCCTGTACCTTACCAGACATTTGTGCTCGTCATGGTCCGACCAGAAAGAGAAATTGAGCGTGTCTGTCACGAACACCCAGTTGACAGCGGCCTCGTCGGCCGCCTTGGGGTTCAGCTCGTGAAGGGTCTTCCAGCTCGCCAGGCTCAGCTCCGGACCCGAGACTTTGGGGAGCAGCAGCTCAGCCACCTTCCGCACACCTCCGCCATCAATGAACACATCCCGACTGTTTTCCGCAATGAATTTTGCGGACTCCCTGGGAGTCAGAAACCCGTCCATTCCACCCCTCCTCTTTGGGACTGGGGAACAACGCTTTTGCCGGCGGGCTGGCCAAACTCTCTTCCCTCTCTCGGCGGGACAAGGTCAGGTTCCCTCTGCCACTCTCCCTCCCTACCCACCCTGGGATCGCTGCCCTAATCAGGTCCCGCCCTCCCAGAGAAGCACTGAGAACACAGACCGCAGCCGGATCTGGGTCCCCTCCCTACGTCCCCGCACCGTTGAGGAACAGCGGAGACCGCGGGACCGCGCACGGGCCGCGCGCCGGGCCAAGGCCGCAGGCATTTCCGGGAGAACGGTCACGCCCACTTTCTCCCGGGCGCTCCCCCCCCCCCCCCGGGGCCCCTTTCCGGTTCCGCTGGTCCAGAAACCGCCTGGGAGGGTCAGGCGCGCACTGGCGGGGAGTTGCCCACCCCGACCCGTGGGGTTGCGCCATTTTGTCCGTGTTCCCACCCTCTCTTCTGGCAAGTGGGACTGCAGTGCGCCGCGGTGGCCTGAGTCGTGATGACTCCAACCGGTGTACTGTTGCGCTCACTCGGCTCCCTTGTCTCTCGGCTTCCGTGTGTCTCCTCTCCCGGAGAACGAAGTCTGGGCTAGACGCCCTCGTGACGCCGCGTACCCGGATCCCTGGGCCGCGAAAAGCATTATGGCCGCCGGTCCCGGTGGGTGACCCAGCCACCCCCAGACTGCGATACCTGTCGTCGGCCCCCCACCCCCATCCCCAAGCAGCCCTCTTCTTTTACCAAATTCCTGGCCCTTTTGGAAGCCGACTGAACTTTTAGGATTAGTTGAACATTGGGAGAAATAGATGAGGAAGCAAGTGTATTAAATTGTTAAATTAACGTTGTGTACCTGGAATTGTGCTTAAGTACTGAATCTCATTTAATTTTGGCTGCTACAAAAGCAACGATTGTAATCCCCGTTTTGCAAGGGAAGCTGAGTGGTTCATTGGTTAGCCAGTGGTCACAGCGATGGTCTGTGCTGAGATTAGAACCCTTGTTCACTGATTCCCCAAGTCAAGGGCACTTTCTACAAGCCAAGCTCACCAATGCCAACTACTGTTGTCAAGCAGTGACTTTATCAATGGCCCTACTGAGGAGACATTAGAGGAAATAAGTATTCGCCTTACAGCCCCAAACTTTTTATGAAATACTTTTTAATAGGAAAGGGAGGGAGGTGTAGGAGTCAATTTAGTGATGATCCAAGTTTTCCTAGTGATGAGAACTTAGTATAGACTTTTTTTTCTCCTTTGGAGACCTAAATCTCCATGGATGGTGATAAAAAACGTTCACACCTTTGAAAATCAACTATTCTTAAAAATCAGTAGTCATCTCTAGTTATTGACAGTAAAGAATCTTGGAATTTGGGAAGGATTTGAAACAAGTTTTGACAACTGTGCCCCTAGAGAAACAGAACAGCTTCATCTCTCTGGTGTCTTCATTTTGGTAAGAAAAAGGAGCTCACGGACTTCACTATTATTTACTATTCCAGGAAAAGTAGTATATTGATACGATTGTTGAGTAAATGTAAATCTGTGGATTTGGGATTTTTCCTTTGTGCCCCAGCAGCCCTAAGTCTTGGGAGTCAAAGAAATTGATTAGAAAGTAAATCTAGCAATCTACAAAAGAATCCAGGAAGCTAAGTAATTTAGGCCATTTTCTCTCACTACCGCTGGTTGACAGGAAAAAAAACCCAACAACTTGAATTTCTACTATGTTCGGAATATTGAGTTAGGCACTAGAAGTAATATAAATGAGTAAAACATGCTTCCTTTTCTCAAGGGACTTGAGATAAAGCATAAACTTTGCATGTGTGGATGTTTTGTTTTTTTCTTTTTTCTTTTAAGTATGTCTACAAGATGCTGGGAGTACAAAAAGTGAGCTGTTTACCTACTCAACATCCTTTCTCTCCTTCCTTTCCAACAGTACCTTAATTTCAGGAATCCCATCCTCTTAACCACAGTTGATGTAGCTCAGTATCTTTAGCTCCAGGGGTGGTCTGGACTGATCTAAGGATAATAGCACCCTCTTGCCAGGGACTAGATTAGGATCATGCATGTTCCCCAATTCACCTCAGTGAGTTGCAAGGATAGGTTTGTAGCATGCTTCCAGAAAAGCTTTGCCAGGGGAGCTCCCAGAAGTGATTCAGCTGGACACGTTGAGAGCTTTGATACAAGGCTTGAAAGTGCTATAGTCCTTATGATGGCAACCTGAGTTTGAAGTGAGCACATAGGAGAGGTCAAAAGAATAGCAGAGAAATGGAACTGGGGTAGTGAGATCATGTCAACTCTGTCCTACTTTTGGATCTCCAGTTATGTGAGTTAATAAACTTCCTTATAGTTTAAAGAAGTTTTGAGTTGGGTTTTTGTATTATCTGCTATGGAAGGTTCCTATCTTACACAGATAACAAATACAGACATGGTATTTTCTTACTATCCCTAACATGTGGCTTTTGTCTTTATGGTTGTAAGGTGGCTCTACCCTTATAGGCATTGTGTCCAGAGAAAGAAGAAGGAAAGTAAAAGCAAAGAGCTAAAAGAATATGCCAACCGAGTTATATGTCTTTTGAAAGCTTTTGCCAGAAGCTCTACCAGAAGGCATAGGCTTTTGAAAAGAAGATCAAGATGACCTCTAAAAGTCCCTAAGCCCATATATTTATTTGTTTGTTTGTTTGTTTGTTTGTTTGTTTTATTGGGGAATATTGAGGGATTGTGTTTTTCCAGGGCCCATACAGCTCCAAGTTGTTGTCCTTCAAACTAGTTGTGGCGGGCGCAGCTCAGCTCCAAGTCCAGTTGTTGTTTTCAATCTTAATTGCAGGGGTCACAGCCCACCATCCCATGTGGGAATTGAACCAGCAACCTTGTTGAGAGCTCACGCTCTAACCAACTGAGCCATCTGGCCGCCCCCTAAGCTTATATTTTAAAGGTTAACAAGGAAGAAGTCATGATCATTGTTGTTCTATCACTTTTCCCCCTCTTGAACAGTATCCAAATTTAGAGTATTCCAGTCATCAAGAGAGCCATCATTCTGAATAGCTAAATTAAATGTCAAGCATTGGTAACAATCATTGCTACATCAGCTTTTTCCTGTCATGATAGGTCATGGCAGATACTTAAATAGAGGGTTAAGAGGTATTGTTGAGGAAAAGTTGCAAAAGTTGGCTAGAACAATGAATGGACAATAGACATTGCTAGAGGGGAGGCGTAGTTTCTTATATATGCAGAAAAAGCAGAGAAGTAAAATGGATTTTGTAAAAGGGCATCGCAGTTATTTTCATTTCCTCCGACTTTACCAGTGATCAATAGACTAAAGCTTCAAGAAGGCTTAACAGAAAAGAGATACATATTTCACTACTGTGTAATTTTTCTCTGATCCTTTTCTCCATATATATATAGTGTGTGTGTGTATATACATATATACATATATGTGTATATGTATATACATATATGTATATGTGTGTGTGTGTGTGTGTGTGTATATATATATATATATATATATATATATATATATATATATATATATCATGTTTCCCCGAAAATAAGACCTAGCAGACCATCAGCTCTAATGTGTCTTTTGGAGCAAAAAATTAATCTAAGACCGGTCTTATTTTACTATAATAATAAAATATAAGACCGGATCTTATATTAATTTTTGCTCCAAAAGACGCATTAGAGCTGATGGTCCGGCTAGGTCTTATTTTCAGGGAAACACAGTACAGTATATGGCATTTAAAATTGACCACTTCCCTGAAATTCACTGTTGGCTTCTAGGGCATTATACTATCCTAGTTTTCTTAGTACCATCAGAGGCTCTTTCTATTCTTACTGTATGTAAAATGACCCATCTACAGGCTATGGCTTAGGGACAGAATGAACTCTTTCTGGTAAAAACTCTGACTCTTCAATTTCTGTTTTAAAATATTTAGTTATAATGAAATAAATATATTGTTTCCATTAGATATGACATTATTACTACAGTTCAATACCAATAGGAATTTTATGAACGATAGTTTGTTTTTAACTAGTGAAATAATATATCCTACTTAGGAGGAAGAACTAAGTATTAGTAAAGAAAAAAACAGTACAGAAGTTCCAATTTGGTTAACACATATTCAGGGAGAGTGACATGCTGAGAGAGCATGGAATCTTCATGCTCCTTCCCACATACTTTGCCCTATATGTATGTCTCTTCCCATCTGGCTGTTCCTAAGTTATATCCTTTTATAATAAAACATTAATCTCTTTGTTTTCTTGCTGTCTAAAAAACATAACAAAATTCTGGAACAAGCCGCACAGTACTTGAGAGATTTGCTGAGTTCCAATGATGTTCCTTTACCAGATTATGCACAAAACTTAAATGTCATAGAAGTGATTTAAATGATGTTACGGATATCATTAGTTCCTGCCTGATAAATTCTCTTCACCACAATCCAAACTTGGTGTACACACTGCTTTACAAATGAGATCTCTGAACAATTTTGAACCCACCCTTCATTTTCAGATATAATGCAAAATATTCATCTGGCAATCACCTTCTTTAGCTCAAGGTTGCTATAAGCTGGAGCTGAGATGTCAGTGGAATGGGTCCAGGGATCATCAGGCAAAGCGTTGTTGCACTGCCCAAAGACAGGCTGAAGAAATTTCCAGAATTGAAATTCAAATATGTGGAAGAGAAGCAGCAATGCTTCTAGTTATTTTATTTCTGGGGAACAGAAGTAAATAGATTGTCTGGTGTATCTTCTATTAAAGAGGATCACACAAGAATGTTTCCCTTGAACACTCTGATTTGGAGAATTGGTGCTAGTTGGCAATAGATCACTCGCTTAGATTGTAGTGCAAAAAAAGGGAAGCAAGGGATACACAACAATGATAAACATAAAAATCTGCTTTGAGAAAAAAGTACAAAAATAAACATACAAATATTTATCTTGAACAGAACCTGAGGCCAGGATTAAATGCTTATGTTTTATCTATAAGGTAAACATCTTATAGATAAAACAGTATCTGTAATACTGGAAAAAAAAGAAGGTTCAGATGACAATACAACAGCACGGTAGTATTGTGCTGACCACTGCTTGTGGTTAACGTGGAAAAGACCCATCCCTTTTAAGAAGATCATACTGAGTTCATAAAGGAAAAATCTTTTTCTTAAGCATCATCTCCTTTGCAGTTGCCAATGTAGAATGAAATGTTCATCTTGCTTCTATTCTTGAGTGCACTGGGTGTACATAGAATCCTTGAAAATTATCAGTAATATCATAAATCATTTGAGATTCAACGGAACTAAGCTTCTCCATGGCTGTTGCACCACCACTGTTCTTAATCCACTTCAGGACCAAGCCCCTGCCATAAATGCTGAAACACGGAGGTGTGTTGTACAAGGACTTGTTTCCTGCCTGCCCTTTGTACTCCAGGACTGAAGGGTGGGTGAACCCCAGAGGTTCCTCGTGCATGATCACTACTGTTACCCCACAGAGCCAACGTTCTACATACCAGAAGAGCAAATATCACACCAAACTTGGAAACATCCCCTGGCTTAGGAAGTTTGAGGACATGTTGCAAAACAGCACTGCTCCCTTGACATCAGGGATAAAGTCAAACTCTACACCATGCGCAGTCTCCCTGGCGTAGTAATAATACACACAGCAGGCGTCCAGGTTGAGGGTTCACAAACTTCGATCTATTTTTTGTAGAACCCCCCAAGTTTAGGATAATGATATTCACGGTCCCAAACTTCTAGGCTTCTTCTGCGACATTAGCTCATTACATACTCGGCACACTTTTTTGATTTCAGACCAATCAGGTTTAAGGGGACAGCACTGAACTGGCCTGACCCACCTCTTTGCACAAAAATCACCTTGTAGTTGTCTGGAACCGCTAACAATTCTCCCACAAGATTCTCCGTGTTGTTAATCATTTTAGGGAAAGCAGATGACCTGTGGCTCATTTCAAGAACACTAATGCCAATTCCTTAGTTTAGTAATTCTTTTTGTATCTCTAACAACATTGAGCGCAGCAGCTTGGCGGCTGGGTCCAAACGAAAATGACCACCTGCCATCGGCCATCCACAGTGTGTCCCTGGCAGCCGGGCAGAGTGGAGAGGACGAATGGCCGAGTGGCACGTGTCTGTTTCCTTTCTCTTATTCTCCATTGGTCACAGTTTACCCCACAGAGAGTTGACTATCATCCCTTTGGTGGCTGGTGGGGAAGTCAGATCCCTTACCTGTGAGGTGTGGCATTTTTATCAAAGTTGGAAAGTGAAGGGAAAAGCCAGAAAGTCAGGGCATGTTGCTGGTTGCCCTGGATGTTCAGTTGTAGTCTTGAGATAGGGCTAGACACTCCCCTAGAAAATGATTTATGCCCCAGATGGCATAACTGTAAAGGACTAAGTGATATTGGTTGACAGCAGTGGCAGCTGAGATGGAGCCAGCAGCTGTCAGCCATACTTTTTGTTACTGTCCTCCTTGAAATTAGCAATGCTGCCTGTACATGATAAGAGTCTTTGATTGAAGGACTACATATAACAGCAACTAATTAAGCAAAAATAATTTTTGAAAAATTATGAAAAAATTCTTGGGATGGAGGGGAAGACTGGAGAACCAAACTTGTAAACAGAAATCAGGCAGTTACAATATTGAGGGCAAAAACTGCCCGAATGTCTCTTCTAATGGTGCTGAAAAAACTAAATATGGTCATTGTAAATTGCTTGCATCATTCTGCTCAAAATTCAAATTTCCAGGACCAAGTCTGGTTGGGCAAGCCTGAGTCAAATGCCCATCCTCTTGGTTGATAAGGAATCTCTAAGGACCAGGATTTCTATCTCATCAAGCCTACATACAACTGGGAGAAAAAAAAAAAAAAAAAAAAAAAAAAGAAAAAAAAACTCCAAAAGGAAAACTAGGGACTATTAGAAAGGGAAAACTGATTGTGTCTGGTTTAACAAAGGCCCATTATATCAGCATCCAAATTATTTTCTTCCCATACATATACTTTCAAAAATACTCCTAACAGAATGCAGTTGTTTTTCATAAAATAAAAAATTCTCACCCCTTCCTCAGAAGGAGATAAGTCAAAGTCTCCTTACCATCAAATGTCTGGTTGATACAAATGTCTGCTTTAGCTCCAGCTCAACTGTCTCAGATCAAGTCCCTAGAAGAAGAGTCAGAGCCAGGAATTCTTGTATAAGTGATTCACTGGGGAAATACTCTCAGGCAAAAAGGAGCAAGGGAAGCAGGATAAGGCAGGGAATTAGACACGCCATGATTTGATCTCGGTTGGAGATTAGTGCCAGCCTGATCTCACAGAGTTCTGAGTCTGAACTGCACACAGATTTGGTGCCAATTTGAGACACAGATATGAATAAATGATCTAGGTAAAAAGGCTACCTGATCTACCAAATGAAGGCCCCAACTAACTGGGGTCACCTCTACCTAGAACTATGGTTTGATATTAGCCTTACCTCTCCAGCTTTTATGGGGACTTCCAGAGCCCCCCAGTTCCCATATGCATTCTTTCTCATAAATTCCTATTCCCATGATAAACACAAACTTACCAAATAAAGTTGGTCTTTCAGTTTTAAATGACCTAATTTAAGGGAAATAATTATTCAGTTAGATAAGACCCCTCATTAGGGTTGTTTTCTCTAAAAGGTCTTTCACCTCCACCTTTCCAAGACTTTCCAAGGTCTTCTGGGTGCAAAAGGTTTAGGTGTTCTGATAATGGGAGGGAAAGGGCCTTTGTCAGCAAACTGTTTTTGATCTCCAGACGAGGTGTAGTCTGTCTGGTATCTGAATTTTGGCTCCTGCTCTCCCCATAGCAACCACTGAACGATCAAAGTAACTGGTGATCTGGTTTCTCAGCACTCAGCCCAGTGGCCTTTTTTGACCAACCTGATATGACTTCAGCTTTCACTGGTATTGACAATCACTTTGAGTTTCTGCTGTCTCCATGTGGGAATCAGAAAATTCTGTGGTATGTGTGCCTGCATGTATGAAATCTGTCTCTGTATGGAAACATATGCCTCAATTTCTGCTGTACTTACTAGCCCATGTGGTCATAGGGACACTTTGCAGGGTTCCAAATAGAAGTGAGGCTTTAGCCTTGCTTCTCTGCTTTTGGCGTCCTATTCAAACCTATCTGGTTACTGCTCTCACTAATCATACCCCACTTGCTGTGCACCTAAGGTCCCTAAGGGACCAAGCTGGCACCTTCTATCTACTCTGTTCCAGCAAAATCTATCAAAATGATTTCTCCCTCTTTTGGTCTCATAAGCAACTGTCATATGCTTTCCTCTCCCTACCCTACAAAACTTCGTTCTAGGTGAACTGGCCCTTCCCTTCCATGAAGCCTATCTCTTTAATGGCAGACTTCAGGAAAAATAAGGGGGATGACCAAAAGGAGTACATATTTCTGAAATGATTTTGAAAGGTGTAAGATTATGGCTACTATGCCTTTAATTTCCCTCAAAATTACAGGTCTGAGGTTTGGTGAAGCAGGGAGGAATGGGGAGACAGGAAATCCTTATTGGTTCTGCACAAAAATGAGGTGGAGGCCGTAAAGTTTTGCGGTCATAGATCGTATTTCAGTTTACTCTATTGCTAGTGCTTGTTGCTCAGTTGGCAAGCATTTGCATTTTGTACGTTCAACCTCTCAAGAGGCTCAGCAAATTAGCTCCCCATTTGAAACATAGACAAATGTATTTGTTTGGGCTTTAATTTTCCAGGTATTCCCTTCTCTCCTTTTCCTAGGGTCAGACTTCTTCCATGACTGAAGTGCTGAGGCCTGGCTTGGGCAAATAATGTCCATCTGTGTACACAAACAAGCTCTGATGTCTTTTTCATCTGCTAAAAGGAGCAGAGAGCATTTTGGATTAACACACTGGGATTTTCCTAGTTTTAACTTTGCAGTTTGTTTCAAGCAACTCGATTGTGAATGTACGTATGTACAACACGTGGATTTCTTACACGTTATCTCACAGTAAAGGTTTTTCATCAGTTTGTTATTGGACTCTTTAAATAGACTGGACTATTTTTGCTAACCACTGCACCTTAGGGCCTACCACTCTCCCTATACACCTCAGGAACTAAATACGTATCTGAGTTAATGAAAAGGTATGGAACACTTACGGTTCTTACTACATATTGTTGTATTGCAAATATGCTGACAAACGCCCTTTCCTCCATTATCAAAACCTAAATCCTTTGCACCCAGACCTTGGAAGGGTGCAATTTAAAGTACCCTACAATTTAAAGTATTAAGTCCAGGAATTTGTTAAATGTGCAGATCCCCAGCACCTTAATATATTCAGTAGAGGTATGGCCCAGAAATTTTCATGTTTAAGCAGCATGTTGATTTTGAAGGTGGTCCTAAGAAGTTTGAGAAACACTGACATCGCTTTGCAAAAGCTCAGTGTCACCATCAAGAAATTGTTTCACTTCAAACTTGCAAGGGGTAAACCTTGGTAATAAATGGGAGATGTAAAATAGTCTTTAAGGTTAATTTAGCCACCATCAAGATGGAATCCCTGAGGCGGCTGGTTAGCTCAGTTGATTAGAGCGTGGTGCTCTCTTAACAAGGTGCAGGTTCGATCTCCACATGGGCCATTGTGAGCTGCGCCCTCCACCACTAAGGTGATACTACTATTGGACTTGGAGCTGATGGGTCTTGGAAAAACAAGTAAGTTTGAAAAAAACAAAACAAAAACTCTTCTATTAAAACAAAAAAAAATTTGATTCCTTTTCCAAAATGTTGATGGCATCAAACATTTAAAAAACCAAACCAACTGTAAGGACCTAAGTTTTCATTGGTCTAAAAATGAACATTTAAATACAGGCCTCTTTAGCAGCAATCTTAAGCAAATCACAACCTGTCATGTCTGTGGAACACTAAGTCCATTTTGAGTATTAACATAAAGCATTGCAAGATAAACCACTGAAATGATTTGAGGAAAATTGCTATGGTCACTTTCCTAAGATTCTCTATGTAATTCCAGTGGTATCAATGATCAAAGATTTAGGAGTAATTACTGGTTCAATAAAATTTTTCCATTATAGTCTCATTATAAAAGCAAATTTAAAATTTGACTTCAGTCAAGAAAGGTTTTAAAATTCTTTTTCGTTCCTGTAAAAACCTTGGTGCAACCTTTGGTTTCCAACATGTCTGTTGCCATTTTGGTAGTAACTTCAGAAATTAAACCTAAAATCTTCAAAACTGTGTTTAAATCTTTAAAGCTTCAATAAATCAGCTGCTTACTTCTTGTAAAACTGATGTTCCATTTTAGTGAGTTTTAAATTGTACTTCAAGTTTTCTGAACCTAACTCAAATTTCCGGCCCATATTCAAACACCATTTTCCAATAGTGGCAATGCAAAAGGCCTCTACCTCCCACTTATAAATGCCAAGATAGTCTCCAATCTATTTAATCTTGAGTAGGTTCATGTGTTCAAGGTCTGAATTATTTGTACAAGTATTAAAACGTCCAGCTAAGTCCATTTATTTACATAACCAGTTTTTGAATGACCAATGAAAACTATGAGAATTAGTTCTCTCCAGGGTTGCTTTCCTGTAGTAGGAATAGACTAAAATGTCACTAGTAATTTTCCCCTAAGGGCTGGCTCATTTCAATACTAGTAGGCTATACTACCCTAAGCAACCCCAACTGACACATTAACTACTCAAAGGGGAAGCAATTTGGCTGGATTTCACCTTTGGTGAAACTTTACCACAGGTAGCATTCACTCGTTTTAAGTGATGTTGTGACACCCCTTATTTCACTATGAAGAGAACACTCAATTGCTCTTCCCTAACCAAAAGGAGTTACTGAAATACTAATCACCTTAAATGGCACATTTGCATGTACAACTTGTGTATTCAAGAAAAACTGCCTACTTCCCTCTTCTAATAGTCTCTTTCCTAAATCTAAGCAGAATTACATCCATGAATCCTTTCCCATGTAATTGAGTTGTTCTTATGCCTGTTGGATAATTGGAAGTTAACAAGCAGTATTTTAAGGATTTATGAGCCAGGAATCATAATCTGCATTATTTTACTGTCACTGCTCTTTAAACACCATACTAGTGCTATTCGATAGAGTAGAAACCTAAAAACCTCAAAAATTTTAATAGGTAAAGAATAGGACCTGTACCTTTAACAAATTAAGATCCCAACTACTAGAATTCTGAATTTACCACCCCATCAGATTTTTTATAAATGCTAGAAAAACACTTCACACAGAAAATATATAATTTAAGATTACTGTATTTCCTTACAAGAGGAACGTTTTAACAAATTTTACAGGTGTCAAGTAACCTTTGTTCAAATTGGGCAAACATCGATTCTAGCATTATGGGTGTTTTATTTGGAAGTGAACTTTTAACTATTAATACAAATGTCAAGATACTACACAAAACATCCACAGGAACTTTTTCATCTTTTTTTTGAATTGTTCACAAACATTTCCTACATTATCCAACATAAAACAAAGAAATGGTACATCTTTTTCTTTCAATTTGCATACAATGGAAAAACAAGAATATATATATTATTTTACAAAGTTTAACTAATAGACACTAGGCAGGCTGACAGTTAAGTCTATAGGTGAGAAATTATCTAATAAAAATAATCAGGATTTATTTAGCAGTCACTTCCATAAACAAGTATTATTCTGATTAATAAAACTTGCTGCCGTTAGGCTTCTGGTATATACTTATACCATTACTCAATCTGTAGTACTGCTCCCCACCTTAGTTCTTTTCACAATTATTAACATATAAAACTGCTGCAAAGTAGGGGCAAGCATTTGCAAAACAAACAAAATCCCCAGCTTATTATAAGCGTGAATGTGTATGATGGAATTTCTTCACAAGCAATGGACTTTCAAACCATTAAGAAATCACCAGAACTGAATTTGCCAAGATATTTTGCCTATGTCCAAGAGATGCATTTATTTATTCCAACAGAGGAGCTGAAAATCAAACTTAGTGTTTAGTTTGGGGGTGGGTTGGGGAATTCAGCCATTTGAAAAATGACCGTCTTAAAAAAAAAAAAATGACCACCAAAAATAGGTTCACTAAATTTATTTTAAAAATCATAAAATGTTTCTTACAAAAGAGCATTACATTCTGCACACTGCTCTGAATAGTTGCCAGGGACATTAAGGACTATTATTACTTTTCTTCCCTGTCTCCCCCACCCCCAAATGTTACAGTGACCACAAAGTAAGGTGTTCACAATAATTACATAGGGGGAATTTTCCTTTTTAACCAACAATGAACAAAAATTAAAATTCACTCACTCTGCTGTTTCAAAATTTCAATGTTAGTTTTTGCACGCCCTCCCCCCCCACCCTGTTTGTAAGGAACTAAAACATTACATCTGGTGAACAGCAAAGATTTCACTACACCTCAAATGCAGAACACCTAGGAAGCAGAGGAATGTTGGCTTTTTAAACAGAAGCAGATAAAAAAAAAAAGATGCAGGACTCCTTCAGTTCTTCACTAGTCTTAGAAAAACTTTCCAGAATACTGCTTCACACTATAAAAAAGAAAAAATATCTTGCATTAGAATCCTTCAACATCTGCATACTGCTTCACACTATAAAAGAAAAGAAAAAAAAGTACGAATTAGAATTTTTGTTCGTAACATCTTAATCAACATTAAGACAATTTCAATGCTAAATTAAAATGACAAAACATGTCCATTATAATTAGAAGAATTAAAATATTAGCAATTACAAATTAGAACAATGTAAAATTCAAGAAAAATGATTAATAGTAAATCAGACATTAGCAGAGCAGAATTAAGAAAATGAAATCCAAAGTTGTTAATATTTGGTAGAAAAGACAAGAAATGCCAGTAAGGTGTGAAATGCTGCATTTTACAGCACCAATCATTTGTCCTGTAGAGGCATGGCCTGTGCCATATGGCAGACTGTGATTTGTTGTCGATTTAGTTATCTAAAAACAACAAAATCACTAGTCTTCCACACAGAACTAGACCAACATCCACTGAATCTTCTATATTTTCTACAGGCTCTGTATAATTATAACAAGTGGTTTTGGCAGCAGTTTTCACCAGAGAAATGAGAAGTTTGCTTGGTTAAGGCTTCTTCCAGAAAGATTAGTATTGAATGTCTCCGTTTTTAGTAAGAAAGCAGAAGAAAATTAAAGCAAAGCTATTAGAATGTTTAGAAGTTAGGTCCCCAAAAGGTTGAGACACCATGGCTTCTAAAAGAAAAATCAATTAAGAAAAGCTCAAAGTTTTAGTATGTGCAAGCTAACATAAAGCTAAACCTAAACTGACCTGTTCTGCAGCAAATACTGTGCATTCTGTATCTGGTCCTGTGTTCCTGTAATGGTAATGATCCGATCTTCGGATCCTTCTAAAGGCTCATCAATTTTGATCGAAGCTCCTGACTCATGACGAATTTGTTTAATCCGTTGACCACCTTTGCCAATAATAGATCCAGCCAACTGAAAAGATTTTCAAAAACAAGTGTTTATGACACACTTAAAAGAAACGGCATTACCTGTTTTAATGACCATCAAGAGTATTAACTTTGTGTAGTTATTGATTTGTTTTTAATACTACCTAACTAGTTAAGGTTTGGATTATATTTATACTTCAACATTTCCTTTAATCGAAGGTGCCAACCCTCTTAACAGCTTTTGATAGTAATGAACTGAACATCACTTGACAACATACAAACTGGAGAATGACATCTCACTGAAGTCCTTAACAACAATTTTAATCCTAAAATGGAGTATTTTTGTCGAAACCCTTTATTACAAGTTCGGAACTTAAAATAATTTATTAAAATATACCTTATAATATAGTAAAGATACTTACATCTTTGGGAATAGTTACTTGTGTAGTAATAATAGGTCCACCAAGATCACCATATGAGCCACGACCCCCTGCATAGGAATAATCTGATTTAAATAATGAGCATCAAGTTCATTTAGAAAGCATGAAATAATATTAGTTTTCACAAAGGAGAAAACTTACCATATCCGGAGCCACCCTAAAAATGAAAACAAACAAATAATTACTTTGCCTTCAAAACTACTCAGAAAAAAACAAAAACCAAAACCCAATCTACTCTTCAGATGTTTTAATATTCTTCAAATCCCTCTCTAGTTTAGAAAAGTCAAGTCCTCCCACATCCTCCCCTACTAAGTATATTTCAGAAAAAAATCCTTAGGGGAAGAAACCTTCAGGTACACAGCTTTTAAATAAACAAACAAACAAAAAAAACATTGACGAGGGGAAACAGACACTTATTGTTGAGTAGGAAAACATCTTAATTGTTACTGGTATGAATGCAAACACCCATGATACTCAACCTGTGGTTCATAAGCCATCTGCCATTCTGAAGGGCTCCATGTATCTATTGCAGAGTCCCAAGTTTCATCGGCACTGAAACCAACCTGTGTTAAGAAAAAGAAGTATTAACAAGAACCTGGCACTGCATCTATCATAGAGCTACTGTTTTTACACGCCCAATTTCTATTTTACAGTATTTAAAATATATAACCTACAGTAATCACATATTTTGGGGGAAACAAAGACAGCTCAATAAAGTCTTAATATTCCAGCAAACAACCAAAATGATAAGTGGCTAAGAAGTCCATTTGTAAAAGACAAGCTTTTCAGTGAACACTCGTTAACAAAACATTAACTACCTGACTTTTAAGACCTCCTACAGCTCAATCACACTGATGAAGTCTTACCATGCCATCGTAACGGTCTCCAGGTCTTCCTCTTCTGTCATAAGCCATTAGATCTCTGCAAGAAGAGAACAAGTTGTAATCTCAGCTTTACATGTCACACCACCAAATAAAAACCTACCCTATCTACTCCCCTAAATGTAGATTGCTGTATGTTAATAATACATAGATGAAAGAAACTTACCCTCCTCTAGGAGGTGGTGGTGGAGGGAGAGGAAGATTCCGAGCCCTGCTACCTCCCCGGCCACCTCGGCCAGGAGGAGGGGGAGGAGGGCCTCGCCGAGGGCTCATGTCGTCATAATCTCTTCTAGATGGAGGCATGGGACGCCCACCCCGACCAGGAGGCATTCTGTCAAAACCACCTCTTCCCCGCATGGGAAATCCCACGGGACGCCCACGGCGGTCATCAAACATCATGGTAAAGCCACCATAATCATAGGTTTCATCATAAAAATTGGGATCGTAAGGCTGTGCACGTCCTTTGATGGGAGACTAAAACAAAAAAAAGCAATGCATTATTATAAAGAGAAACAGCCTTGGTTCATACCAACCATTCTTTTGACACAATATTTGAAGTCCGCTATTGCTTCTGGGAGATACAGTTCAGACAAGAAGGAAACATAGGCAATAATGGGGAAAAAAAACAAAAAAACAAAAACAAAAAAAAGGGCAGTATTTTTGGTGAGTCCTAAACCGAAAGTGAGTTTTACTGTTTTCTAAGAAAGAGCAGCTTTCTAGTTTTAACCTTTCACCTTAAGGAGGAGACCAGAAATCCCTTTTATATTTCACAATGGGGTCAGTCTATGAAGAAGAAAGTGAACATTCCCAGGAATATGGAGGGATCAGTATCTTGAGCGAGCCTGTAACCCATACCAAGACATCAGTTGGGAAGCTGTGCAATGTAGTACTACAGAAACTTCTTTTGAAGTACTAAAGGCTATAAAAATCTCACCATCAATCAAATGACAATTATCCAAACTATTTCTAAATTAAAGTGATAGCTAAAACCAGGTGATAGAAAACTGCTACATTAAGGGAAAGGACAAAAACCCTATTTGTCTAAACATTCCGAAACGGCTTTCGATGTTTCATGAAATTAAATGTAAAGAAACGTGTTCTGAAGATACCTCTGATATAAGATCAAGGATGATCTTTATGCACTCCACAACCCTATCAGGTTTTCCTCCAATAAGAACAACTCTGTCAGTGGAATGAGGACAGCATTCCTGGAAAAGCTTGATAGTTGTCTGAGTGTTCTGTAATTAGTTTACAAAAAAAAAAAAAAAAAAGAATCAGAGCATAAGAATGCACTAAAAAACAAGTTAGGAAACCCAGAAGGCTCAGATAAATTTACATTTGCCTTTAGTAACTCCCCCGCCCAATATAAAAATCTTGTAACTCTAGCACTTTCCCAGTGGTATAAGAAAGTTAGTAAAATAATGTGGCCAGGTCTTTTTGTGATATTTTAATAGCAAACTGGATATAGAGGTAATCTCAGGGAAGAAAACTCAGAAGAAGGGGGAATGAGAAGCCCATTGAACTAAGTCCACAGTGAAAAACTATTTTGCAGTAACAGGAGAAAAAATAAAACAGTTGCTTTACCTCTCGAAGTTCTTTGATTTTAGCACCTTTGACCCCAATAATTCCTCCTGCCAGACTCTGATGAATCAACAGTCTCAGCTCGCAGTCAAAGTCGCTTCCTTTATAGTGTTGGTACTGCAGAGGGAGAGTTATAAAATATTAGTCCCAAATTAAAGATTCCCCAATAATACACTTATCTGCTATAAGCATAACAACATACTGTTGCAGTGAGCAACCTGAATTTATATTTCAATAACTTTACCAGTTATGTGCTTATTATCCTCAATAGCCAGGCCCAAAAAGGACATTCTGCACCACCTTAAAAAACTATTTTATTTTCAGGTCCTGCAACACCATACCCACACTGCAGCCATTTAGCATGTCGCTGTTACCACAAAATTATTATTAACATTCAAATAACACCATAATAAAAATGACTGCAAAGCACTTTGCAAATGTAGTTAATTCCCACTGCAGCATGGAGCAGGGTCAACAGTGAGTTGTAAGACCATTCATTTATCATGTTTGTAAACCTTTTTCTATAGAGACGGGAAAAGTACACTATGTTAAAAATAAAATTGATCCCATGGGCCAGGCTCCATACTTCAGTGGGGTTCAATGGCACTATGACATACATTTAAGCATTCCACAGCATCAGATTCGAGCGGGAGCTGGCTGGTTGCAGTGGGTGATGGCAACTGCAGGCCCTGAAAGTAGAAAAATAAGAGTAATAGGTTAAGTGTCTAGTGTGATCAGGCTATTGTCGCATATATTGGTAAAGCTACTACAACATATTTCACATCTACATTAAATGAGAAACTGCTAATCTACACTAAGAATCAATATATTAATGCTTTTCTCTACACACCTAACAAATTACAGAATTTTTAACCCCTTAAACTAAATCATAGTTCTACACTCAGTATTTTAAAAAATAAAAAAACCCCAGACAAAAAAAAACAAACCCCAACCACACACCTTCTAAAACTAAAATATATGCTAAACCCATGAAATGCATGACCACAGATAGTTAATCTTTTACTCTGGAGTGGCCAGACTACATTTTAAAAGAAACAAGGTGTGTATAGTAACCTTGCACATTATGTAGCAGGTTAAGATGCTACTGCTACAAATTATTACATCTACTATCTTCCCACCTCCCACATTATGCCTCAACAGACATACTTTTAAACACCGCCCCTCCCACAATTGGCAAATACGTAAAAAAAAGTGAGCCTACCTCTTCCAAGGTAGGGATGATTTTCTTCAGAATTTCTCCAATTGTTTCAATATCAGCACTGATACTCAATATGCTGTCAAACATCACAAATACCAAATAGTACAAAAAAGGTAGAAAAGAAAAATGAGTTTTGTGTTCATCACCAGTAGTCATACAAACTTTTACAGAGAAGTAACACATTTAATACTCCCCATTTAAAGTAGCCTATTTATAGATTTACACATGCATTTTTGTTTTATGCCCAATACAGACATGGTAACATTATTAGGAGACTTGCAGAGAGACAGAGAGAATGGGCTCTTGGAAGGGCTCAGATTAAGTGGGCAATAACCAGAACTGAAGCAGAGTTGAATATTTATGTTCCCCGCCACCACTAAGTTAATTAAGGATACCCTCGCTGTTACATTGGTAAAACTGGCACACCTTCTCTTAGGCAAAGTGGGGGAATATGCAAGTGGTGAACATTGTATTTGGAGTAGGGTTATGGATACCAGTTAGAAATTAGATCACTAATGGGCTCTGCAAGAAAACAAATACAAATGCGAGACAAAACAAAGACAACACAAATGAGAAGTGAAGGAAAGTGAACCAGAGTTAGCATTTCATCAGAAAAAATTATGAACAGGCAATGTTGGGAAGCAAGGTGGGCCACAAAGACAGAGCGAGAGACTATTTTGGTAACAATTTGATTTACAATGCAGCAAATATGCAACACTTGAAGCTGTGCTCCTTCCATCGAAATAAAATTAGTGGATCGTTTGGGTGGGCAACTCACGGTAAAAGTTCAGTGACAAAAAGACTTAATGGGGAAAATAAGACAGAAACTTGAAAAACAATACACCGTCTAAAGGGGATACTATTTAATTATATAAAAGGCAGGTAATAAAATACATTTCTCTCTTTCTAATCAGGCAGTGAGGCATAAACTGTTGGGACATACCGCTCGGGGCCACTGCTGTCTGGGACTGAAACACTGGCATTGTACTGCATTGGTCATTGGCGTTCGTGGATGTTGGCATTGGGCATGGGCATTCAATCAGAAGTTGTCAAGTATGGTACCCGTTTGGCAACGAGCACATTTTTGGGCATAGCCAACCAGGGTTTTCACATGGGCGTTCAGGGGCGGATGGGCCAACGTCATGGTGGGCAACGCAGGGGTAAGTCGATCCAGTACATGGGCAACGGAGATATATGGCCAAAAAAACAAGGAGAGGGAAAAGGGGGAAAAGCAATAAATTTTAATTTAATACAAACTATACTCATACTCTCAATTAATGAAACAAGCTTAAGTTGTTCTGAAGACTAACACAATAATGGACTTCTCTATATCTGACTGTGGCTTAACATTTAAGGACCTTAAATGATGGTACTAGCTTTTTTTTTTTTTTAAACAAACGATGTTTCAGTAGCAGGCTGGCTCATGAGGGTAGACACAAAACCTGTCATGACTCAGTTTACTGAAGTGCTTGAGGAAATGGGGAATAACCCAGATAATTATACAGAACATCTGGATTAAGAGGAAAGAGGTTTATAAAAGACAAAACAAAAATTCCCACACCACCAAAACCCATAACTCTTAAAAGACTAGTTGGTTTCCTGGAGGTTTAAAACGCATTCCTAGATCCTAACAGGTAAGACTGTAAAATTTTAAACAAAATTTCCAGTTCAGTTTACAGTAATCAAGAAGAACATACAAAGATCTGCGACCGAGAGAGAAATGAAATTCTATCAAATAAGTATTCAACACAAAGTTATTTGCCTCAATTTTAGCAAGAAAACATTAAGAGAGTTTGCTCACTACAAGAAAAAAATTAAAAAAAAAAAAGAATTTTGGTGTAGACAAGTCCTATAAATATGCTTATTTCTGGTGATAGCAACATTTAATGTGTCTAATCACAAGAGTCAACCCACTATAAAATATGAAGGACTCATATAAATCGTTGGCATTGAGTTTCCCAATCAAGTGCCTACTCTATTTTTCACCCATATTTAATCATGCGAACTCAACAATTTCTTTGTGCTCCATGTGCAAGCTGTTAAAGAACAGATGGATGATTAAAAAGGGGAAATAAAAATTTCTGAGTTTAATCAGCCACCTGCAATGATTTTTTTCCCCCCAGTGATACCGTAATTGATTCACACGGGAAATGGTGCAATTAAAGGTTTTTACACTGTCGTTATTTCTAAGATGTTATCTTTCTTGAAGTGAATAATTTGGTGGAAAGTTATTAGAATGTGAAGAGGTTTAATATAGACCCCTCCCAACCTGAACTGTGTTAAATGAGGAATGGCAAACCTTGAAATTATCTATGTAATCAATTATTACGAATGGCTTGTATCTAAGACTATTGATTTCTATGATGCAACTTTTTATTTCTACAAACATAAACCGAAGCTGGTTGTGTAGTTTAAACTCTTTAATACTTACGTCTGTACGCAGAGCCTTAATATTCTTGCCTCCTTTTCCAATCACTGCCCCGGCATTCTGGAGAAAAGTAGAAAAACAAAAAAATTAAGTTTACCCTTTTCTTCCAGTGCTCTTAAGCTTTAACCAAAAACAACCAACCCCCCCCCCCCCCCCCAAAACCATACAAAAACTCTAACCCTTTTCTATTATAAGGCTGAAAATTTATTTGGGAATATAAAAATCATCAAGTTAAAAAAACACTAGCCTGTGCTTTTGGGGGCTTTAAACAGCAAGGCAGAGCTATAGAATATTCAGAATGTCCTAAGACACTTAGCATAAAACTTAAGCACTAATTAATTTTACGACACCCATCTGTAAAAGAACTAAACAGATACTTTTACATTTGGTGTGATAGCATCAATCAAGTAAACTGCCAACCAGGATGTTTTCTGATAAATCCACAATACAATCAAGATACAATCTTTAACCAATTAATGCTTTAAGGACCACCCACACCCTTTCTCCTGGTCCCATCTGTGTTAAGGGATTTCATTTTGTTAGCCAAAAGAAGAAAAAAAGCCACCATGACCTACAAGTCTGTTTAGAATCACACAAATCTTTTATATTCAACCCTATAAGGCTTTGAAGGCTTCTCAGAGGGCCAAACCAGAATCTTAATTTCCACTCAACTTAAGAACCACTTTCAAAAATAAAAATTTATACCTTGCTCTGAAGCAGAATGCGTAATTCAACCATCTCATCAGTGTTTCTAGATCTTTTAAAAGCTTGTTCCTCTTCCATATCTTCGGCAGGGCGTTTACCTAGAAATTAACAGTTCAGATTTCAAAGAAAGCACCAGCATCTAAGAAAAGGCATCTTTAACTACATTTAAGTTTTAACTTATAGATTAAATTAGAAAAACCAACTCCATTCTGTTCGAAGAGATTGGTTGCTAATTGCAAAGAATGTTTTAAAAGGCCAAAGGCACTCAGATTCTTGGACTTTTAAATATGAACCAAAGTATGCTCCCTTCTAGTAACATTTGTCTCAACACAAGTATGATATAATACTTAAAGGCTCAGGAATAACAAAATCCGAGAAAAAAATTGTATTATTGGTTTTTCTTAGTTTACAGTTACCTTTGCAAATGAGTTACTTTTACTTCATAAATAAAAGCCAAAATGTAACTGAGGGGGATCTCAGACTAAATCATAAATAATGAAATTAACAGAACGAGAAAAACATAAAACTGTTACAATTAAAACATCTTCTCACCAAATTCACCATTGGTTTCGGTGTTGGGGAAGGTTTCCTCTGGCTGTTCAGTTTCCATTTTCTTGGATTAAATGGACACACCGATCTGTTGAAAAAATAAAAAGGCTCTAGTCCATTTGGCTTACTGGAAAATAAGCTATGCATGTTGCTATTTTTTTTAAAAGGTAAATAAATGACTGCTTCTAGAACGTACCAGTTATTATATATCCTTGCAGAGCAGAACTGAAGTGTTCTGGGCGGGACCAACTGACACCCTAGTGCTGCAGTAGCCTACAAAAACCAACATAAATCAGTTTTGGTTTTTGGTTGCTGATCACCGAATACTAATGAACACTGATCTGAACACAACAAAGACCGATTTCTAAAACTTCTTTCTTCATTTCAGGGTCTTAAACCCTCAAACGATTGCCTTAAAAACCCAAATCAATCAATCTGATTTTTTGCAAGAACGACTAATTTTTAGCCATTGGATCTAGTCCCACCATGGAAACTACCGGTAGTTATATGTTAAATGCATAAAGACCAAAAGCATGTTAAGCCCACGAGTTAATTTTGTCCTGGAAAGTATATATTTATAAAGATAAAGCTACCGTGTTTCCCCGAAAATAAGACCTAGCCGGACCAGTATCTTAAATGAGTCTTTTGGAGCAAAAATATAAGACCCGGTCTTATTTTACTATATATAACACAAGACAGGGTCTTATATTAATTTTTGCTCCAAAAGACCCCATTAGAGCTGATGGTCTGACTAGGTCTTATTTTCGGGGAAACAAGGCAATTTTACATTGAAAATTTAAATCGGTTTTGGGTTTCTTTCCATTGGTGACTTGAAATGCTGTTCTCTAAAACTTCGAGAATTTACAAATACAGCCACATTCAGGTCAATCTATTGTATTGAAAAAATAAATTTCAAAACCTAATAAGGGCAGACCCAAATGGCCAGTGCTGCTCTATTATTTAACAGAGCCAATGTAGCCCTTGAATCCTAGAAGATTAAACTATATTAAAAAGGGTACAACCTAACAATTACACCTCTACAACCAGACTGGTGATGGGACTCTAAACATCCTTTTATCTCACCGCTTAGGACTGGCAGGAGGCGACATGTGGCCCGTGCTAAAAAAGGGATAGCTACCATGTTTCTCCCAAAATAAGACGGAGCCGGACAATCAGCTCTAATGCGTCTTTTTGAGCAAAAATTAACATAAGACCATATCTTATACTACAAAATAAGACCGAGTCTTATATTAACTTTCGCTCCAAAAGACGCGTTAGAGCTGATTGTCCAGCTAGGTCTCATTTTCAGGGAAACACAGTAGGCAGCCTAGCGTTAAATAAAGGAAAAAAAAAAAAAAAATCAAGGCAACTTTTACGTCTCCCAAATTTTCAATAACGTTTGTCGATAAACCACTCTAATAACTGAGACGTGATCTTTCGGGTCCATCACTCAGTTAAGTGCTGAGGTGTGGCGAAGATTTGGATAAAGTTTAAAGACAAAACAGAAGGCTCTATTTGCAAGGATAAAACGTTCCCGCGGTCCTTCAATCACCATTCTCCAGACCACAAAAATTACTAAGTTTGTGCGCGACCAGCCGAGGCAAATATGCCCTCCCCTCCCGACGCCCGATACCGGGATCCGCCAACAGCCGAGTAACAGGAGCTGAAAAAGCCAGAGGCGAAGAGCAGAAGCGCCGCACCTCTCCTCTCCCAGATCCGACAGGAAATGGCGGCCCGTGTAATGGCGACTACGTGCTACTAGGCGGAGCCAAGCGCCGAACCCCCCCTCCCCCACCCACCACGCGGTCTCGAGATCTCATCCCCCGCACCCTCCCCCCACCACGGGAGAGACAAAGCAACGGAGGCAGAACCGATCATTCGACCTCCCCTGATCCTGCTCCCATGTCGGAGAGCCTAAGTGCGGCGGGACCCAAACAAAGAACAGCGGCGTTCTCTACCGCCTTCGGGTTCCCACCGCCGGCCCCTTCTTCCTACACAAGGGGCCTAGTCCCCAGGTACATGCCTCGCAACCTCTAGTATCACAACGCAGACTGCGGATATACGCTAAGGGAAATGGCGGAGGTGGGGGGAGGGGAGGCCGGGCAACGTTCTCTAGCCGAGAATTCGCCAACCAACAAGTAGCCCTCAAACACCACCCTCAATCGGAAAAACTGGCCTCCGACCCTCACTCTCAAGTGCCGTTCGCCGAGCCCCGCTCCTCACCGAACGAGGCTGCCGTCCCTTTGCCGCCGCACCGCCTCAGCCGGTCACAGCTAGACAGAGAACCAGCCCAGGCCCCCGCCGCCCTCCCCCGCCTCTCGGCGCTCTCCTACCCCGCCGCCGTGCCCGATTGGCTGCTCGGGTTTCAGCGGTGGCGCGAGGGCGAAACGATTGGCTCAAGGCCGCGTCAATCAAGGCACCGGAGAAGGCGACTGCCCCGCCTCCCGCCGGCGCCTCCCTTTAGGCTGAAAGGCCGCTAAAGGCCCAAGGAAAACCGGCTTGGAAAAAGGCGACGCAGCCTTTAGGGAGACCAATCCCCTGCCTGAATCCTTAATACCAAAGCCCCAATAACGCTAATTACCTATAGGCCGTAAACAAGCGGGACGTAGGCAAGACGTCGAGGTTGGTGCCGCAGAGAAACAGAGGATAATGGCGTCTGCAGCGCTTTCGCCTGGAGCGCCCTCCTCCTTTCCCGTTCGCGCACTCACTAGCTGGGGGAGGGGAGAAACCTCTCGCGAGAACTAAAGGCTATCTCGTTCACGCGTATAGGGAGGGAGCGAGGAAGGGGCGTTTTCCGGCTGGAAGGAATTTTTTGGGTTTGGAGGAGGGGCGTGAGCTGCTGCTAAATCGAGCGGGAAGAGGCAAAACAGAAATAGGGCGCGCACCGTGGCGGTTCTAGTGCTCAGTCGCGCGGCCGGGGAACCACTGTTTCGCGAGGGAAAGGCGGGATGCCCAGGTCGGTGCTAGGCCCAGATGGATGCCCCGGTTCCCACAGTTTAAACTCGCGTCTCCCTTCCTCCCCGCGACCCACTTCCCGCCCGGGCTGCCTGGCTGCGGGGCGAGCTGCGGGTCGGTAAGTGCAGCCCGCCCGCCCAACGGCCCGGCCCACGCCACGGAAACCAGCTGTTAGTAACGGGCTGCAGCGCCAGTCAGGCGTGGCCCGGGCCGGGGGCGCAGCAGGCGGTTCGCTGCCGGCTCGGGCGGGATCCCGGGCAAGGGGGTCCGGTCCGCCGGGTTGTGGCGGTGAGTCTTGGAGAACTTGTCCCATTGGTGCCTATCTTGAGCCAGCACGCCCGGGAAAGTCTAGGCGTCTCTCCAGGGTTCTCCATTATGACGAAACCTTTCATTCTTTTGCTCTCTTTTGTCTGTCTCTTTTTTTGTTAATGGAGTTTGTGAGGCGAGTATTTTTGTAGTGTCGTCGCTGCATTTAATCTGTGAAAGTTTTCTTGGAGTATGATTGCGTTCATCCAAAATGGATGCAAACCTTAAAAGGCGTTTAGACCCCCCCGTTCTGTTAATTGAACTCTTTAAAGAGCCTACTTTGTGTCAGGGTATTCGGCCATAAAACATCAAAGACCTCGCCCTCCAATGTGTTACCATTTTAGCTTATTCAGTTTACACCACTTGTTTTGTATTTGGTTACTGCTAAGGCCCATGTGCCAAGCTTTGATGATTTCTTTTGTTAAGACACACAAAGTCACTCCGAATCGGTGACAAACCTGGGAAATCGCCAGGCCAGGTAGTACGACATTTCCACATCCCGACTCTTCAACCCTCCAGCTTTCATGCACAAACAACCCCAAACTAACGTTGAAGTTTAAAGATGTTATAATTTGCGAACAAGGCTAAATCCACCATTGTGTGTGTATGTGTGTGTGTATAATGATGAATTTGTGCTGATGCATTACATTGTAACTTGATTTCCCTCTTGAATAATTTGCAAAATGGTTGTAACCAGCATGTTTTTTTAAATGGCCATGATTTCATCTATCCTTTATCTTTTACTTGCCTACCGAGGAAGAAAACTCTTGTTAGGGGGAACTGAGGACTTCATGAATGAAGCACCATGAAGGACAAATATTGGCTGGGAGGACAGATAGTTGTCAGAGCGTAGGGTCTGGGATTGTGGAGTTTATAAAAGGTCTCTTTAAGTGGTAATAAGTTTTTTAAATAGTCTTTTAAAAAGTATTGTAAATACTTTTTAAAAGTAATGTAAGTTGTTGGGAGGTAAAACTTAACTCACATTTTGGTTCTGTCATACATAGTTCAGATTTTTATAAAGTGCTCAACCAAGAATTGATGAGTATATGTAGGGGCTGGATATACTTGGATTATAGAGATACAATTTACCAGTCAGGAATTGCAACATTTAATTGAATCTGGCTTAAAACCTGGGGCATTTCACTAACACTAATAGACACATATAGGGGTAGTACTAATGATGCTTTCTTTCAAGCTAGTATTTCTGTTGTAGCTATCATTTTCTGCCTTGATAAGTGATGAATGGTGAACAGGAATGCAAAGTATGCAGCCCTATCCAGGAACTTCTACCTCCCAATTTTACTGTCTTCTGACTGGACCCTAACTTGTGAAAGCTGGTACCTTTCCTAGATACCATTGTTGTTGTTGTTTTTATCTTTCCTTTTCCACTTGTTTTCTTCTTAACGTTTATAAGTTACTTTTTAGGTTTAGTTTTTAAATAATGGCAAAGTCTGTCTTTTCACCATCCTTTCATCCTTTATTGTTCTGAGCCAAACGAGTATATTATACCTATGCTCATTCAAGGACTTGCCAACTTGATTGATGCATTCAATGGCTCCTGTTTTGTGTAATTAATTGTATGATAATTTTGGACTTCCAGTGAATTCAGAGCTAGTATTACTTAGCTGTGGGATTTACTTTAGATAAGCTAATATAAGTGAGATTGCACACTATCCAAGTGGATGATTATTTGAAATATTATAGCTAACGTTTCCTGAGTTCCCCACCATGTGCCAGACTTCTGCTGGCAGTTTAACCCTTACTATAATCTGTAGTAAATTGTGATTATCTTTGTTTTGTGGAAGAGGAAATTAAGACTAATAAATTAAGGCACATGTCTGAGGTCACATAGCAGAGTTGGGATTCACAGTCTTAAACCTATTCTCTTTCTTTTCCTTACATTAATTATGGGAGATTCACAAATAGCCCCATTGACTATTTCTGATTTCAATCATTAAATATAATTTGTTCCCCCTAATTTTCAGAGAGTACCTTCTTCAAATTCTGGAATTATTTTGTAGTCATCCCAAATGAGTTAAAACATAGATTACCTTTATTTTTTAGATGAAGATAGTGGAAACATGGAGTGATTATAATTTAAATATTTGTTAGTGCTTTTAAGTTTTAGTTATTGATTGAATGCCATATACAACTAAAGGATGGTATTTCTGCCTCTTTCTGTTTTTTAGAAAATTGGGATACGTGAACCTGATTGAAAATTATAAATCAAATATGCTTAGGTCTCAGTGGTGAATGATAGAATTTTCTTACTCTATGCTGCTCAGTTTCTGCAGTCAAGATCTAGCATGTAGTAGATTATTGTCGTCAGCCAAGTTTAGCATGCACAAACTGTCTTATCAATTTGTTAAATAACATTTTTCATGATTATAAAATTCGTGGAGATTAAGATATATGAAGTTTTATATCTCGCCTTTTTCCTAACAAAATAAAATAGGAACATTTTCATGTCATTAAGTAGTCCTAAAAATTATTTTTAAAGACTCTATAGCCTTCCATTTCATGGATCCAATGTAGTATATTTAATTTTTTTCTAATGTTAAATATTTAGATTGTTTCTGGTATTTTTCCACACTGTAAAAACACAATTATAAACACTCTGGTACATAAATCTTTTCTCTCCATTTCTCATTGTTTTCTTAAGATTGACTTTGGAAAACAAAAAGGGTATCATATGGTATGAACATTTCTTAGTATACAATTTAAAGAGCATACTTTTGAGGATCAGGGGCTGTTTTTTTGTATAAGCAGATGGGAAGTTGTGCTGCCCTAGGTAACACCGTCCCTCTGAATTGCTTCTACCGGCAGTAACTGGTTTACTCAATTTCTTGAGAAAGGGGGGAACGAAAAACCTTAGGAATTCTCTGAAGAAGAATATGCAAGTAATCGAATTTACTAAATTATTAAGGGGCTTGGTTATTGAAATCCAATCTAAGCTTTATAATATAGATCCCACATGATGATAATACTTTTTCCATTTAATTAAAATTTCTAATGAACTTCTTTTCTAACCTGTAGGAAAATAATCCTATTATACATAGAATCATCTTTCTGATTACAATTATTATAACATGCAATTGTGGGGACTATGTCCATGTTCAGATCAATATACCTTCCACTTACTTTGCTGTTAAATGACGAATTCTCTGTAACGCGCATTTAGTAGTCAGTTCCCCACTCCCCCAAACATCTTGACTTTTTGATAAAATATTTGATATTAGCTGTAATTGAATGCTTGTACAATGTTAAGTATCTCAACACATTTGTGTTTTAAAAATATCTTGGTTATCTTTTGGGGTTTTAGTCATTGGAATTTTTTCTTTGTCTAGTTATGATAACAGTATTATAAAATTATAGGATGTCAGTTAGCTTCAGAAGTAGAAATTCAAATCCTACAGGGTAGTACTTGGAGAGAATAATCAATACTGCCACACATTAATAGAATAATTTAGTTGTGGTTTCCTTGAGCAGTGTTTCTCAGAATTTGTAATTGTCACTTGAAAGTTTTGACGCTTCCCATGTTCAACAGCACAAACAAGTGCATATTTGAAATAAATAAAAAATAAATGGATACATAAGCCTTAAAATATCAGTTTGTGATATTTTAAAAAATTTTAAATTTTGTCGTATCTTTGAATTATAACAAAAGTAGTACTTAACCATAACATTGTTTTGAAGCTGTCATAAAGACAGATGCAATAGGTAATGTTAAGTTTTTCTTTCACTTGATTTTGTAAATGAAATAATTTAGGATGTACTTGGTGAGCTTGTTATTTGAGATCTGAGAAAAGCTTGGTCATTATAATAGTGTGCTCTTATAGAATAGCCATTTATGAGTGAGTTTCATATGTCAGTGGGTTTTATATGTAAATGAGGGACTGGCTATAATTTCTCTTTTCACTTAAGTCAACAAGGTCTAGAAAAAGACATAGGAATGGAGAGCAGAATTTATATTCTAGTTCTAGGTCTACTAGGTATGATCTTAATCTTCATGCCTCTATTTCATATTCTCTCAGATGGCAATACCTACCTACCATAAATTATTATTTTGAGACTTAGGTAGTATTTGCAGGTAATACTGCAAATTTGAAAGTATTTTGAAAAAAGTTTAAAGTCTTACAAATAAGGGATTTTAATTTTTGTTACCAGCAAACCCTCATCGTTAATTCTGTGTTTATACACCTGTACCTGCTGGGATACAGGATTAACATCAGAAATTCATCCTTGTTCCTTTTCGCTCCAGTCTGGACCTTTTCAATTTAAAACCAGTCATTCTTCCTTTCTTCCTGGTTCCTTCCTCCTCCTAGAAGTATTTTTTTTAATTATTATTAGTTTCAGGTGTACAAGACAAAGCAAAACTTAGACGTTTATCATTTATATCCCTCACACTGTGTGAACCCCCCTCCCCCCATCCACTATCTCCTAGACGTATTAACAGTATTATCTCCTATTATTTAACAAATTCAGGTAGAAAATAGCATTTGTATTACATGGCCACGTGTAATATTTAGGCATACTGATTTATATAGTATAAAACATCCTGTAAAAAACTTAATTGCAATTGTGGCATTTTTACTTGATAATTCACTTAAATAATTTATAAGTACTGAAGTACACTTTGTCCTGATTTCATTTCACTTAATGATTGTGTGGAGACAGAGCCAGGAGTGCAGTTTCCAGGCTCTCGGCCTTATGTGGAAAGGTGCTCACTTGGGTAGTAAATGGCCATCGACTGTGATTGGATGGCCATCAGCTGTGGCTAGTTGGCTGTCAGCTGTAACCAGTGAGCCATTGGCCCCTAATATAACTGCCGTGACTATGCTAGCGAAAATGGGGCTAAGCAAGAATATGGTGGCTGGCAAGCACCGACTGCAGTTAGCACGGTGGAGTGCAGGTTGCAGATTACAGAGAGGTGGACCGCAGGTTTCAGACAGTGTGGCTTCTGCTTCCTGTGTCTCCAACCCAGCCTCCAGCGAGAGTATAGTGGTATGACTCCCCTATCTATGGCTCCGTGGGTATTCCTTTTTGGCCTAGCCACATCCTGCGTTCTTATATGGGGAGCGGGACCAGAGACCCCCCCCCCCCCCCCGCAGGCCGCCCCTCATTGACACATGGTGCAGTGAGCAGGGTCTCCTGCACGACAGACTGTCATCACATTAATATAGCACCTTTGGAAATTATACTAGGTCCATTTGCCAGCACTGTTCTGTTTAAATTTTAGTGGAAGAAATAGGTAAATTACTAAATGAGCTCACCTAAGAGCCATGGATCTGGTTTAATTTTTGAGGTTAAAAAAAATAGCAAATGGCAATAAGATAGTACTTTGGAATCTTAGGATATAAGTACACATATTTCAGTCTTGATGTCACTAAGCTATGGCTTCATGGAATCATGCTTGGAGGTTTTAATATGCCTTTAATTACATATTTTGATGTTATTTTGTTTTAGGTTTATCTTTTAAGCATACAGCTGGATTTGATTTATTCAATTTGAGAGTATCTTTTAACAGGTGAGTCAATATGTTCATTATCATTGTTGACATTTAGACTTCTTTCTACCATCTTATTTATTGTTTGTCTTTATAGTGTAGTGCTTGCCCATTCCTTTTGTGTCTTCTCTTGGATTGTTTTCTTTATTCGATGTTTTCCTCAGCAAGTTTGAAAGTCAGTTATGATATTTCTATCCTTTTGGTATTTGTCTTCAATTTTTTGATTGGGGGTATAATTTACATTCAGTAAAAGTTATGTTCTTTTTGGTGTATGGTTCTATGAGTTTTGACAAACATAGTCACATCACCATCACTACCACCACCACATCATGATATAGGACAGTTTCATCACCCCCACAATGCCCTTGTGCCCCCTATAGTAAACTCCTCTTCACACCCTCAGCCTTTGGGAACCACTGAGCTGTTTTCTATTTCTATCGTACTGTTACATTTTTCAGAATGTCATATGAAAGTCACTTAGCACACTGCATTTGACATTTGTCTTAGTCTGTTTGGGCTACTATAACAAAATACCATGAACTGGGTGGCTTACAAACAACAGAAATTTATTTCTCTGGAGGCTGGGAAGTCGAGCAAGGCAATGGCAGATTTGGTGGGGTTCTGGTGAGGACACACTTCCTGTTTCATGGATGACCATCTTTCTGTTGTAACCTCCCATGGCAGAAGGGGCAAGGTGGTTCTGGGGGTTGGGGGCTCTCTTTTATAAGAATCCTAATCCCTTTCATGATGGCTCTACCCTCATGACCTCTAAGCATGTCCCAAAGGCCCCACCTCCTAATACCATCACATAGAGCATTAGGATTTCAACATATGAAGTTTGGGGGGGACACAGTGTATAGCAACATTCATCCAAGTTATTGTAACTATTAGTAGTTTATTCTTTTTTTAATTACTGAATAGTATTCTATTGTAATGCTATACCACAATTTGTTTATCTATTCCCAGTTGAAGGATGTGGGCTTCCAGTTTTTGGTGACTATAAATAAAGCTGGTACAAACATTCACATGACAGGTTTTTAATGAGTGTAAGTTTTCATTTCTCTGAGTAAATACCTAGTAATATGATTGCTGGGTTGTATGGTATAAGCGTATATTAAACTTTCTGTGAAGATGCTCATCTGTTTTTCTATGAAACTGCTAAACTGCTTTCCAAAGTGGTTGTGCCATTTTGCATTACCGCCAGTAATGTATGAGCACTCCAGTACTTGGTATTGTCAGTTATTTTGTATTTTAGCTATGCTAATAGATATGTAGTTCACACAGTGATTTTAATTTTGCATTTCCCTAATGTCTAATAATAATGAGCATTTTTAATGTGTTTACTTGCCATCTGCATATCTTCTTTGGTGAAATGTCTATTCAAATCTTTTGCTCTTAAATTTTTATTGGGGAACAGTGTGTTTTTCCAGGACCCATCCGCTCCAAGTCAAGTCGTTGTCTTTTAGTCTAGTTGTGTAAGGTGTGACCCAGCTCCAAGTCTAGTTGCTGTTTTCAGTTTAGTTGCGGGGGGGAGGAGTGCAGCCCACCATCCCATTTGGGAATTGAACAGGCAACCTTGTTGTTAAGAGCTGGCCTTAACCAACTGAGCCATCCAGCCTCCCCCTTTTGCTCATTTTCAAATTGGATTTTTTAAATTGAATTTTAGAATTCTTTATGTATCCTGGATAAAAGTTTTTTGTCAGTTATGTGCTTCTCCCAGTCTGTGGCTTGTCTTTTGTGTGTATGTGTGGCTTGTCTTTATACTCTTAACAGTGTCTTTAACAGAGTAAAATTTTGATGAATCCCAATTTATTAATCTCTTTATGAATTATGCTTTTAGTGTTATATCTAAGAAAACTTTTAAGAAACCGAGGTCACACAGATTTTTCTCCTAACTTTTTTTTTTAATTAAGGTATAATTGACATGTAACATCACATTAGTTTCAGGTGTACGACACAATGATTTGCTATTTGTATACTTTGGGAAATGATCACCACGATAAGTCCAGTTAACATCTATCACCACACAGTTACAAAAAATATTTTTCTTATGATGATAGCTTTTAAAATCTACTCACTTAGTAACTTTCAAATATGCACTGCAGGGGCAGCTGGTTAGCCCAGTTGGTTAGAGTGGTGCTCTTAACAACAAGTTTGCTGGTTTGATCCCCACGTGGGCCACTGTGAGCTGCACCCTCCACAACTAGATTGAAACAACTACTTGACTTGGAGCTGTTGGATCCTGGAAAAACACATTTAAAATAAAAGCTGAAAAAAAAATGCACTATAGAGTTATTAAGTGTAGTCACCATGCTGCACATTACATCCCCATGACTTATAACTGGAAGTTTGTACCTTTTGACCACCTTTACCCATTTTGCCCACCCTACTTCGGCCAAACATCAACCTGTGTATCTATGAACTTGATATTTTTCTCCTAACATTCCTTATAGATATTTTACAGTTTTAGTTTTCACATTTAGGTCTATGATCCATTTAGAGTTTCTATACATGTTGTGAGGTGTTGGTTGAGGTTTGTATTTTTGCATATGGATGTCCAGTTTCAGCACCATTTCTTCAAAAGACTCTCCTGTTTCTATTGAATTGCCTTTGCAACTTCGTAGAAGGTCAATTGACTATATATGTGTGTGGGTCTATTTCTAGCCTGTCTTCTTATTGCCCTATATGTTAATCCTTTTGCCGATGTCTCACCGTCTTAATTACTGTAGTTTTATATTAAGTCTTGAACTCAGATAGTGTGAGTCCTCTAACTTTGTTTTTCTTTTTCAAAATTATTTTGGCTATTCTAGTTCCTGTGCCTTTTCATGTAAATTTTAGAATCAGCTTGTCATTTTTCACACTCAAAAAATTCTGGGATTTTGAATGGAATTGCATTGAATCTATAGATCAGTTTGGGGAGAATTGAAACCGTAATATAGAGTTTTCAATGCTGGCTTATCTCTTCATTTGTTTGGGTTGTCTTTGATTTCTTTTACAAGTAGTTTGTAGTTTTCAGTATACATATCCTGCACATACTTTGTTAGATTTAAATTTTTGGTGCTATTGTAAATTGTACTGTTTTGTTCATTACTAGTACAGTTGAGTCTGGTTATGTGTGGTAGTTATAAAGTCACTGTGAACAGAGAATTAGGGAGTACTGAACCACTGCTCCTAGGAGAAATATAAGTTAGGTTCCTGCAAGCCTCTGATTATGACATTTTCATCAGCTGATCAATACATAACCTTTTTTTGTGTGTGCATTTCTGTTTAAAGACACTTTATTCAATACATGTTGATTCATTAACATTGAATTTGTGACCAATGGCACTATAGCTCACACCTGATTGAAGCTTAATCTAACACATTATTTTCCATGTGACATCACAGCTTTATTGCACTTAGGAACACTAGATAGCACTTTAGCACTATGCTAGAGGGCCATTTTAAACAGTGAAATCATCAATAAAAAGCACAAAAGTGAAAAATGTAGCACTGAATAGAGCATGAAAAAAAGAAAGACAGAATGAAAAAGGCAGTTTGCATCTTGCTAACTCATTTACCAGGTGATGTATCTTTTTTGTAGATTCTTTGGCATTTTCCTCATAAACATTCATGTTATCTGCAAATAGGGGTAATTTTATTTTTTCATTTCTCGCCTTCTTCCCTCTTGATTCCCCCCCGCCCTTTTTTTTGTTGTAGTAGAAAACATAACAAATTTACTCTCTTAGCAATTTTTAAGTGTACATTATGGTATTGTTAACTATATGTACCTTGTTGTATAACATCTCTGGAACTTATTTTTCTTGCATTAATGAAATTCCATATCCATTGAACAACTGTCCGTTTCTCCCTCCCTTCAGCCACTGGCAACCACAATTCTTATTTTACACTTCTATGAGTTTGATTACTTTAGGTACTTCATATAAGTGGAATCATTCAGTATTTGTCTTTTTGTGAATAGCTTATTCCACTTAGCATAATGTCCGTAAGTTTCATCCATGTTGTAGCATATAACAGAATTTCCTTCCTTTTTTTTTAAAGCTGAATAATATTTCTTCTTATGTATATACCACATTTTCTTTATCCGTTCATCTGTTAATGGACATTTCGGTTGCTTCCACATTTTGTCTATTGTGAATAATGCTGTAATGAACATGGGTATGCAAACATCTTTTTGAGATTCTGTTCTCAATTCTACTGGGTATATACCCAGAAATGGGATTGCTGGATCGTATGATAGTTCTAGTTTTCATTTTTTTGAGGAACTTCCATGCTGTTTTCCATAGTGACTGCACCATTTACATAAGGATTCTAATTTCTCCACATCCGCACTTTTTTTTGTTTGTTTGTTTGCTTGTTTTCTTGTTAGTGGCCATCCTAAGGGGTGTGAGGTGATATCTCATTGTGGTTTTAATTTGCATTTATCTTATGATTAGTGCTGGTGAGTATCTTTTCATTTGTTGGTTATTTGTGCGTCTTCATTAGAGAAATGTCTGTTCAAGTCCTTGGCCCATTTTGAAATTGAGTTGTTTGTTACTGAGTTGAGTTCTTTATATGTTCTGGATATTTACTCCATATCAGATACATAGTTTGCAAATATTTCCTTCCATACTGTAGGTAGCTTTTTCACTCTGTTGTTTCCTTTGCTGCAGAGTTTTTAAATTTGAGACAGTCCTATTTGTCTATTTTTGCTTTTGTGAACTGTGTTTTTGATGTCATATCCAAGAAATCATTGCCCATTGCAGTATCATGAAGGTTTTCTTCTAGGAATTTTATAGTTCCATGTCTTAAATTTAGGTCTTTAAAACATTTTGAGTTAAATTTTGAATATGGTGTAAGGTAAGGATCCATTCTTGCATGTGGATATCCAGTTTTCCATCACAATTTGTTGAAGAGACTATCATTTCCCCATTGTGTAGTCTTGGCACCCTTGTCAAAGTTCATTTGATCATACGTATATGTGAAGGTTTATTTCTGGACTCTAGTCTATTCCATTGGTTCATATATCTGTCTTGATGCTTTTTTTTTTTCTATTTTAATCTATATACCTTTTATTTCTTTTTCTTGTCTTACTGCACTGACATGGACCTCCAGTACAATGTTGAAATGTTGAGAGTGGACATTTTTGACTTATTTCTGATTTTAGGGGGAAAATTTTTTCTTTTCTACCTTTAATTTTGCACATTTTATTTATTTATTTATTTATGTATTTATTTATTTATTTATTTTAAGGAGGGCACAGCTCACATTGGCCCATGTGGGGATTAAACTGGCAACCTTGGTGTTATTAGCACCACACTCTAATCAACTGAGCTAACAGGCCATCCCTATACCTTCAATTTTAAAAGATAAATACTCTTATACTATTTTGTTCATTGTTAGTAGCAGAAATGAAAAACTCAGTAGAACACATGAAAGTTAAAGATAAGACAATCTCCCCCCAAATTAAACATCAGTACAAAGAAATCAGTGGAACATAGGAGAAGATAAAAGAAAATAAAAGTCTTACATGTATCATTTAATAGATAACACTTTAAATAATTGTTTTGAGAAATAGCAATCCTCTGCCCTTCTTCTCCTTTGTTCCCTTCCCCAGAGGCAGCCACTTTCATCTTTTCTAGCTGATTCTTTTTTGTATTTACTTCTATAGCTCTGGAAACCATGCAGATACTGCTACTTCTGATTTTTTGGTTTTAGGCATATCTATTGACTTTCACTACGGAGATGCAGATTTAGCTCTTTTCCACCTACCTTTCTCCCTGTACCTTTACCCTCACACATATTTGTCCATCTTGCTATTAGCTATGCTAAAATTGGTGTCAGATTAGTATTTCGAGTGTATATTATTATGACTGTGTACATGTTATTTACAATTAAGCCATGCAGCATACAAATATTACTTTTTCCTGTACAACATTTTGTTTTCTCTTGTGTTACCTTTTTTCTGTTAGTTTTCTGTATATTTTTCATTAATTCAGCTCCTGACTCCTCCAGTTATTTAAAACTCTGTTGTACATTGAGCTACATCAATGTTCTAACTGTCGAGTTTCCCTGAAAATAAGACCTAGCCGGACCATCAGCTCTAATGCATCTTTTGGAGCAAAAATTAATATAAGACATGGTATTATATTATATTACATTATATTGTACTGTACCCGGTCTTATATTAAAATAAGACCAGGTCTTATATTAATTTTTGCTCCAAAAGACGCATTAGAGCTGATGGTCCAGCTAGGTCTTATTTTCGGGGAAACACAGTAACAGGTGTAAACCAAGAAAGAGAAAGACATGAAATTTTGGAAACAGTGGTCTTACACAATTTCATCTTCTTGAAAAATAATCTTTCCTGAGGCCCTTTGGGCTGTTTGCCTTTACATCCTGCAAATAACCCTTTACTATAATATTTTGCCTCTCTTGTTTTAGATCGAGGATATCGTGTCTTCCTCTTTCTTGATTTATTCCTGTTATGTTATAACACATCCTCCATTACAAGAATTGTTTTAGACAATGCTGATCTGAAAATGTTTTTACTCGATTGATACTTTGTCTGGGTAGACACTTCTAGGTTGGAAATAATTTTCATTCAGAAATTCGAAGGAATTGCTCATTTACCTTATAGCTTCCATTGAGAAATCTAAAGCCATTTTCATTCCTGATATTCTGAATGTGACCTCTTTGTTGTTTGTTTTCCCTTTCTGGAAGCTTGCAGAATCTTTTTTCCTGTGTTCTAAAATTTTGTAAAGACATGCCTTGTTATATGTCTGTTTTTATCCATTGTTGTTGGGTCCTTTTCATCTGGAAGTTCTTCTTTAAGTTCTAGAAATTTTTCTGAATTTTTTTCTTTGATTATCGCCTTCCCCAAACCCCCATATTCCATTGATATCTTTGTACTGATGTGTTACTTTTCTAAGAGATTTTATTATTTTCCGTGCATTCTACTGTTTTTCATTTCTGCTATCATATTTTAAATTTCTGAGAGTTGTTTTTTGTCCTTTGAATATCCCTTGTTATAGCATCCTATTCTTATTCATTGGATATGATGTCTTATTTCTCTGAGTATATTGATAGCTTTTTTGAAGTTTTTGTCTCCCTTCATGGTCACTTCACTGCATTTTTTTCTGTTTGATGTGGTTTCTTATTAGAGGTCTTTTGATATCTTGTTATAATTAAGTATGGGAAACTAGAAAGAATGCTGGTTGGAACTCTGAGTCCGTTGATGCAGTCTCAAAATAGGCTGTTTTATTGGAGAACCTCTCATGTTAGTATCTCTAGGTCTTTTCCGTTAAGGTGGTAAGATTGCGCAGAGGAAGATTTTCTAGTCTCCTTCTAGGAGAGTATAGGCCTACTCACTAGTATTTCTGGGAGCTTTGTAGAGGACGAGAGTAGCATGTGTTCAGCCTTTAGTATTTAAGAATTTATTTGTTCTCCCTGTTTTCATTATAATACCTTCAGCAGTACTTTGATGTCCTAAATAGACTCTGTTTTACACCTCCAGAAGGTAGAAGGAGCAGTTTCTCTGACATGGGATGGAGATGCCACAGTCTTAATGTCTTAAAGAATCTTCTAATAAACCTTGTTTTTAGAGTGCCCTTTACTTCCAAATGTATGTCTAAGAAAGAAGAAGTCAGTATTGAATACATATGTGGCTTAAGCTAAAAGACATAGGAAACCAGATGATGTATATACCAATTAAATTTCTAAGAAATACGAGGTAAAAAATGAAATCTTTGGATAAGCTTTAAGTTTGTACAAAGAAGCAAGATTTGCTGTTCTTCAAAAGTGAAGGGACCTACTACATAATATACAGAAATAATTTAATACCTTTTCACAAGAAATAGCTCGAGCTTTGCTTTTGCGTCATATTCCACGAAGGCATCTATAATGCTAATCCATGGAACAGGTGCTTCTTTCTTCTTCTCTAACCTATTTATGCGGTAGTTTTCATGGATTTCTGGCCCATGTTGCATGTAAGACAGAGAGGTTATCTGGGACTTTATCCTTGTTCTGTCAGAAGTAGGTCTGAAGGGTTGTCGTCTTCTGGATCTCCTCCTCCACCTTAGTGCTGCCACTGCCATGGGATACCAGAGCCCCAGCTTCTCTCCTTGGCCTTCAACTTTTTCTCCTTCTGCAGGCCGTGTGTTCAATTTCAGCCTAAGCTGTTTTGGCCTGCTTCAGCCTCTGGTTACTTAGGGGCCTTGGACACCTGGGCAGCCTGTTTCTTGTCCTACAACAGCTGCTGGGTGCCCTGCAACTGACACCATGGAGGTCGTGATTTTGAGGTTGAGGTGAGAGGCCTAAGTGGGCTGGCTTGCCCCTTGGGTCAGCTGCCCCAGCTGCCCAAGATCTGTGCCTGGGCTGTGCCCTGCCTGCCGTCCTCTCCAATCTCCTTTAATTTTCACAGTAACCCTAGGAAGTACATACTATATAGACAAGGAAACAAGCTTAGAATGTGTTAAGTTTCTCAAGGTCACTTGCTTCTGTTTCTCTCACTCCAAACCTCATGTTTTTATTCTATATTTCCTATGCTCTGCCCTGATTGGTAATAGGAACCTGAAAAACCATACCATTAAACTCTTGCACTCGTGCAAATAAGTGATTCTTTTTGCAACTTTCTCTTATAACCCTTACTGCTTCTTGTCTTAGCTCCCAGGGCTATTTTTGAGTAGAGGTTACAAGTACTCACTGAACAACCAGTTCCAAGTCCTGTCATCAAACCGTATGCTCCTGTTCCAAATGGTAAGTTTTCTTATGAAAGTATTAAAACATATAAACTCTAATTCTTAGCTATCTTCACCTGTAGAAGGAAAAAATATACTTTTGTGAACACAGGGTTAATTAGTCTTTACTGTTTTATCATACTGAAAAAATCAGAAGTATATTTGCCTGGTAGGACTGTTGAGAATTATTTAGCCAAACAAGTAAGATGCTTTGCATCAGCTCAGAATTTATTGTTATTTGTTACAATTTTATCCTTAGACCATATATTTAAGTGCTGTATGGTTAAACACAATGGTAAGTTTTAATAGAGTATGGATTATGGATATGAAAATAATCTTAGTGAATATCGTTTTCTAACTACATTTTAAATTACAATCTGATTATTAATATAATAATCACTGTTTAGTGTGTGTCTATCATAGGTCTGACATTATGATTTACAAATGTTAATCATGTAATCCTCACAACAACCCTGTAAGATAAATGGTGGTGTTGACATTTTAAAGATGAAAAGACTGGGTGAGAGAAGTTAAGAAATTTATATTAGGTCACAGAGCTTGTAATTTGACAGAGCTAACTTTCAAACCTTTTGCTTTTCTCATACCATTTGATTGCTTATGGTATTTAAATTTTGGCTGTGTAGAAAGTCAAAGAATTTTAAGATGCTGAAGAGAGAAAAATCAAAAGGGTATAGTTATGCCTATTTGTGCAATAATGTACAGAATTATAGAGACTATAAGTGTACTGAATTATAATTTTTTTTTTTTTTTTAGGTTACAGCTGTATATTTTTCATTTTAAAGAAATGAGTGTAACTAATATTGCACTAAGAGTTGAAACCTGGCTTTTAGCTACATGGCATGTTAAAGTACCTCTAATGTGGTTGGAAGCTTGTGTTAACTGGATTCAAGAAGAAAATGAAAATGTTAATTTGAGTCAGGCACAAATGAACAAACAGGTGTTTGAGCAATGGCTCCTTACTGATCTGAGAGATTTGGAGCATCCTATTTTACCTGATAGCATTTTAGAAGTTCCAAAAGGAGAACTGAATGGATTTTTCGCTCTGCAGATTAATTCATTGGTTGATGTAAGTCAACCTGCATATTCTCAGATACAAAAGTTGAGAGGAAAGAATAATACAAATGACCTAATTACAGCTGAAACGCAAGTTACCCCAAAACCTTGGGAAGCAAAGCCTTCACGAATGTTGATGCTACAGTTAACTGATGGGATTGTACAAATGCAGGGAATGGAATATCAGCCTATTCCAGCTCTTCATAGTCATCTTCCTCCAGGTACAAAAATTTTGATTTATGGAAACATTTCTTTTCGTCTTGGTGTTCTCTTATTGAAACCAGAAAATGTGAAGGTGTTGGGAGGAGAAGTGGATGCTCTTTTAGAGGACTATGCACAAGAAAAAGTACTTGGAAGATTAATTGGGGAAACTGATCCTATAGTTTCAATCATACCAAATAATTCTAACCAAAGCATCCCCAGAATTACAGATGATCTAGGTCTTGTGTTAGAGCCTTCTGATGAAGAACTCTTGGCAAGTCTTGATGAAAATGATGAGCTTGCAGCAAATAATGACACCTCCTTGGAAAGAAGATGTTTCAGCACAGGTAGTTCTTCAAATACGATTCCCACAAGACAGTCAGGTTTTGAACCAGGACTTGTTATTTCTCCAAGACTCAATGAAAAACCACCAAATCAGTCTGTGCATTTCACTGATGGGGAATTAGATGACTTTTCATTGGCTGAGGCCTTGCTTTTGGAAGAAGCTGTCCAGAAAGAACAAGTGGAGATTGAAGAATTGCAGCCATTGACTTTGAACAGAATCACAGATGACAGTATAGAGAGATCTTTAGATAAACCTAATACTCCAAGTAATTTTTCTTTGATTTTCAAAAATGGAAATAATTGGAATGAAAAAAATTTATCTGAACAAATGACTAATGAAGACAAATCTTTTAGTTGTCTGTCTCCTAGATACCACAACAATAGTGTGTTTTCAGTTAATTGTAATGTACCCCTTCCCCATAATTTTACAAATAAAGGTAAGAATTCAGAGACAGATAATAAAGTAAAACAAACCATCGGCAGTTCAGAGGGACATTCCTTAAATAATAAAATATTAAATGGAGAAATAGTCAGTTATGTACCAAAAAGGAGTTCACAAATTTCTGATGAAAATGATCACCATTTACAGAATTGTTCTTTAAGATCATCAGAGAACAGCACTAATCTTTTTATTGCCATGGATTTGTATTCTCCACCCTTTATCTATTTGTCTGTTCTAATGGCCAACAAACCAAAGGAAGTTACAACAGTGAAAGTCAAAGCATTTATTGTAACCTTAACTGGAAATCTCTCAAGTTCTGGTGGCATTTGGAGTGTAACAGCGAAGATTTCTGATGGTACTGCATATCTAGATGTAGACTTTGTAGATGAAATAATTACTAGTCTGATAGGGTTTTCAGTACCAGAAATGAAAAAGTTAAAAAAGGATCCTCTTCAGTATCAAAAGTTCCTGGAAGGTTTGCAGAACTGTCAGAGAGAGCTAATAGATTTGTGCTGTCTAATGACTATTTCGTTTAATCCCTCCTTGTCTAAAGTAATGGTACTGGCATTACAAGATGTTAATGCAGAACACCTTGAGAACCTAAAGAAGCGATTGAATAAATAATTTACTAAAATAGTATTAGAAAACAACGAAATATTTAGAATTAAATTTGTCCTTTTATTTTTGAAACTTTATTTTCGTAAAAAGGAATAAGGAAGTTTCATGACTAATTTCAATTTCATTTAAAAATGTTTAATCATGTTTGTGTTTTTAGGTTTTTAAAATAAATTTTTTATAACAATTGTTAGATGAAGGAATTTGGTGACTACTGTTTTTGAGACGTTTGTTTTCTGCGCATAAGATGACTTTGGGGTGGCCAGTTAGCTCAGGTGTTTAGAGCACAATGTTCATAACAACAAGGTTGCCGGTTTGATCCCTGCATGGGCCACTGTGAGCTGCGCCCTCCACAACTAGATTGAAACAACCACTTGACTTGGAGCTGATGGGTCCTGGAAAAACACACTTAAAATAAATAAATAAATAAAAATTGCTGAAGTATTATACTGGTGTTTACCAAGTGTGTCATATTGTTGAAAGTTCACAATTATAAATAGGTTGAGTACTCAAAAAGATTTGTTTATATTATACTTAGGAAAATGTAAATCCAGTAAATCAGAATGTCAGGTTTTCAGATGCCAATTGTTTTGCTGATTTTTATTTTGCTCTTGTAAATGTCTGGCATGTTTAAGTGAAATAATTATGTTCACAAGATACCATTTCAGAGAATATATTGAATGGTTAAAAAAACCTTTGTTTCAAGGATAATTTATTTTAAAAGGCATAGTGAAAACTTCATTACTAAGGTGCGGTAAATATTTCATTTTTTTTGGACTAAAATAAGGTATTTATCCATGTCTTTAGATGTTATCCCCTTTCTGAATTAGCTCTACATGTAAGTCTCTCGTTCTTTTTTTGGAAGTGCTGACTGTGTTTTCAAAGGGAGACTGTTTATCACGTTTTCACTTTGCTTTTAAAAAGTCATATTTGAAAGTTAAAGTTATTTTTATTAATATTTAAGAATTTTAAAGTCTTGAATTTTAAAACATTAAACATAAATAATAAAATGACTATTTTAGTTAAAATAATGCAATAGGAAAATATCTGGAAGATAAATACATATATAAAATATAGACATAGTAGAAAAATATTTTTAAAATCTTTTGTCTTTGTTTGAAGGATGATAATCAGAGTTCAAGGCACAACACAGATTTGCTGATGTCTGCCCTAATAGTAACCTCTTCTATATAGTACTTGCATAGCTCTTTTACTATAAGAGATCTAAATGAGATGGCATTGTCTTTCTTCTGAATGTTCTTTTCTTGTACTCTATCTCTGTGAGTAGTGTTTGAAAGCTGAGTTTAGATCTTATTTTCTCTTCATATTCAATCACCAAAGGCTGGGGATATAGTACTTTACCATATCAATCCATCCTTTCAAATTGGTGCTTTCATTCTGGCTCTGGTCTTCTCTGGCCTGGATTATTATTCCAGTGGGTTTACTAATTGGTCTTTGCCTTATTTTGCCCTCAAACCTATTCGTATAATTCTGCCTGAATGATCTTTTTCGAATAAATTTATTTTTGTTTTCTCTTCATTACCCTTTAATATCAACCTCCTCCTGCCCTCTTACTTATGAGAAGGAAGTCCAAACTCTTCATCTGATATGTAAGATGTCTTGTTATCTGGCCTTTGCCTTTCTTTTCAGCCTCATCTTGCGCCATTATTCTCCTTCTTCCTCATCTGCCTCCAAATTTTAGTCAGAGCAAATTATCTGTAGTTCCCCAAGCATGTAGGGAAATATACCTCATGCTTTCATACTCAAGCTCATAGTGTCCATGCTCCCTGACCTCCTTGCCTCCCAAATTTATTCATATTTCCAACTCAGCATAAGATTTAGGTGCCCATTGAAGTGTTTCATGAAGTCCCCTGCCAACTTTCATGCCCACCAATGATATTATCAATGTTAGCTGCAGTGTTGTTATGAAGTTTAAAACTAATCTGGTGACTTGGAATTCCTGTATACAGAATTTTGGAAAAAAATTATTGTAAAACATAATTTTTAAAGATATAAACTATACACTTTTTAAAAACAGTTGAAGTATAATGTATGTAAAACAAGCCACATTCATTTAAAGGGTACAATTTGATGAGCTTTGATAATTATCTTGTTTATTTTTGGATGCACAGGTGGGCTGGAAACTGGTGTAATGTGCAGAGGCACTTTTGTTTGGTTATGGATGTCTAATAATTTGATCAAAAAAGGGGAGAGAAAAGAGGAATGACTTATGCTGTAATGATGCTGGTCACCTTTCGTAGTTATACCTATATACCTGTGAAGCCACCACCATAATCAAAATACAGAACATTTCCAGCATCACCCCCTATGCCCCCAAAATTTCCTCGTGCTTCTCTTTAGTTTACTCCTCCTGCATTTGGTCTCAGGCAATCATTGATCTTTTTTTGTCACTATAAATTAGTTTGCATTTTATATAAATGGTGTGATACAATGTGTATTCTTTTGTGTCTGGCTTTTACTCAGTATAATGATTTTGAGGTTTATTCGTGTTGTGTATCCAGGCACATATCAATATTTCATTCTTTTTGTTGCTGAATAGTATTACATAGGGTAGATGTACACGATTTGTTTATTCATCACTTGTTGATGGATATTTGAATTGTTTTCAGTTTTTGACTATTGTTAAGAGTTGCCTTGAACATTTGTAAAAGGTCTTTGTGTGAACGTACACTTTCATTTCTCTTGGGTATACACCTATGAGTAGATTGACAGTATCATATTGCAGGTATATGCTTAATTTTATAAGAAGCTCTCGAAAAATTTTCCAAAGTCATAGTATTGTTTTATGTTCCCATGAGCAGTGTATGAGAGTTCTTTTAAATAAATGTTTACCTAGGTAGTTCATTTTGTTGTAGAAATTATTAAAAAAGACATGAGTAAAGAAAAATCCTACCACAATATATAATAAGTTAACATTTTGTAGTATATTCTTACCTTTTTTACACCTATTATTAATAAAAGTTACACTATATATACTACTCTGTGTTTTGCTTTTCCCCCTTAACATGGAGCTACCTATTTCAATAAGGACAGAGTTACACCATCATTTAAAATAGCTATATCTTATTCCATTGCATCAATGCACAGTACACTGAAACTAGCCATTTGGCTATTGTTGGACCTTTAGGTTGTTTCTACTTGTCATTTTTATAAATAATATTATGGACATAATTGTACAAATTGTATGTTTTTCTAATTATTTCTTTATAAGAAAGAATTGCTGGCTCTAAAAAACACAGTTTGAAGATTTTGGATACTTGTTGCCAAATTGCCTTCTAGCTTTTTTTTTTTACTAGCTTTGTGTCCTTGGGCGTGTTACTTAACTTTTTGAGCATCAGTTTCCTCCTCCATAAAATGGGAGTAATGTGAAAACATACTGTTTTAAAGCAGTCAGTCCAGTGTCTTATATATGCTAAGTACTGAGGGGTAGCTATTATTACTTTCTTTTTTAAAAGTTCTTCCAGTTCATAGTCCTACCTGGAGTTTTTAAGAGTTTGTGGCTTCTCAACCCCTCAAATACTTATACAAGGTATTATCATTAAAAAAAAAAGTCTTTGTCAATGTGATAATTGGTTTGTATTCTTTTGTGAATTGTCTTCCTTGATGGTAGTCTTAAATATTTCTCAAACACTGTGATGAACAACAGGACACCAAGTTTTTAGAACAGTATTTATTATTATTGTAAAATTAGGAATGAAAGATGGTTATCCCATAAATTCAGTAAATTTGGGTATCTCTTTAAAGATTTATGAATTCATCCTCTTGTATTCACTGTAGCTTTGAGATTCAGGGCATTTAAATGCACTGAAGGATTTAGTGCATTTAAAGGACTCAGTATAAATCAACTTCAAATATGTACTTGACATTATTACTTTTCCATGATGGCCTGATTCTTTATGTCAATTTTATGGGATCTCAATGCTAATGAAATGAAATAGCTACATAAGTCCAAATTAATTAATTAATTTATTTATTTATTTTGTGAGAAAGAACCAGAGGGCTAAGATGTTTTTATTAGGTTACATTTCTGGGAACTACAAATTGACATAGTGTCCCTGGTAATTTTACATTATGAACACCACTAAATGTTATCAAACAATTTACTCAAGAACTTTTATAATTTTTAACATTTAACTCCCAGTGGAGGTAGGGAAAGTATGGGTAGAGGGTGGAAGGAAAATGGAAAAGAAGTGTATTACATGTTTCTGGGGCCGGCCCGGTGGCTCAGGCGGTTAGAGCTCCGTGCTCCTAACTCCGAAGGCTGCCGGTTCGATTCCCACATGGGCCAATGGGCTCTCAACCACAAGGTTGCCAGTTCAATTCCTCGAGTCCTGCAAGGGATGGTGGGCTCTGCCCCCTGCAACTAAGATTGAACACAGCACCTTGAGCTGAGCTGCCGCTGAGCTCCCGGATGGCTCAGTTGGTTGGAGCACGTCCTCTCAACCACAAGGTTGCCGGTTGGACTCCCGCGAGGGATGGTGGGCTGTGCCCCCTGCAACTAGCAATGGCAACTGGACCTGGAGCTGAGCTGCGCCCTCCACAACTAAGACTGAAAGGACAACAACTTGAAGCTGAACAGAACCCTCCACAACTAAGATTGAAAGGACAACAACTTGACTTGGAGAAAAGTCCTGAAAGTGCACACTGTTCCCCAATAAAGTCGTGTTCCCCTAAAAAAAATGTTTCTGTTTTGGCTTTGTTCTTGGGGTTCACAAACTTTGAGAAGGGAGGGCAAGTTCCTAACTGATGTCTTTCTGGGTGAAGTAGAAATGTAGTTAAGGGGCATGAAGGAGGTACCTCCTGGCCAACTTCTCCTAAACCGTCAGGGATATGCCCAAAACAAAAGAAAAGAAAACAAAACAATCTTTTCCTCCTCTCCATTACAGGGATTTGAAAAATCTGTTAAAATGCCCTTATGTCATAATGTGAATTACAGTAACTAGACTCAATTTTCAACTCCTTAATGAAGTTGTTCACTGATTGGTGACCTAGTACTAATGGAGCAAATGGTCATTTGGAAGAGGGCAAGTCTGAGCCAGTGTCACAGGATGAGTTAGGCTTTGAAGTAGTGTTAGGGCATGTGTCCTTAGCAATCGTCTCATTTCTTTGAGTCCCAGTTTTCTCACTGGTAAAGTTGGGGTGATGTTTTATAGTCTATATTCTTGTGAGGCTGAAATGAAACAGTGTGCATATGTCTTGCACAGTTAATAATCACCATTCTGGCACCAAATTTTGGTGTGTTCTCCCATGGAAGTAGTAAATCTAAAGATTGCAGGTCGTTGCATGCCTCTTATAATTTTGTTGTATATGTTTGGCTAGCTCATCTCAAAGGGTAGGAGATGAATTTTAATAGATCAAAGTTTAAAATTAAAACTCATAAAAGCATGTAATATCTAAATAATGTTCATGCAAAGTCCAGGTAGTATATTGAATTATATTTCCTTTTCTGAGTTCTGTGTCCCAATACTTGAGCCACTCAAAAGAATGTTTGAGGTCAGGTTCAAATGACATTGCTAATTCCCTTTCAAAGGCTCAAACTTTGCCACTAGATTCCCTTTAGTTGTATGATAGTAAATGTTCAACAACTGGGTTTTATCTGTATATCTACCTACCTATCCATCCATCCGCCCATCCTATCTATCTCAGTATACATGTGTTTATTGTGACTCTTACTGATATAAAGGATATATAGTATAGATATAGCACACAAATTATAATGAAGTATAAAATATTTATTGTAAATTTCGTATAGCCAATTGATTCTTCCAGGATGCACATTTTTGCCACATACTTTAATCCACAGCCAATTTATGGTTGAAACTCAACCATGATTTGACAATATTTGTGCTGTTAATACGTACTCTGTTCCTTTTTTTACGGTGCTTCCATATGCTGTTCTCTCTGGAAAGCTTTCTCCTCTCCCATTCCCCTTTCAATTTAGATATTTTTTGCTCATTATTTGGATTTAAATTTAAAAGTCACTTCCTCAGAATCTTTCTCTGCCTCATCACATTAGATTAGGTCTTCACTGTTAATGTATTTTATTTCCTATAGTTTTCCACAGTAGTAGATGGTAAAAGGGATCAAATACATGGTGATGGAAGGAAAACTGACTCTGGGTGGTGAACACATAATGTGATATATAGATGTATTACAGAATTGTATACTTGAAACCTATGTAATTTTACTAACCATTGTCACCCCAATAAATTTTAATTAAAAAAAGATTGTAATTTTAAAATTTTAATGGAAAATTGCAAACTTAGAAAAAAGTAGAAGTAGTATAATAACTCTGCATTTCTATCACCCAGTTTAACAGTTATTAACCCCAGGTTATTATTTGAACTATATACTATCCCTTAATTATTTTGAAGGAAATCTCAGACATCATATAATTTAATCACCAATATTTTGGTGTCATTGTTTAATAATTAATTGTGAACTCTTGTTCAATGACAGTATTGCCAGAACATAAATTCTATGAGCTCATGGATTTGACTGTCTTGTTCATTGCTGCATTCCCAGGGCCTAACTCAGTGCTGTGAATGAGGTGATAGATGTGTTGAGTGAATGAAATGTTACTAGATTACTAGAGAAAACAGGAATATGCATTTAGTGTATTCAGAGGTCTATAAGACATTTGTCGTGTTATATAGAATCTTTGTTAACAATGTGGGTTAGAATTGAGAACAATTAAGTGGATCTATTTCTTGTTGACTGATTTTACCCAAATGGATTGAGATTGTGGTTTTTTGTTTTAAAAAAAATTTTTTTTTTTTTAAAATTGGGGAAGGGGTACAGGACTTTATTGGGGAACAGTGTGTACTTCCAGGACTTTTTTCCAAGTCAAGTTGTTGTCTTTTCAATCTTAGTTGTGGAGGGCGCAGCTCAGCTCCAGGTCCAGTTGCCGTTTTTCTAGTTGCAGGGGACAGAGCCCACCATCCCTTGCGGGACTCAAGGAATTGAACTGGCAACCTTGTGGTTGAGAGCCCATGCTCCAACCAACTGAGCCATCCGGGAGGCAGCTCAGCTCAAGGTGCCGTGTTCAATCTTAGTTGCAGGGGGTAGAGCCCACCATCCCTTGCAGGACTCGAGGAATTGAATTGGCAACCTTGTAGTTGACCGCCCACTGGCCCATGTGGGAATTGAACCGGCAGCCTTCGGAGTTAGGAGCACGGAGCTCTAACCACCTGAGCCACCAGGCCGGCCCGAGATTGTGGTTTTTAGTAGTGGGTCAGAGGCTCTCCCCACAGTCTGCTTTTGCTCCACAATTTTTAATCAATGACTTGAATAAGTAGAGGACATTTTTTTCCCCCAAATATGGAGGGATTTTCAAATACTGGGTGCAGAATAAAAATCCATAAATGATTTTGACAGTCTAGGGTGACAGAAACCAATAAGATATATTTAATAGTAATAACTTGAAAATCTTATACTTAGGGCCAAAAAACAATTGCATACGCTTAACGATTAGGGAAATGTGGCTTAGCAGCAGCATGTACTAAAAATGCCTAGTGTCTACAATGTAATGTAGCCACTATGAAATCTAATGTTGGTCTTAGATTTTATTACTAGAAGGCAGCATGTAGAAGGAATGAGGTGCTCACTCCACTCTCGATAATTACATGTCACCAGGAGTGTGTTGTTTTGTTAAAGGCACAAGAGACCTGACACTGTTAGGGAGGAAGTGGTTGAAGAACTGAGGATATTTATCCTGTGGAAGTTAGGCCTGACCAGTGTTTATTATTATTATTTTTTAATTACTGATCAGTACTTAAAAATTGAGAGACATCACAATTTTCTTAACAAATTGGAGAATCTGGCATCTGTGGGCTTGGGGACGATTATGTGGAGCTGAGTCATTGCTCACTGCTTTAGTTATGGCTCCCACTAATTCACCTGAGTTCCCTCCACTCCTGCTGTCTAACATGCTGCTGGTTTCACTCAGGTATCTTCCTTGGCCTTGTAGGTATTTGCATTTGCAACACCTGGGTAGGCTGGTTCTATAAGGCCTGAAAGAATGAGCTGCCTTGAGATTCTGTGAAGTTTCATAAAGTCACAGCCTCCTCCCCTCTCCTTCCCTTTTTCCTTTTCTCCCTTTGCTTCCTTTCTTACATTCCTCCTTCCCTCAAAACAATCACTTCCGTAAGAAAATAGGTTTCTTGAAATATGTATTTATATGTCTTACAAGTACATATTTCTTAGAATTTTGGTTCACTTTCCTTTCTATGGCTATCCTTTATGTGTGTATCTGGATGGATATAGTCCTGAATTGCAAGAAAACAAAAGGTTCTCATCTGAGGGTACACTTAATATCACATGTAAAAACTATAGATACCCAGTTCTGCTACCCTACACTGTGGGAGATTCTGACCCACCAGGTCCCTGGAATGGAGCCTGACATCTACAGGTTTAACAAGTTTTGAAATCTCCTTGGAACAACTGCCACAGGGATTATAATTATATGTCTGTGCAGTACATGGATCATGAATTTTTGTCATTTATTTTGCAGTCACGAGGTGTATCTATGGAGAACCCCAAATAAAGCAAAACAAAACACCACGGAGTAAGATAGCATCTTGCCTCTTGTGGAACCTATATCCTAATTATTAAAACATATAAGACAAAAATGATTCTGAAAAGTGAGACCATTTTGGAGTTGAGTTGGTTCAGGAAGGCTTCAGAAGGAGATCAGTCCCAAATGGAAGCTTGAAAGAAGTGTTTGGTATTTGGATGAGTGGAGGAAAGGAGAGGATGTTTGCAGCAGGGGAATAACATAAGGAAAGACAGAGACACAAATTGTGCCTGATTTTTTCGGGAGTCGTTAGGAGACTTGCTTGCCCCACTGGAGAGGAGGGTTCATTGGGAAACTGCCTAGATAAGAGAAGTCTCCTGTGAGGGAGATTTCTGGGTGCCAGGTGAGAAGTTTGCACTTGGAGTCAGAGACCTGGACTTGAATCCTGCCTCCAGTACCTGCTGTAACTGTGATTTTAGGTGTTTATCTTCCCTGAGCATGTGTTCTGTAAAATGGAGTTAATATTTGTTATCCCTGACGGGTGTTGAGGGGCTGAATGAGACAGCAGGGCCTGGCACTCAGTATGTGGAGTCATGGCTATTTATTGATCCAACATGCTGAGGGTAACTGCCCAGAGTCCTGGAGCAGGGCGGTTGCAGGCTGGCAGTGATATATTGTGAAGGTAAACACAGATGTAGAGGACAGACTTAGTCACTTCGGTGAGAAGATCATTCAAACTGGATTTTTGGCGTCTTATGAGTAGTGTGACTAATTCCAGCCTTCCCACTTCCATAGGGTATTGTGCTGATACTGCCTGGGACCTCATAAAACTTGAGTACCCACCATGCTCAGCAAATCAATGCTCTTGCTACTCTTGCTTTAGTTTTCTAGAACTCCCACAGGACAAGCAAGTGGTAAGCTGGAGGCCCATAAAAATAGATCCTACTTATTGAGTACAGTGCTGTTTTATTTGCATTCCACATGATTATGAAAATGAAAATGAAAGGATTTTCAGACTAATTAAAATATTTATTGTATCTTTTCTGAAACTTGTTTTCAAATAACTGCATTTGTAAGATACATGTAAATATAAAGAATGATGGTACAACAAATATCAGTGTCCCCACTCAGAGCTTAAGAAATAGAACAATCCCAGTACTTTAGAATCCTCCAGAATGTTCCTTCCCAATTCTACTTCTCTCCAGAAGGAACCATTATCCTGAATTTCGTGTTTTAACATTTTCTTGCTTTTCTCTTTAATTTTACCACTCTGTATATATTCTTAAATAATATGTTGTTTAGTGTTGCATGTTTTATAACTTTATAAAAATTGAATCATGATATGTATCTTTTTGTTTCTTGCTTCCCCCTCCCAACATTGTTTTCCTGAGATTCATCCATGTTGATTCATGTAGCTATAGTTTATTCATTTTGCTGCATAATATTTCATTGTAGGAAAAGACCACATTTTATAAATCCACGTATCTATGAATATTCAGGTTGTTTCCAGGATTTTGCTTTTCACAGCAACTGTTGCGGTGAACATCCTTGTACATGCCTCGGTGCACACGAGCTGTCATTTTTTGGTTGTCTATTCTTATATGTCAGTTAAAATTAGGTGGGGCTGAACCTTCTCTCTATTACAATATAATAGATATGTACAAAAAAATAAAAAAGACTATTTTGAGCATACTGAGTTTGGGATGTCAGGACAGGCACGCATCCAACAGGCAGTTGGGCATGTGGACTGCAGCACTAGCCAGGACAAAAGATTGGTAGGAAGACAGTAAAATTCAGTAGGAGAGAAAGGAAATGGGCTATGGACACAACCAAAGACAGTACTTAGATTTGGGGTGAGAAGGAGAAAGGAACCAGAATGAGAGGTAGAACTGAGAATGAACAGCATTATAAAAAATGGGAGAAGATAATATGAAGAGTTTTTGACAGTGGCTTACTGCAGAGAGTCTGAAGAGGATGAAAACACAAACCTGTTAGTGGTTATCAAGAGAGAATTCTTTGCACGTGATTAGATGGTGAGGCAATGGAGGCCATGAGGAAGAAACTTGGTAGTGTGCGGAAGGAGGAACAGGAATGCAGTTTAAAGAAGTTGCCTGGTAACTGGAGGTGAGAGAGTGTGTGTGTGTGTGTGTGTGTGTGTGTGTGTGTGTGTGTGTGTGTGTATTTTAAGATGGGAAACACTTCAAAACATTTATTACATTGGCAGGAAAAAGTCACAGAAGAAAGTGTGAAGATGTATTAAAACATAGCTAGATTGGGGGGATTATTGATGGAGTAAGGCCCCAGAGAATGGATGAGAAAGAGGGCCACGGAAAGGGCTTTTATCATGAAATAGAGTCACCTCTTTTTAATTTTTTTGTTATATTAATATCTTCTATTTATTTCAGGACAAAATGTGCTATTTAGACCCATGGAAGATACTGTTATAATTCTATTTAAATATCTGTAGGATATTTTATTTTGCAAAGACAGTTTCTAAAAATCATAAAACTGGACAGAATAATAACACATATCAAACTCAGATTTAAAATGTAGGCCATAGCTCTCATTCACACTGTTCTGTTAAAGATGTGTGGGGACAGAGCCAGGAGTGCAGTTTCCAGGCTCTCGGCCTCACATGGAAAGGTGCTTTCCGGGTAATAAATGGCCATCAACTGTGATTGGATGGCCATCAGCTGTGGCTAGTTGGCTGTCAGCTGTAACCAGTGAGCCATTGGCCACTAATATAACTGCTGTGGCTACGCTAGCGAAAATGGGGGCTAGCAAGAAGATGGTGGCTGGCAAGGGCAGAGTGTGGATTGCAGATCGTGTGGTATGACTCCCCTGTCTGTGGCTCCGTGGGTGTTCCCTTTTGGCCTCACCATGTCCTGCGTTCTTATGTGTGGAGCGGGACCAGAGACCCCGCATGTCACCCTGCATGACAAGATGTTACAAAAATATATACTATGTTTCCCCGAAAATAAGACCTACCCGGACAATCAGCTCTAATGTGTCTTTTGGAGCAAAAATTAATGTAAGACCTGGTCTTATTTTACTATAAGACCATGTATAATAATGATATAATATAATGTAATATAATAATATAATACTGGGTCTTATATAATACAATACCGGATCTTATATTAATCCGGTTAAAGCATTAAAGCTGATTGTCCGGCTGGGTCTTATTTTCGGGTAAATACGGTGTTTAGAATACGACCCAGCTGTTCTCTCTTGAGGAGGCTATACTCAAGTTGACCAGGAGTACCTCAACATTCGTAGACATGGCTGTTATCTAAATGATTTTAGCAAAGAGATAGAGTCCAAATTTTATTTTTATGACTACTCGTATGATTTAACTACATCACTCTGGCACATGGTATTATTATTTCTCCTATGGCAAGTTCTAGTTTTCTCAAGGCCATTGCCTCACCTTTGTTGGAAATAAAGCTTAACTATCATATATTCCAAACCTTCAAATTAAAATGTTATCTTCATACATGTACCAGGTTGATATATTTGCATATATCCTTTACAGTTTTAGGCTAAGCAATGACATACATTTAGATCTGAATTAATGTATCAAAGCAAAAGACAACCCAACTTAATATTGAGAAATTATTACCTTCCATGTAGTGTTTGATAGAGAAAACATTGATTTTGACACATAATCTTATTTTATTCAGATAGTAGTCTGTTTACACATGGCCTAAGAATACTCAAATAATAAACCAAATATAATCAGACGTTAAAGCTTGGTTTTCAGATATTATAGCCAATGATGCCACGCTTGCCTCTGAGCTCAGCAACATAAAACCACATACATCCACACCTCAGTGGCCACAAACCATTCAGCACAGCTTCCTTAACTGTTTTGTAGCTACTAGTTTGAGCACTATTTTTTTACAGCTCTGAATGGCTGTGGGGGTCTCAGCAAGGATTGGAGGAACCAGCTCAACCCTGACAATAGTGCCAAAATGTGGCCCATTGAGGCTTCAGGTAAGTCACAGCAGTGTTTACCAGGGCTAGAGCCTTCTGTATGAGGACACATTAGGCCATGGTTCTGGGGTGGAAAAATCTGTTGTCTGGAACCTGGGGTATCACCTCTTTCTCAGTGACAATAATGAAGGAAGGGAGGATGGGGAAGAGACATAGAAGTGGGGTTAATGCAAAATCATCTCCACATTTTGAATAAAGGAATGAATGAGATCATCTGTAGAAAATAAGGAGATGGGCATAGGAGGGGGTTTTACACATATAGAATTGTCTTGTAAATTTTGTGATTAGAAAAGATTCAGAAGAGTTTTTCTTAATTTAGCAAAGCAGGTGCTTTGCAGCAGCATGATGTAATGGAAAGGACATTAACTTTGGAGCCAGGAAGACCTGAGCTTGAGCCCTGGCTTGATTCCTTTTTAACAAGTTACTAAACTGATCTTTCTCAATTTCTTCATAGTAAAATTGTACCTACTTTGTCAGGAAGTTAATGCAGATTCAATGACAGGACATGTCAATTTCAGTTCCAACAAACATTTATCAATCTATAGTGTGCCAGATACTGCACTAGGTTTGTATTCTCAAGGAGTATGAAGTCTAAGAGGGGATCCGTTTCTCTTTAATTCTCTTGGGATAAAACAACTTTTGCAGAATTGTGACAGGACTTGCTAGCTACTCCCTTGTGCTTTTAAATACTTGATCAGATCCCACCTGCAGGTGTTATTTGGCCCTCCTGGATTTAGCAACTAATGCTGGGTGAGCCACTTCTTCAGGGCAGCATGCCTCTGTTCTGACCCCTTGCCCTCTGGCTTTTGGGCTTGGCAGGAGGAACCCTTTGCAGCTGCCAATCAAGAGGCATGATTGGTCTTGGACTACTGACCCCTTCAATGCTGGTTCAACCTGTCTCATAATAAGCTTGATGTATATATGTTTTTGGCCTTCTTTTTGTTATTGTTGTTATCAGCTGCTAAATGTAGGTTTGTTTAGCTTTCAGATAGCCTTTGGAGGAAATGGCTCCAGGCTGAGGACCTGAGAACAACTGATTACAATCAGTAGTGAAATCCATCCATTTATAATCTCCATTACTTTTGGGGAGACTAAGTAAAGACATGCATCCTTGATTAGGGAGATGGGAATTAATTGTAATGATTGAACTTGGAGTGTGAGTCTAGAGAAAAATTATATCAGAAGTGTTTTGGCAAAAAGATTTTAAATTAAAGCTTTAATATGTACACTCTAGTGGTTTAAGTGATTGTAAAATCATTTAAGCATTTAATGGCAGTGAACTTGTTCAATTGTCATCAGTGATTTGTGATGGAGATTAGCATGTCCACATCAGAATTGAAGTTCATCACCAAGGAAAGGACAAAACATTTTGACCAATACCTGGATTGTATAATAGACATTTTTCCCTTCTTTAGTTCTTTTCCCATGTAGCAGAACATTTATAATCTTATGTTGGATCAGTAATGATTAGGTCAGCTCCAAGTTTTAGAACCATGTAAATACCAATCTCTGAGAGTTCACGATAGGAAGTTCATAGATGTATCTTTTTCCTATATATGACCTCTCAGTCCGCCCAGGCAGGTCAGTCTGTTTTCCACAGGACCAATCTATTGTCCTGGTTGTCAACCTAACACAAGAATTATCACAGTATCGCAGGTATCAGTACAATGTTCCAGCTGACCTTGATTAGGCCTTTGAGAAAAGATGGAAAACAAAAACAAAACATTTTCAAGTGCCAAGGTACCTTCAGTGATTAACAATTTTCTTTAGAAGCTTTGTGATTTTGTTAAAATAGAAGCGGACCAGAAATTGATTTGCTTCAAGTGAGAAAATGCATGACAGCATTGAAAGGCACTCACCCAGCACAGGGCCAGTGCTCAATAAATGCAAACTCTTATTAACATTACTTTTATTATTTGGAATGAATATCACCTATTTCCCTGTCCTCCCACTTTGGTCCTCACGAGCATTTTTCGTCCTGAATCTCAGTGGTCTGAAGGTTAAGAACATTCATTCTCTTTTCTGAGGACAGGTTGCCCTGATGTTTGTTGAAGGTGATAGGACACAGTCAACAGCCCTGGAAGCCTTACTCTAGATTCTGGGTAATTTTGCTGGGTCAGCACAGCCTTGCAAACTGGCAGCTGCCTGGAAGATTGAGGTCATGTTCCGCATTGGCCTGCACTGGGGAATTGCTATGCACAGCCAACAATCTTCTCTGGCAGAAAGGACTGAAAAGCAGCCCTGGACCCCACTTTACAACGTTCCATTATATGATGCACTTATAGCCAGAACTGAAATGCTACACTAACAAGGGAGCCAGCTTTTACGTAGTCAAAGGCATTCTGTCAACAAAGCATTATTATTCAGTCCAAGCTAGGGTTGCTATTAATACATATATAGTTCTGTTCAACTCACCATGTAGATAGAAGAAGAGAATTTTGAACTTCTATAGCTTCTAAATCAACTCTTATTTCAAAGCAGATGGCTCCCTGTTCTAAATGATATCCTTTAAATTTTTGGGCTTTGACTTGGCATTTCTAACTGCCTGGTGGATGTTTCCACTTGGATTTCCAGCTGTTAACACCTGTTCCCGACCTCCTTATTTCTATCTATGCTATCACTATTACTATTATTGGGAGACTGGATATGTGGTGGTTAAGTGTGAGGGCTTGGAGGGCTGACTACCCGGTTTCAAATCTCTGTTGTGCTACTTACTAGGTGTGTGGATTGGGCAAATGATTTGACCTTTTGGTGCCTTAATTACCTCATCTGTATTATGGGGATGATAATAACACATCCCTCATCAAGTAAGCATTGAGTTAAATTGCTTCGACCAGTGCCTGGCATGTAGTCAGTGTTCATATCAGTTTGGTTGTATTAGGCTGCAAGTGACACCAGTTAACAGTAGGGTAGGCAATAAACACGTTTGGTTATTTTATGTGACTAGAATTCTGGAGGCAGATAGTTCTAGGTTTGGTGCAGCAGTTCAGTGGTGCCACCGAAGACCCCATTTCTTTCCCTCTTTCTCCTCTGCCATCTATAGCATGTTGGCTTGTCATCTTCATGGGTATCACATTATGGTTACCAGGCTGTTGCAGCCCCAAGCATCACATCCACATTCAAGTCAGGAAGAAGGGAGCGGCATCAGCGGTCCCTTTCATCAGGAAAGCAAAAGCTTTCCCTGAAGTTTCCCAAAGGATTTATCTCTGCATCTGATTGCCAAGACTAGGTCACGTGTCCACCCTTGTCTGTGAAAGAGGCCAGGAAAGTGACTGCCTAGTTTTCTACGTTCTGTTATGGGGGACGAGCATAAAAAAGAGGGTTGGGCATGGTTGGTGAGTTAACCAGGCCACAGTGATTATACATGTTATCTATTGTTATTTTTCCAGTTCCTTAAGTTAGAAATATTGAAGTTATTTTCACTCCCCTCTTCCTTCCTGACAAACACCCAGTCACCAAATTTGGCGATCCTTCTTGCTCTTTGTTTTCCATGCCTACCCCTTCTTTTCCCTGCACATTATTCTTAATGTTTCATGCATGAAACGATGCAGTAGCTTTTGTTGTGCATCCCTTGATCTCCAGATTTTCCATGCGTTGCTCCATCTTACATGCTACTAGATGAATCTTCATCAAACCACCTCTTTCATATTTTCTTGCCCCAATCCCTCAATCCCTCCCTATTATCTACATGAGTGATTCTTAAACTTCATTGCACATCAGAACCACCTGGGAAACAAAAAAAATCAGATGTCTGTTGAAAAGCCGCTGCTAAGGTTACAAACTAATATATCCTCAAGGCACAGTGTAATGGGAAAGGCAGGTAAAATAATGATAATCAAAAGATACTGTCATTTATTTTCTATGCCACTCATTTGGCACATTAAATGTGTTGCTTTAGTTGAGATCAATTATTAGCTATCTTTTCATGTACGAGTAGCTAATACTCATACATGAAAAGATAGCTAATAAGACACACACAAGTCTTATCTCTTCCAGTAGACTAGAAATTCCTTAAAGGTAGAGATTATATAATACTACTGTGCTGCTCTCATTAGTCCTAAAACATTCAACAACCGTTGAATGAATCAGTGGTATTCATACAAAATATTCAGTGGGTGCTTAGTAAATGTTTAACAGATCCAACAAACACATTGGAAAACCTTAGAGACACAGGACTCTGTCTGGCAGATTAGATATATGGTTTGAAGCAACAGAACCACTCCTGGCTAAGAAATGGCTACAGTGAGTAATAATAATGCAGCTAGATCTTTCATTATTCAAATGGAAAGGTATAGTGTAACTTTGCCATAAATGTAAAACTTCAGGAGAGGAAAGGGCATCCGTAATCAGTAATTCTATTTGTAATAGGATTATTTTGATTACTGTGGAAGATACCACTTATTACATAAAATTCTTTTCAATGTATTCATAATACCCACTAGAGGGAAGACTGGTTTTGGTAGCAAAATGTGTTGTGAGTGAAATATAGGGGGAAAATAATGACCATTCATGTGTTCATTTAATCAACCAATAATAAATACCCATTCTGTGCCAGGGTCTTCAGTGATGAATATGATTCAGTATATAAAGGCACTTTGGTGTCCACTAAGGAAAAGACATATGCCGATAAGTTCAAAGGGCAATTTCAGGTATGACCATAGAGTACAGTGTGAGAAAGAGGTCAGAGTCTATTCTGTCTGGATACACCTATGTGTGAGGACAGCCTTCTTGGGTTACCTTCTCTCTCACCTTCCACTATATTTCACTTGGCTTCTTTTGAAGTGTTGCCAGAGTTATTATTTTTCTCATGTTTGGTGTTACTTTCTTACCAACTACTAAACTGCAAAATTTACATCTAAGGAGTTGATAACATCTTTACTTCTTTGCACTGATTAGACTGGAAACAACCTCAGAAACCATCAAATCTGACCCAGCCTTTATTTAAAAACAAAAAAGGTCATCTGTTCTTTCCCCATCGTTCTACTCACCCCCCCCCCCCCCCCGGTCTTCCAGCTCCATTCCCCGAATAAGAGAGACTAAGCGTGATCAACCATCTTGTGTGCCCAAGAATAAGAGGTGTCCTATGATGTAGGACTTACAGTGCTTAAACCAGGACAGTCCCAGGCAAACTGGGATGAGTTGGTCACCCCAGGATGTAGTAGAAAGATTTGGAATGAAGGGATCTGGGTTAAATTCTAGGTTAAATTCCTTACTGTGGGCAAATCTCTTAATGCTGATTGCTGCTTTATGCCACCAGGCCATAAGTGAGTGCCTGGAAGCCAAGGCAGCAGCCAGCACGCGCAGATTCAGAACCAACATCTCACCACAGCCTACTGGGCTTGTCCTGTCCACGAGTTGCCCAAGTCAACACGAGCTTATGTTAACAGTAAATATCTGACATAATTTTCTTGGGATTTCCCATTATCATAGTTTTTCATGGTCTATTAATAAAATTTCATTAGACAAAAATAGAATATATTTAACAACTTTTAGTTCAACTTCCTGATTTTAATTGACTCCATGAGGCTGGTTCCAGTTGTCAGAGAGTTGGGTATGAATCCCCTGCTAGCTTTGCCACTAACTAACTGGGTGACCTTGGCTTTATTTTTCTCATCTGTAACATATAAGGTTTATTATAATGATTTTTCTCATCTGAAGCATATAAGGTTTATTGTAATGATTAAATGGATAAATATGAGTATTAGTGGTGAAACAGACTATTTTTATTCAAAACTTTTCCAATGAGTAAACTGAACCATGGATAAGTGAAGCATCTTGCTCAAGGTCACAAAACTATTATAGCAAAGCATAGAGCCAGAAATGAGCCCAGTGTGTCAACCTCCCTGGCCGTGTTCTTAATTGCTGCTCTCTTTCTATTGCCTCCTGGCAGTGGGAACCTATGGCCTGGGGAGATGATAGGACCTCGGAGGGAAGTGGATGCATCTATAAGACTGGATCTAGAATTTAGCACCTTGGGTCTAGCATGGAAGCTGCCTGTCTTTGAGCAGCTAGACTTGGAGATACAAGCAGTGACCAATGGACTGGAGGTGAGGACTGCTCATGTTTTCTTGGAATCTCATAAGTCTTCATGATTCTTGGGTGATCTAAGGAAAGGAACTTGTGTAGGATGGATTGAGATTGCATTTTCTAGTAAAAGCGTTCTTATTAAAATTGAATCAAAACAAGGAAATCAATGTTTTCTTTACACCTGAGTTTGTCATTATAACATCATTCCGACTACACATAGAGAAAGAGCCTGAGGGATATACACAGTAGGTTTTCCCTTTTCTCTCTCTCCTTTTCTTTTTCCTTTGGAGAACGTTGCAAGTTGGATTGGAGGAACGCACATATTTTAACTTTATACCGTTATTTTTTGTTTTGGTTATAACGGGCTGATACGGATTAAATTCTGTCCTTGTCTCCACTCTCCAAATTCATATGTTAAAGTCCTAAACCCCAATACCTCAGAATCTGACTGTATTTGGAGATAGGGTCTTTCAAGAGGTAATTAAGTTAAATGAGATCATACGGATGGCCCTAATCCAGTATGGCTGATGTCTTTTAAGAAGAGGAGACTAGAGGACACAGACACACACAGAGGAAAGACCATATGAAGACAGAGGGAGAAGACAGACATCTACAAGCCAAAGAGAGATATCTCAGAACAAATCAACCATGCTGACACTTTGATCTTGGACTTCTGGTCTCCAGAATTGTAAGAAAATAAATATCTGTTGTGTAAGCCTGTAACTGTCTGTGGTACTTTGTTATGGCAGCCTGAGCTGACTAATACCTGGGCATTGTCATAGCTTGCCTTCCCCACATGCTTATGGGGATTTAACCAATAGTTTATCTGGGGTGAGTGTGATCCCAGGAAACCCTGGATGGGAGAGAGACTTGAGACACCAACTAGAGCTGCTGGAGACAATTGGGGCCAAGTCCCGCTGTGAGCCTCTGAAGACTATGTAAACATACCTCAGATTATCCCACCTGAGGGCTTAGGAGCCTGAGTTATTCCCTGCCATCTCCCATTTGTCTGGGGGCAGTGGTTGGCTGACTCCCTGGCAGCTTGGGCCGCCCTGCAGTGGTGACCTCATTCGTGCAGCCAGAGAGCCCACAGGCCAAGGGCTAGAGGAGCTCACAGTAAGAAGCTGTGGGTGTGCACAGCACCAGCGAGTGCATAGTTTATTTGCCATCGCAATAAAAAACAGTCACGATTTAAAAAACAAGAAAGTGATTGTATTACGAGAAGCAATTTTATTTAACTTTAATATTATAATGAAATGAGTGCCAGGTTCAGACTGTGGAACCTGGCTTAGAAAGAAAAGCTGCCTTGTCTGTCATGTGAGACATGATAGGAGCCATCTGCTTCCTGTGTCCCTGTGGCATCATGCATCAGGCCCACAGGCCAGCCTGGCCATCATTCTTCCTAGGAATTGTGCTTTGTTAGCGCTAAAGGCCTCTGCGGTTCCATTCAATCAGTGACATATTGATTAAAATAAGAAGTAAGACTCCCCCTTTCTCACTTAAGCTGGATGAGGGCAAATAGCAAATTTACTTTCCTTGAATCAAAATTACAACAGAGCTCTCAGTGTCCTGGGCCATCTAAAACTGAATTCCTGACCCAGTAACCCCCTACCCTTGCCCATTGCTAAATGAGATAGTAATTATTCAGTACCTTCCTCCGCCAAGACTAAAGTGGATAATGCAGGTCAAGTTCTCAGCAAAGGGCCTGGCTAGTAACTGCAAAAATCAAAGCAAATTGATAATATTGGTAATTTGTATATTTCATGTGACCAGGAATCTCTGTATTTTATTAAAAAAGTAAACTTTGTCCCCAGGTGCTGTTTTACCTGTGAGTGGGCCAGAAGAGATTTTGTCCTTCTGGCTTAAGTATCCCCATGTTGAATTATTGGGAATTTTTTAGGTAAGATAAAATATCTGAAGAGGTGGGGCCTGACTCTGGAAGAATAGAGAGGAGAGGGAATGGAATTGAGTCCTGGGAGAAGCAGGAAGCCAGGCTCCAAGCCCGGGGCTGGGGGTGGTTCCGGGAGCCTCTCTTCTTGTATCATTTTCCCCAAGTACCCTTCCCACACCTTTGCCAGTTGTTCCTAGTGACTTTGACAGACTGCCAGGGCAAACAGAAATGACTAATGACATAAGAAAAGTTGCTTGCCCTCATTAAAAAGCCAGAGAATGGGAATAAAACAACAGATAATGAACCATGGGTCTTAAATAGGGGAGGGATATGGTTAGAAAACTTGAAATGAATGCTTCTTGTCTGGAATTATTATTTTAATGCAGCATGTAATTTGGATCAATCTCAGAATGAGATTTCAGATTAAAAAAACCATACCCAAATAACAACATTTTACCAACAGAAAGACACGTAAAGAACATAGTATATGATACTGAAAACCCATATTATAGCTCAATGTTTGTTGCCAGATGGGTCTTTCAGGGAAGTTAGATATGATTATGAATATTGCCACCCATTAACCATCTTTGCCATCCAGAATCTCCTCCTGCACTGCAGAGGATTCCCTTGCATGGGAGGGTAATCAGAGATGGAGACTCGGTAGGGAACTGGGGGAGAGCAGTCAGGCAATCAAGCCGTACCAGTGACTCTAGTTGCCTCTTGGACAAATCTGCTCCCCCAAATCCCTTTCTCTTCCAGGCTGTCTCTCCCCTTCCCTTATGCAAGCCTAACCTTGCTGTCTCCTGCCCTAGGAATTTCCCCATGTCCTCTTCAAATTCCTTTTTGTGCCATGTAATGTGAAAGCCACAAAATTTGATCTCAGGTAATTACAGTTTAGTAGAGGAGAGATAAACAAAGTTAATTGGACTAGAAGCAGTTGAGCTGAACAACAGAGATACAGGAGAAGGGAGGAATCCTGGGTGAGAGGCACTGGCCTGAAAGGATGAATTGAATTTGGACCGAGAGCAATGGCAATGCGCATCCTTATTAGAAGAACAGCTTGAACAGAGGCACCAATGTGACAACACAGGGTCTGATCTTCCCAGCTGAAGAAGGTAGTGGGGTAGGGGAGGGGGTTGCCGATCCAGATTCCAGAGGGCCTTGAACTAAGGGAGTTAGGCTTTATTTTGTAGGTCAAATTTTTAGCAGCTTATCCAAACAATGCTGGGGCTATTAGTCATAGAGTGATTGTCATGAATGGATGGAAAAAGGCAGACAGGATGCAGGAGGTCAATGAAGAGGATTGTCCCATCAGTCTTCAACTTTCAGACAGATCGAAATGTTTTTCCTTTCTCTTCAGAAACCTTTAATGCTTCTCTTTAAGAATTAACCTCTTAAAATGGCATTTCTCTGTATTAGCTCAGGCCGCCATAACAAAATACCATAGACTGGGAGACTTAAACAACAGAGATTTATTTTCTCACAGTTCTTGGAAGCCAGAAATCCAAAATCAAAGTTCTAGGTTCTAGTTGATTCAGTTTCTGATGAGGATTCTCTTCTAGGCTTGCAGACAGCTGTCTTCTTGCTATGTCCTCAGGAGATTTCCTCAGCACCTGCACAAAGGGAGCTCTCCCGTTTCTCTTCTTACAAAGACTAATTCTATCAGATCAGGGACCACTTCCTTAGAGGCTTGTCTCCAAATATAGCGACATTGCAGGTTAGGGCTTCACATATGAATGTGGGGGTTCACAAACATTCAGTCCATGATAACCTCCTAGGAAAACAATAACCACTAGCCATGAAGTGCCTGCTATACTCTAGGTACTGTGCAAAGTTTTCGGCATATATTGTTTCATTTAACCCTCACAAGAACTGCATGAGGTAGGTATTTTGTTATCTATATTTTACAAACGAGGAAACTGAGTCTCAGGCAAAATAAATAATTTGTTCATGGTTGCATGGCCTTTAGGAATGGAGGCAAGGAGAGCTGCTCTTGCCCCTTGAATACCCCCGCCCCACTGCTTCCATCTTCAGCTGCTGCTCTGTCCCTCTCACCCCATCCTTTAGTCCCATTGTACAATACTTCTCTCCACATGACATATTTCCTAAGGTGTTGTACTTGCTCATGCTGTTTTCTAAAACTGAAATACCTTTTTTCTTCTTTTTATTCATTGTTCAAGTTTTACCTCAAGGAACCATGCCTCTGTGAAACCTTCCGTATATCTTATTATTTTGTTGTTGAATCATACAAGGTCTGACAATTAAGTTTGTGAACTTGTTGCAACGATGTTGCTAATCTATTTTGATATCAGAGATTATTCATTATGAATTTGTACCAGCTGGTCACACAGTTAACCAAGTTTACCATTTGGAAGGGCTGAAAGGGTTGCGTGAAAAAGGTAGACGACCTGAACTTTTTGCCAACAATTCATGGCTCTTGCATCACGACAATACACCAGCTCACACAGCACTGTCTATGACGGAGTTTTTAGCCAGTAAACAAGTAACTGTATTGGAACACCCTCCCTACTCACCTGATCTGGCCCCCAATGACTTCTTTCTTTACCCGAAGATAAAGGAAATATTGAAAAGAAGACATTTTAAAAAAATTGTTTTTATTCGGGAATATTGGGGAACAGTGTGTTTCTCTAGGGCCCATCAACTCTAAGTCAAGTTGTTGTCCTTCAGTCTAGTTGTGGAGGGCGCAGCTCAGCTCCAAGTCCAGTCACTATTGTCAATCTTTAGTTGCAGGGGGTGCAGCCCACCATCCCATATGGGAATTGAATCGGCAACCTTGTTAATGAGAGCTCATGCTCCAACCAACTGAGCCATCTGGCCACCCAGAAAGGAAGACATTTTGATGACATTTGGGACATCAAGGGTAATACGACGACAGCTCTGCTGGCCATCCCAGAAAAAGAGTTCCAAAATTACTTTGAAGGGTGGACTAGGTGCTGGTGTCGGTGCATAACTTCCCAAAGGGAGTACTTCGAAGGTGACCATAGTGATATTCAGCAATGAGGTATGTAGCACTTTTTCTAGGATGAGTTCATGAACTTAATTGTCTGAACTCGTATATATGTGAAACCTTCCTATATATTCTATTCTGTTTCATTTGGCCTTGCATTCTAGTTAACTGTCCAAATGTCTATATTTCCCCACCCTATCACCAGATTATAAATTTTTTGAGTGTTTTGAGGTATTACACATGTCTGTATTTTCCACCATGCCCAGCATGTAGTAGGTGTTTTAATAAATATTTACGAAGTGAAGCTGAAGGTGAGGCAGTGAAAGTGTGAACTAGAGGAGTGATAATGGACATGCAAAGGGAACAGTGAATCGCTAAGATTTGGAGATTCTTTGTATGTGGGGACTGAGGGAGGGGTAAGAGGCAAGGATATCTTGAAAGTTTTTCTCGGGAAGAATGGCGTTGTTATTACAGTGCCAGGAGATGTTGCTACTTGTGGGAAAAGATAGCATGACAAAGAGTACTAGTAGTAATGATAGCAACTGCCACTAATTGAATATTTGAACCAGTCACCATGCCAAGTGCTTATCGTATATTGCTCATTTATTTCTTACAATTATCTTGTGAGGTATTATTAGTCCCAATTTTTAGATGTTGAAATGCAAGCTCAGAAACATTCAGCAAGTTGCTCAAGGTAACACAACTAGCAACAGCGCTGAGATGCAAACACAAGTCTGACTCCAAATCTTGTGTCCTAAAGCATTATCCCCTGGAAAAGTGCCACGTGAAGTTATTTCATGCTCTTCAAGGGACAGCAGGAGTCTCACCCCTTCTCAGTAAACATTTGTGGTGTCTGGTGACTGAGCAGAGAGGTCAGTGCCACGTTGGTTCTGCATGACACAGACAGTTTCCTGCACACAGATGGAAAACTCTTGTAGCACTGCAAAGTTATGGGATTGGAACAGGAGATGTCTGAGTGAGGCCCCGAGTGTCTCCTCTCCTTCCCTCCCTCTCTTCTTAGCTTGTGCAGGCTGTTGAACAGAAGTTCCCAGAGCTTTTAGCCTTGTTCCGTACATAGCTTTGACCAAACAGAATCCCAGAAAAGCTAAGAGAGGTCACCTCTCCTACTTATTTGGTGTAGACAAGGAAGAAAATGTCCCAATGTATCTTGTCACAGTCACCTGTAAACAAATCTCTTCCTCAATAGCAGCATGAACAACTACTATAAGTGAGTGTGGGGTATAGAACCTTGTGGAGGGAGGTATCCAGGACTCACGGTCAATGAGGTGGACACAGATTCCTAATAACACACAAGCTTGGATAATGGAAGTAAAGCCTTTGAATTTGTCAATGGCAATACTTATGTTAGCTCTGAATCTTGGAAAAAAAGAGTAAGCTAATAGGAAGTGTGAAACAGGAGCATATTTTACAGACTGCTGTAGGAATACCCTCACTGGGTTCAACATTATTGTATTTTAAAATTTTATACCCGAAGGGCCTTAATGAGGCCTTATGAGTAGAAGTAGCAACATAAATGGTTTGACAGAAGCATGAGGAGGAGCTATAGCAGATTTCAGCAGGTAATGGCTGCTGAGAGAAGAGTTAGGGGATGAGTCTTTTTCAAAAATGAAATGGATTGGACCTGTTTATTCTGGCAATGTAAAGGGAGAAGGGATGATTGTGAATATTAATATCATATTCCTGTGATATGAAGAGGCTTTTACCATTCACCCTGTTCACTAGGTCAGCATCAAAGTGAATTATATAAATGCTCAAAAGGAAATTGTACAGATGAAGGCAGTAGAACAACTGAATACGGGAGCGATACCCCTCTTGGCACCTCTTTGAAGAATAAAGTAAATGAAAGGCCTTGTTTCCTAGGTTACATAGTAAGTTTACTTTTAGCTCTGTGATTTTATAAGAAGGTATAGACATTCTTAATTGAACATGTATTGGTCCGATATTCAGAAGAAGACAGCTTTAACTTTTGTATTGGAGAATAATTTGCCATTTCCCCCTCTTCAAAGTGAAATATGAGCTTTCAAAAAAAAAAAAAAAGTCCTGCCCTGTAGTTGTTCAGCATTTTGATATGCTTTTATATTTAATAATTTTTAACGTAATATATTAATTTTGATTATAAATGTTCCCATACAAATGCCCACTGGTGGTAATATTTTATGTTTACTTTCTCATTTGTACATTTTTGGGGGGTGATGCATTCTGATAACTCATTAAGATACATGACTGGAAATTTCTCATTTTAAAGTAGACTAGTTGTTAAGCAACATTAAACTTTAATTAGAACTCTTCGCTGAATTTCATTATGAGGTTATTCTGTAATTACTCAGCAAGTCCTGGTGTTTACTAATGTAGAAGTGACAGTTCATAATACTGCTAAATTATTGCCCCATCACTGGAGAAAACAATTGGAAAATGGAGAACAGATAAAGGCATTGTTCAAAGAGCCTCAGGGGAAAACGCAGCCTCAGAATATCATCCTTATTTTCTTTTAACTACCTTTCTCCCATGTCCATCTTTGGCTACATATAGCATGTAGACCTCACCATCATAGGTTAAGTAGCCTACATATAATGTCTCCAGTTGCAATTTTTACATTTACCTGAAACCCCTTTTTTGCAAGAGTAGGTGTGAAGTGGGGCTTGGTAGAAATAGTTCTAAATTGCTTAGATACATTATGTGTTGGGAGAAAATAAACCTCCAAACTGCCATAAACTGAGGTTTCTAAGAAGCTTTATGCTTTTAAGTAACCATATTTTATTCCTCTTTAATTAGGATACAGACATTACATTATGACCAGAGAATATAATAGTCTTAGAAAGCTCCATCAAATGTACCCTGACCCTCCACATTACGGCACGGATGTGTGGGTTGCAATTTTCGTATATTAGCACATTGAAATTCTTTTTTTCTTTAAAATTTTTCCTTTATGCAGATCTCATAATCTTGCTGTTAATATGATTCCCTGCTCCCTTCCCCCGTTATGCCGCAGACTACTTCAGTATATTCGAATTGAGGCAACTGTTTTGATAAATTAGATGAAAATTAGTTTTAATAAAGACAGTCAAATAATTGGTGTGATTTGTGTGTGTGCGTGTGCGTATGTGTGTGTGGTGATGGAGGGGCTTAATGTTGGAGTTGGTCTGGTGAGGCGTATTGAGGTGAGGGGATGAAATAACATCTATGGAATAGGTTGTCTTGCTAAATCATTGAATTCTCCTCTTCATATGTCATTTTTACACTAGAGAGAGAGCAGGCATTCCTGCCTTGTTCCTGATCTTGGAATGGTGGGGTGGGGGAGAACTCAATCTTTCACCCTTAAATATGATGTTAGTTGTAAGTACCTGTATTAGTTTGTATTATTTTGTAGGTATCTGTATTAGTTTGCTAGGGCTGCCATAACAAAGTACCACAGACTGAGTGGCTTACAAAACAGAAATTTATTTCTCATGGTTCTGGAAGCTGAGAGTTCAAGATCAAGGCATCAGCAGATTTGATTTCCTCTGAGGCCTCTCTCCTTGGCTTGTACATGGCTGTCTTCTCTCTGTGTCCTCACATGTCTTTCCTCTGTGCACATCTCTGAAGTGTTTCTGTGTCCAAATTTTCTCTTCTGGTAAGGACACCATTCAGATTGGATTAGAGCCCACCCTAATGGTCTCATTTAACCTTAATTACCTCTTTAAAGGCTCTGTCTCCTAATACAGTCACATTCTGGGGTATTAGGGATTAGGGCTTCAAGATATGAATTTTGGGGGAATACAGTTCAGCCTATCACAGTGTATCAGGTTAAAGAAGGTCCATTCTCTTTGTTTGCTGAGAGTTTTTGTCATGAATGAATGTTGCATTTTTTTTCAAGTGATTAATTTGGGCATAAATTGATAGGATCATGTCCTTTTTCTCCTTTAGACTGTTCTGATAATGGGTTACATTGATTTTTGTATATTGAATCAGTTGTGTTGTATTATTTTTTATATAGCTGGATTTCACTTGCTAATATGCTGTTGTACATTTTTGCATAAATATTCATAAGGTATATTGTTTTCTTGTAATTTCTTCGTCTTGTTTTGGTGTCAGGGCAATGCTGGCCTCATAAAATGAGTTGAGAAGTATTCTCGTTTATTTTCTGGAAAAAATTGAGTAGAATTTGTGATATTTCTTTTTTAATTGTTTGGTAGAATTCATTAATGAAATATTCTGAGCTTGGAAATTTCTTTTCAGAAGGTTTTTAACTACTAATTCAATTTCTTTTAATGGGACTATGGGACATGCAGGTTATCTATTTTAAACCTTAAGTGACTTTAGGTAGTTTATGGTTTTTGCAGAAGTCTCCATTTCATCTAAGTTGTTGTCTTTATGTGTGTAGAGTTGTTTATATTATCCTCTTGTTAGCCTTTGTAATTTCCTTATAGTCTGTAGTAATATCCCCTTTCTCATTCCTGATATTGGTAATTTGTGTCTTTCTTTTTTTCTTTGTCAATCTTGGTAGAGATTTATCAATTTCATTGATCTTTTAAAAGAACCACCTCTTTTATTGATTTTCTATATTATTTTTGTGTTTTCAATTTCATTGTTTGCTGCTCTTATCTTTATTATCCTGTTCCCTATGCTTGCACTGGATTTATTTTTCTCCAGGTGGAAGCTTAGATTACGAATTACAGACTTCTTTTCTAATACGAGCATTTAATGCTTTAAATATCTCTCTAAGCACTACTTTACTGCATCCCACAATTTTTTTGATTAATTAATTTTATTTTTTAAAAGATTTTTATTAAAAATATAGCTAACATACAATATTATATTAGTTTCAGGAGTATACTATAGTTATTCAACATTTTTATACCTAAAGAAGTGATCACCATGGTAAGTCCAGTAACCATCTGACACCATAGTACGCTATCACAATATTATTAACTATATTCCCTATGCTATATAGTACTACATTCCCATGACTTATTTGTTGTATACCTGGAAATTTGGACCTCTTATTTACCTTCACCTCCCCCCTTTTTAAAATTTTTCAATTACAGTTGACATTCAATGTTATTTTATATTAATTTTAGGAGTATAGTATAGTGGTTAGACATTTATATAATTTAAGAAGTGATCCCCCTGACTAGTCTAGTACCCACCTGGCACTATACACAGTTATAACGACTATATTCCCTATGCTTTACTTTATATCCCCATGACTGTTTCATAACTATGACTGTTTGTACTTTTTAACCCCTTCACTTTTTTTACCCTGTCCCTCAATACCCCTCCCATCTATCACCCCAACAAATCTAGTACCCTTCTGACATCATACATAGTTATGACAATATTATTGACTGTATTCCTTGTGCTATACCCTACATCCCCATAACTACTTTGTAATAACCAATTTGTACTTCTTAATCCCTTCCTGTTTTTCACCCACCCCATCAACCCCCCTTTCATCTGGCAACCATCAAAATATTCTCTGTATCCATGAGTATGCTTCTGTTTTGTTTATTTTGTTCTTTGGATTCCACATACAAGCGCAATCACGTTGCATCTGTCTTATTCTGTCTGACATACTTCACTCAGCACAATAACCTTCAAGTCTAGCATGCTGCAGCGGATGGCAAGAACCCGTTTCCTTCCTTGGCCAAGCAACATTCCATTGTATATATGTACCACCTCCTCTTTATCCATCTATGGACACCCAGGCTGCCTCCATATCTTGGCCATTGTAAATAATGCTGCAGTAAACATATGGATGCACATGTCCCCTTAAAGTAGCATTTTGGGCTTCTTGGGATAAATACCCAAAAGTGGGATTACTGTGTTCTTCTTTGTCTCTTGTTATAGCCTTTATTTTAAAGTCTATTTTGTCTGGTATAAGTATTGGTACTCCAACTTTTTTTGTTTTTGTTTTCATTTTCATGAAATAACTTTTTCTATCCCTTCACTTTCAGTCTGTTTGTGTCTTTCAATCTGAAGTGAGTCTCTTGTAGGCAACATGTGTAAGGGTTTTGTTTTACTATCCATTTGGCCACCCTATTTTTTTTTAAAAAAGATTTTATTGGGGAAGGGGAACAGGACTTTATTGGGGAACAGTGTGTACTTCCAGGACTTTTTTCCAAGTCAAGTTGTTGTCCTTTCAATCTTAGTTGTGGAGGGTGCTGTTCAGCTTCAAGTTGTTGTCCTTTCAGTCTTAGTTGTGGAGGGCGCAGCTCAGCTCCAGTTTCAATTGCCATTTCTAGTTGCAGGGGGCACAGCCCATCATCCCTTGTGGGAGTCGAACCGGCAATCTTGTGCTTGAGAGGACACTCTCCAACCAACTGAGCCATCTGGAGGCTCAGCGGCAGCTCAGCTCAAGGTGCCGTGTTCAATTTTAGTTGCAGGGGGCGCTGCCCACCATCCTTTGCGGGAGTCGAGGAATTGAACTGGCAACCTTGTGGTTGAGAGCCCACTGGCCCATGTGGGAATAGAACCGGCAGCCTTCGGAGTTAGGAGCATGGAGCTCTAACCACCTGAGCCACTGGGCCGGCCCCACCCTATGTTTTTGATTGGAGCATTTAATCCATTTACATTTAATGTAATTGTTGATGGATATATAGTTCCCTTATAAATTACTAGTTGCCTTTCTCTTGCTGCTTTTAGGATTCTCTCTTTGTCTGCCATTTTAATTATAATGTGTCTTTTTGTGTGCCTACTTGGGTTCATCTTTTTTTTGGATTCTCTGCACTTCCTGGGCTTGTTTGTCTATTTCTTTCACTAGTACCAGGCCCGGGGTAGCTCCACAAAGTGCCAGGACACCCCGACGCCTGCTGCCACCTGCCGGCTCTCTTAACGTTCAGCTGCTGATAGAACCTCGTGTGATATGCAAGTTGGGTGAGATGGCTTCTCGGGGAGTCACTAGAGTAGGAAGAGTTGTGGTCACCAGGTTAACGTAAATTCTGGTTTGGTGCCAGTGCTGAGCCTGGAGCTACTCAGCAAAAGTCTCAGAACACTTTGAGGCCAGTTGCTGCCTGCCTGGGGCCTGCTGAACTCTGATAGTTTTCCAAGAAAGAGTGCAATTCAGGCAGGACTGGCTGCTCACAGAGAAAGTGCTTCCGGTGTTGGGGGAGCTAAGGGGAGGCAGGGTTCTAGCAGAGTTCACCAGACCAATCAGATTCATATTTGGCCGAGTTGGGGAGGGCTCAACACAGAAAAGATGGTGTCTGCCTTGTGGCTTCATGGGAGAAAGATCCCACACAGGGAAAATGGTGACTGTCCTCCAGTACCTGCCCTGAAGTTGCACACCTCAGTCTGCTGCCTGTATACCTCTGACAGCCTCCGAGTCACCATCTCTCTGTCGGAGCCTGGGGTGAATGCCTGTAAGTGAGTGAGGTGTGTGCAGGCTGTTTAAGAGGATGTCTGGGTTTCCTGCAGCCTTCTGTCCCACTCAGATGGTAGGAATACCCACTGTTTTTCACAGCCAGATGTTGTGGAGGCTCCTTTTCCCAGCACCAGTACTCCAGTCTGGGGAGCCTGGTGTGAAGGGCTGGGGTCCCTCACTCCTTTGGGGGAAACCTCCTCAACCGAGATATCCCTTTTGATTCTCAACTGCCACGTGAACATTTGGGGCCCCTTCCATGTCTCCACCTCTTCCACCAGTCTCGACATTGTTCCTTCTTTACATTTTTAGATATAGGACTTCTGTTTGGCTAGGCTTCAGATGATTCTCCAGGTTGATTGCTCTATAATTTAGTTGTAATTTTAATGTATTCATGGAGGGAAGAAGGATGCAGGCACAATGTTTCTCTACTTAGTCATCTTTGTTCTTTATTCATTCTTGATATTTCAAGTTTCTTTCTGGTATCATTTCCCTTTTGTCTGAAGAACTACTGTTAGCAATTCTTTTTGAGTGGGTATGCTGACAATGAATTATAGTTTTTCTTGCCTGAGATGTCTTTTAAGAAAATAAAACAAAACAGACAACAAACTATCACTCCTGAAAGATATTTTCACTGGATATATAATTCTGTGTTGACAGTTCTTTTCTTCCAGCACTTTAAAAAATGTTTTTCCACTTCTGACTTTCATGGCTTCTGATGAGAAATACGCAATCATTTGAATTATTATTTCCTTATAAGTAATGCATCATTTTTTTCTATCTTTAGTTTTTTTTGTCTTTTGTTTTCAGCAGTTTATGATATTTGGGGGCATGAATTTCTTTGCGTTTACCTTACTGGCTCTTGAATTTGTAAGTTTGTGTTTTATATCTTTCATCAAATTTGGGAACATTTTAGCTACTATTTCTTTAAATAGTGTTTCAGACTCACATTATTATTTTTTTCTTTCTGAGACGCCTGTGACACAGGTTTTAGAATTTTTATTATTGTTTCACTAATGGCTTTTTTCACTATTTTCATTTATTGTTTCACTAGAGGCTCTATTGATTATATTTTTAATTCTTTTCTATTATTCAGGTTGTATAATTTCTTATTTATTTATTTATTTATTTATTTATTTAGGAATATTGGGGAACAGTGTATTTTTCCAGGACCCATCAGCTCCAAGTCAAGTCGTTGTTTTCAATCTTGTTGTGGAAGGCGCAGCTCACTGGCCCATGGGGGACTTGAACCTGTGACTTTGGTGTTATAAGCCCTCTGCTCTAACCACTGAGCAAACCAGCCGCCCCAGGTTGGATAATTTCTATTAACCTACTTTCAAGTTCACCAACTCTTTCCTCTGTCATCTTTATTTTGTTATGTAGCTCATTCAGTGAGTTTTAAATTTTGGTTATATATTTATTAGTTCTAAAATTTCTATTTCGTTCTTCTTTATATTTTCTATTTCTTTTCTGAAACTTTCTATTTTTTCATTTAAGAGTATTTGCCTTTACTTCTTGGAGCACTTTTGTAATAGCTAGTTTAAAGTCTCTCTCAGATAATTTCAGTATCTGTGACATCTTGTTGGTGTCTGTTGATTGTTTTCTCATGTGAGCTGAGATTTTCCTGATTCTTTGTATTGCAAGTAATTTTAGATTGTAGCTTGGAAATTTTGAATATTATGCTATGAGACTCTAGGTCTTGTTTAAATCTTATGGAGAATGTTGGTGTTTTTTGTTTTAATAGGCTGTTGACACACTAGAGTTTAGGTTGTAAATTTTGACCTATCTTATGTGCATTATGGTTTCAATGTCAGTACTGTTTTCAAAGGCTTTGAAGTGCTGTTTGAATCTGTCTCATGTGTGCACTATCCAGTGGCCAGTCTGGGAGCTGAGCAGTAGTCTATCCCATATTTTAATTCTCAAAGTCTATGAAATGCTCCACATGTAGTTGGTGGGTGAGTTCAGGAATTCATAAAAACTTTATGTGGTCACTTTTCTGAGCTCCTTTCTTTCTGCAATCTCCCTAGTCCTTTACAGTTCCCTGGCCCCCCTTTTGTTTTTCTAGTCAGAAAGCTGGAGCTGTAGTTATCATAGTCTGCCACATAATTCTTATAATCACACCCATATTTGGCACCAAGTGGCAGGAGGAAAGACAGAAAAAAATCAACAGAAGTTCACCCATTCTCTTGGGGTCATAGGTCCTCTGATGGGAGAGGAAAGTTTCCATTCTACAGAATTTTAAGTATCTGTGCACTCTGCTGATGCTGTTGTTGTCACCACCACTACCACCTCCACCACCACCACCACCGCTGCTATTGCCACCAATGCAGGATTGCCTGGGCATTGGGACATGATAGAATAAAGATTAAAAAAGAAAAAAAGAAATACTCTCTCTCCCTGAGCATTAGGGAGTCCCCTGTCTTACTCCTTACGCCAAGACTAGAGGGCTTTTACTGGAGTTGTCTTTGTTCATTCCCTGGTATCTACTTCTTTTGGTCTGCCTTGTGTCTGGGCTGAGAGGTACCCATGGAAAAACAAGAACTCTCCTACCTGTCCCCTTCTGGTATCGTGGTCCTTCAAACTATGATCTTTCCATTAGGCTTTATATTTCCATTCTGTGGCTGAGACAGAGAAAAGGGGGCTTATTCCATTTTATCTGGAACTGGAACTCTTATATCTAATTCTTTAGTTTGATTTACAAAATCCTAGGGTAGGCAATTTACTAAAATAACAGTCTTTGTGGTAAATACATGACATACATTTGACTTACCCGTTCTATTCCCTTGGTAATGGAAGCCTAGGTTCTTACAGTAGAAACTTGGAAAAGAGACAACACTTACTCTGCTTCCACTCCATTTGTACTCCTACAATACACACGAGTGATGCCTTTTGTGACCAGTGTTGTGCATCTTGGAATACTAACAACTCCCAGGCAAAACAGGGAAGTTGGCCAAATGTGTCATGGGGATCCCAGCCTCTCCTTTCCATAGCTTTTGCCAACCTCAGTGGCCCCATGACATTCACTTCTTCATGCAGAAGGGTTCTTGCATCCTTTTGTTCCTGAGAAGGGTAAATCAGGTCCAATCACACGTGTCAACCATTATAAAAGTGATATGTTGAGAGGATTGTTATGTCTAAGTTCAGAAGGATATTGTGCTGGGTTCCCTTGTTGATGTCTGTTATGTTCTAGGAAAAGGGCAGTGGCAGCAGATGTTCTGCTGTGTTATTTACTAATCTTCCTACTCTTCTCACACCAAAAAATTTTATCTGTAAAAATATCTGCTATTATCAGGTATATTTTTTGTATAAATTAAGGTAATTTTTTCCCCCTCACATCCGTTTTTACCATGATTTGATTCTAATTATGGACTAAAGGATTAATCATCTGTTAAAGGAATTTCTGGGATCAGTGAGCTATCACTGAGCTATCAGTGAGCTATCAGGAAACTTTGGGGGAGAGGAAAATAGTGGATTCTGGTGGCAGACTTTCCTTGAATCCTGTCATGATTCCTTGTATGTCTAGTAAGGCCAACCAATCATGTCCATCTGTGTGTAATAACATAGGAGACTTCCTCACTTGGAAGAGGCAATACACAGGCTCAAAAGGAAGTTCAGGCAAATGATATGGTGCCTGCCATTAAGTAGAATATCTTAGCAGGATCAGTGGCTGCTATTTGTTTCTTCTTCCCAAAATTACTCCATTGAAAAGGACCCACAGCTTGCAAGGCAGCCTAAGGAGTCTTGGCCTCCATCCAGGTGGGGGGTGGGGGGACATCTGCCTGGGAAGAGGCAAACTTACCTGGATATATGTGAGCCAGTTTACAAGAGTGATTAGAATGTTGGGCTTTGGAATAACACACACCTGGCTGTGAGTCCTGGATTTACAGCTTATTAATTGCAAAAGGGAGGGTAAGTGCCACTTCTCTGAGCCTTGGTTTCCTTATCTGTTAAAGTAGCATAAATAATGTTTACCTACTTCCCTCTCTGGGTGATTGTGGAGACCAACTTATGTAATCTGAAGAACAAAATGTCTGGCACGAGCAGTAGGTACTCAGCAAATGTTAGCTTTTTATTATTCTTAGATTATATTGTGGGTGTCAACAGTCACTCTTCACCTTAGTTCTTGTAACAGGATGCATGCAAGAGCAAAATCATGGGCATGGCCTTTTTTGGATGGGCAAAGAGTCATCATGTATTTCATGCTGAAAATAATCAGTTCTTTAAGTTACCAGAGTTAACAATGATTTACTTAAAAAAAAAAAAAATTCCATGAGATTCAGAACAATTTTAATTGTGAGTCTCTTTTTTTAAAACAAAAAATTCACACAAGCAAATGCTAATATTTCAAGACAATTCTTCGAGGGATCTTAATTGACACATGTAAATGCTGTTGTTTAATTTGCATTTAAATAGACATTCTTAATATTTCCTCTGAAATAGCCTTTATTTCTCTCAGAAAACTAAAAAATTGATTTCTCCTTTTTAGCAAAATGGGTGCCTACTAGGGTTCATGGTTAAGAGATGTGGTGCAGCTGTTCTTTTATGTCTCCCACTCAGTGTGGAAGTAGCCTTACCAGAGCAAGGCAGAAGTGAACAATAGAAATAATATTTTTTGAAAATGTGCTTCTGCAAAGGATTGATCAGTGGCTTAAGAAAGATTGTTAAATGACATCAGCATGACATCCTCTCCATAAATGCACAAGGCTGCACAGAAAATCTTTTCTTTTTACAAGTACAGGCAATCTTCCATCGCTGATTTCTCCTTGATACCACAGGGCTCTCTTAAAATGCACTGCAGGAATGGGCTTTCTTTGCCTTTTCTCCCTCTCTTCTGGGACGGGAGAGTTGCCTAAAAAAGCCTCCAATAATGGAATTTTGGGAGATAGAATTCTCATCTGGAATGTATTATCGAAGTAACTCTTGAACAGGTGTTTGGCACATGTTCCCAGTCTCCTGAGAAGGGGAATCACAGTGTGGAGCTTGGAATTTATTGAGGTCTCTTATTCAAGTCTGACTCTAGGTCTGCTAATGGTCTGTGACAGGATATACTAGGGTCTCACCCAAATCCACGTTCTCTTCATTCTGGGCACACAGCTGTACTACATTTCCCTGCCTCCCTTGTAGTCACATATGGTCTCAGGCCTGCATCTTGTCTGAAACTGATATGTCCTTTCCAGCTTGGTCCTCCCACAAGTTTCTTTCTCTTTTTTCCTTCTGGCTGGTTAGAACGAGCTGACTCCCAGGGCAAGCTTAGAAGCCACACATTGAAGCTGGCAGCACCTCCTTTAGCTTGGGCTCCCTGAATGACTGTTCTGCCGACCTGTTCGTTTGCTCAGAACTATTTCATGAGCAAGAAATAAACTTCTATTGAGTTTGAGCCAATATACATTTGGGGTTTATTTGCTATAGCAGGTAACCTATCCTAACTAAACCTTACTGTTTTTGTACGCTTTCAGTCACAGTATACATTTTATCAGGGCTACGAATTCTGCTGACACAGGACCAGTACTTCTTTAAGCATCTGGTATAACTCTTAATCCTCATGCATCCCCTTCTCAGAATCTGAGGCCTAGGTTATTGTCCAGTGATGCTAAAGTAGTTCTTTCTCAGAATGTCTGGCATTTCCATCCCATCAAATCATTTGAGGACCTTTCTCTTTTTTGAAAAGTTACAACTTTTATTCAACCACTCATTCATTTCACCATTAGATGAATCAATCATCCATTCATTTCATTACCTGTTCTCATAAATGTTCTAGACATGGAAGGCAGTTTACAAGATGAATAAAATACAACAAAATGGCCTACAAAAACCAGGAGTGAAAGAAAAACAGGAAAACAAGGGTAGAACTAACAAAATGGAGCCAGGAATATACATAGGGACTCATCTTGTTAGCCCCTGCCCTCTCTGACGTCTTCCTCCTGAAGCTGCTCCTGGCTGCTGCTTTTCACCTCCTTCTTCATAAATTCTGATTCTTTGGAGACTATTTCTTTAAACATTTCCTGACGGCCCCAGGTTTCCTTCTGCTCCTATGGGATCCTCGGTGGCTTCTCATCCTCTTAAGCTTCATTTAGGCAGTTGGACAGTTTGGTGTGGGAAGCCTTAACTTCAGAAGTCATTTTTCTTATCACTCATGAGGCTGAGTATATATATATATATATATATATATATATATATATATATATATATACACACACACACACACACACTTATTTTCCATTTATATTTCTTCTTTTGTGAGTTTTTATTCTAATCTATTACCAATCTTTCTGTTAGGATTCTTTTTAAATTGATATATAACAATTAAACATAGAACAATGTTCCTCACATATAACAATGTTAATCCCATTTTAATATTTATGTTACAAATATTTTCTCAATCCACCTTTCATCTTTTGAAAAATATATATGCAAGTTATGTAATTTTTTGAATTTGTTCCTTTTTCTTTAAACCCTTTATTTTGAGGAGTTTTAGGTTGACAGCAAAACTGAGGGGAAGGTACAGAGAATTCCCATAAAATCTCTGCTCCCACACGTGCTTAGCTTTCCCATTATCAAACTGGCACATTTGTTACAACTGATAAACATACACTGACACATTATTATCACCCAGCATCCATAGTTTCCATTAGGGTTCATTCTTGGAGTTGTACAATTCATGGGTTTGCAGAAATATATGATGACGTGTATGCATCATTATAATATCAAACTGAGTAGGTTCACTGCCCTAAAAATCTTCTGTATTCTGCCTATTTATCCCTCCCTCACCTAACCTCTGCAACTACAGATCTTTTTACTGTCTCCATAATTTTGCCCTTTCCAGAATGCCATATAGTTGGAATCAGACAGTATGTAGCTTTTTCACATTGTCTTCTTTCACTTAGTTATATGCATTTAGTTTTCCTCTAGTTCTTTTTATGACTTGATAGCTAATTTCTTTTCAGCACTGAATAATATTCCATTGTCTGGATGTACCATAGTTTATCCATTCACTTACTGAAGGACATCTTGGCTGCTTCCAAGTTTGGGCAATTATAAATGAAGCTGCTGTAAATATCTGAGTGCTGGTTTTTGTGTGGACATAAGTTTTAACACCTTTGGATAAATACCAAGGAGAGCAATGGTTGGATCATGTGGTAAAAGTATGTTTAGTTTGATAAGAAACCATTAAACTGTCTTCCAAAATGGCTGTACTATTTTGCATTCCCACTAATAATGAAAGAGATTTCCTATTGTTCCACAAACTCATAAGCATTTGGTGTTGTCAGTGGTCTGGATTTTGGCCATTTTTATAGGTGTGTAGTAGTATCTCATTGTTGTTTTAATTTGCGTTTCCTTAATAACATATGATGTAGCACATCTTTCCATATGCTTATTTTTCATCTGTATATCTTTTTTGGTGAGGTGTCTGTTAAAGTCTTTGGCCCATTTTTTAATCAGGTTGTTTTCTAATTGAGTTTTAAGTGTTTTGTATATTTTGGATAGCAGTTCTTTATCAGATGTGTCTTTTGCAAACATATTCTCCCAGTCTGTGGCTTGTCTTATCATTCTCTTGACATTGTATTTTGCAGATATTTTAAATTTTAATAAAATCTATCTTATCAATTATTTCTTTCATGGATTATGCTTATGGTGCTGTATCTAAAAAGGCATCCCCATACCCAGGTCATCTAGGTTTTCTCCTATGTTATCTTCTAGGAGATTTATAGTTTTGCATTTTATATTTAGGTATATAATCCATTTTGAGTTAATTTTTGTGAAGAATGTAGTCTGTGTCTAGATTTATTTTTTGCAAGTGAATGTTTAGTTGTTCTAGCACCATTTGTTGAAAAGATTATTTTTGCTTCATTGTATTGCCTTTGTTCCTTTCTCAAAGATTAGTTGAACAGAGTGCTCTAGTATATTTAAGTATGGGTCTTTTTCTCTTCCCACTGCTGGCAGCATGAGGGGATTTTTCTCCTGATATTTACTGTGAGAATCTGGTTGAGCTCCTGAGGTAAATCTCACAAAATTGTAGGAGTTCTCCCTATTATTGGGTCCCTCTGCTATATTACTCTCAAACTTGTCCACACTGAACCGCTAGAAATTCAATTACAGTTCATACTTTCTTACCCTGGCACTATTTCCTTTGGTAGGTTACACTTGTGAGTCGGTGCCAGTAAGATGTGACTCCTGTATTCACCTGTCTGCGTCTCCAGTCTTCGGAACAACAGTTTGCTGTGTCCTCCCCTCTTAGGGATCCTAGAAGACTTATTTATTTATTTTTCATTCTGTTCCACTTTTTACTTGTTGTTAGGATGGAGTGCTGACTTCTAAGCAGAACCAGAAACTAGAAGCCAAATTATTATTTTGCACTTTCTAAAAAAATTACATCATTCTTGCTATTTGTACAAGTAATACATTATATACGCCTATAAAAATTCAAAGAATACCGATTATATAAGGAAAATATCCCCTTTTAATCTTCCCTCATGTGTTGTGATTTCACTTCTCTCCTTGGGAAAAAAACACTTATTAGGTTGTTGTGTACCCTTTGAGGTATTTAATTTTCCACATAGTTACATTTAAATGTTCATATAGGAATTACATATGTATATATGCAAAAATGGGATTATGCTGTATATATTATTCTGTGACTTACTTTTTCACTTTGTGTATGTTTGGAGAACTTTCCATGTTGTGTATTTGTAGCTACCTAAAAATATAGCTGCATAATATTCCATTATATTGGTGTATTAGCATTTGTTTGATGATTCTTTTTACCTGTGGACACTTACATTGTTTCTGATTTTTATTATTATAAATGATACTACAACAAAAATCTTCATTTCACTTTAAACAATTTTGGGGAGCGTTTCTCTAAGATATCTGGAAGAGGAATTGCTGGATATTTTAAACATTTAAAGGACTCTAGTCCTTAATGAGGATGGTGGCTTGCATCTAGCACCTGATACATAAGACCTACATTACAGCATAAGGGTGCCTGTTTCTTCTGCCTCTTATATGTACCCATGGCTGCATCTATGGAGCCATACTGAATTGTTTTAGAGAAATGGTGTACAAAATGGCAGTGATGATTAAAGCATTCACAAGCATGGCCTTAGAATAACTATTGCAACAAATGAACAAGGTTATTCATTACAGCATGGTTTACAGTAGCAAAGGAGTGGAAACAATCCAAATGTAAATCAATGGGGAAATTGTTAAAACAAAAGCGAAAACCCAGCTATGACATATTCACACAATGGAATGCCAGAGGTGTTTAAAAAAATAAAATAAAAAGAGGAATTGATATGGAAAGATCTCCAGGATAAACTCCAATGTTAAGCGAAAAAAAGTACGGTTAGCTCAGTTGGTTAGAGGCATTGCTACTAACACCAAGATTGCCGGTTCAATACCTGCATGGGCCACTTTGCCGCCTCAAAAAAAGAAAAAAAAGAAAAGGAAGGAAAAAAATGCAGAGCAGACTAGATAATATGCAAATATGCAACCTTTTGTGGAGAAAAAGGGTAGGAAATAAAAATACATTTTCATGTGTGCTTATAGATTCATAAAGAAACTCTAAAAGCATTAAAAGAAATTAGTAAAAATGATTACCTCATGGAGCGGTGATGGGAACTGGGGTGAGTGTGACACTTTTCACTGTATACTTTTATACTATATTGTTTAATTCTCCAACTAGGTGAATACATTGCCATTTAAAAATTAAATAAAATATAAAGCATAAATGATAAAGATACTTATATTCCATCTAAGAAATAGTCTATCCATTAGTTGGTACAATAAAGAAATGAAAATTATTTCCAATTTGTACACACTTAGGGAAATTGGTGTCTTTGGTATAGCTGTTAATTAAGTGTTAGCAGAAATAACACGTAAGGCAGCAGTGGCAGCAGCCGCAACAGCAAAATCAAATCCCCCAGTTGGTCCCATCTCTTTCAGGGAGCTTTCCTTGACCAGGCAGTTAGGGTGAAAGTGCTTTTGTTCTTTTCTGGCTACAAGGCTCAGGGTGTGTCAGATTGTTTTGGTGAAACTTCTATTTTGATGCAAAGTGTTTCAGCCTTGTTCTCTTAGTTCCAGTTAGATCAATTAAATATTTCTTTAATAATTTCAAGGCAAATTGGTTCCAGGGAACTAACAAGTGACTTGCCCACAGCTCATTTAGTCACCAAAATAATTTAATTTGTTAACAAATGTAAAGTATAGAATTGCAAATATTAAACAGTCTCAGCTGCAACAGCCTAGTTCATTTATCTTGCTCATTAATATTAACCATCTTTCCTATGTGATTGTAAGAATCACTGTCTTTTAAATTTATATTGTGCAGAGTTGACAAGGCTTTGCTTATGGTACATTAAAAAACAACAACAGCATAATTATCTAAAAAAAAGCCTCATTATCAGAACGTATTATTGGTATATCAAGAGAAGTTACATAAATTCAGCCACGATATTCTAGGGATTTATAGTGAAAGATTTATTTTAAACTTGAAGCTACATAATGTAGATTCAATAATAATTGTGAAAATTATCTGTGAAATGCAGCATACAAATGTATGGTATTATTATTTTTTGGCATGCTTTGTCATATAAAAATAATATTAAGAAAAGGTAGAAAATGACATAAAAGATGAATGGGCAATTCAGGTTGGGGAAGCTGGATGAAAGTAGTTCTAATAAACATAATCAGTTTTCAGCTCAGTAAAAAGGCCCCACAAATGGTTATTAACTGATAAACCAACCACTTGGTAATCATGCATCTAATGAGAGTGAGCACTGATGGCTCAAAGAACTGTGAATCAAATTATGCATTTTTATTAAAATGTTTTCTCCACCTGTCTTCAATTATTTAGATCCAGTCTAATGTTCCTTCAAAATTAAAGTCCGGGGCTCAAGCTAATTTATGTGACTGAACATTTAAAAATAGATATAGATGTCCTCTGTACCTGTGTGCAACAGCACTGAGAAAAAGTATGGTATGTTTCCACAGCGCTGTTGTTGAAACACATTTCTCTAAATTTATTAAACTAATGTGCAGTGGAAAGAGCATAATGGAAGCTTTGTCACTGAACTCTAAAATTTAGAGGGCCAACAAATTACCTTTTCCTCTCTCCTATCTCACCTACTGCTACTACTCTACTTCTGTAGCTATGACAAGCTCCCTTTCATTTTACCTAAATCCCCTGGCAGTTGAACACAGACAAAACCAAGAACCATGGTCAAAGTGGACCAGAATGAAGCAAGCATTCAGGGCCCGGAATAACATTCAGCTTCTTGGATCATTATCTCTAACCCTGGACTCTCAGGGGCCATTCAAGAAATAACCCCTTTCTGGGATCTGGATATCTCGGAACTATCTTATTTTGATGTGCAGCCCCTGGATATTATTCAGCACTGTTCAGGAGTCAGGTACAGCTCCTCCTAAAGGATTCATGGTGAATGGCTTGCTGTCTTTCCTGGTTGGGGTACCAGGACTTACAGTCACCGTCAGGCCTCCCCACTATCTAGCCTTCTTCCCTCTCTCCATCTTCTATTGTTCCTTTTCTCTATGGCTCTGATCTTCTTCCCCTCTCTATCTTTATTTTCCTGTACAAAATTTACCTCTCCTTTAAGGCCCCAGTTGTATATTATCTTACTCTAAGGAAAAAAACTGCATTTGAATTGAACCAGCATTTATGAATTTAGTAACTTACAGGGGGAAGGACCCAGGTTAAAGTAGTTTCCTCAAGGGGTAGGTGTAGTCCCATTTGAATGGACAATATACACATTTTAATTCCTGAATGTCTATACTGCTACAGCACACAGTTATTTCTTAATTATCTGCATGAGAGGCATCGACCAAGTAATTAATTCGAAAATATTTGGCATTGGAATGCACAACAAATTTTTTTCTCCCAGAAGCTTATTTTACTAATTACATTTGATTTGGACTTGTATTGAAATAACTGCTTCTCTAGAGTACACATAAAACTGCATCCAAGGAAAAGCAATCTAGAAATAGTTGGGACATGCGCAGAAGCCAAGCGAAATGAAAAACGTTGAGAATCAGAAGACTCAACATTTTAGTCAATTATTTATTTACATCTTGCTATATTCCAAAAACGATTTTGAGGTGGAACAATAGCTGTGGCTCACACTGGGAGCATTATACCTTTCAAGGCCCAAATGTAAGATTCCAGCTCTGTCCAGTGTAGCACGTTGCTATCTGATAATATTAACAACACTAGTCATTCCTGGATGGCCCACAGTGTCAAGTACTGCGCTAAATACTTAACATTGGCTTATCACATTTAATCTTCAAATTACTTGTTATTCAGAGAGATTAATTACCTTGCCTGGAGTCACACAGCTAGCACGGGGCAGAAACATCACTTGGAACCCAGTTTGTGTGGCTCCTGATACCTGTGTTCCCAATACTTTCACTTACTGCCCTTGCTATTGTTGAAGATAAACTATGTAGCTATGGCTGCTTTCTAGAAGAAAAGATCTGGGCATTTTCAAAGTGGATCTCAGAGCCTAAAGCACTGTTTACATTGAACATGAAGGAACCAGGCTTTGTTCATGTCAAATTATCCCATCTGAGAAAGGGGTTGTATTTGTCTTACCAGGACAGTTTTGAGAAAACCGGTGGAACCCCAAACTTTTGATGACTGCTCAGACACACTGGTTCCAGATGAGTGTAAAGGCTTGAGATACCTTTATGTACTTCCATGGGCTGTGTGAGGTTTTAGAACTCTTCCCCCGACCCCGACCCCCTCCCGCCAGCTGCACCTTCCTGTTCGTCTTAGTCTTAGCATTCCTTGCCTTGTATTACCCCCGCCCCCCCCCCCCCCCCAAGTGATCTCCCTCAGATACAGGACTGCAATCAGCCACAGGTGTGCCTCAGCCACGGGATGGGAAACACCCCTCGCTGGGCAGTCCAGCCCACCCCACGCCACAGGCTGCTGTCCAGGTGAGAGCCATCTGGTGATTGTCCTCCCAGTTCAACACCCTGGACTTGGCTGCTCCTCAGCCTCCCCAGTGACAGTTGCTGAGAACTCAGTGGTGTTTGACGCCATCTGTGACCTTTGGTGCCTCTCAGCCTACATGTACCCTCTCAGAGGAAAATTCCTCAGTGCAGGTTCTTTACCTATGTCTTTTTCCATCCTGCTGTCTACCATCCTCCACTCTCCTGTATCTTAATACAGTCAGAGTCAAAGAGTAATAAATATTAGTAACGAATATCAATGCTTCCTACAGTGGTGAGTTTTTGATCGTTACTCAAAACTGTTAGAATCAATTATATGTAGTTTTGTTCTTTTAATGGGGAGAAGAAACCAAACCTACAGTAGGTAGGTAGCATGAATCTTCCTAAGCACTCACTCCCCCACCTTGTGGAAATTACTTTGCAGAAACAGTGCACAGTCTCTAAATCATGTCAGTGCAAATCACTACTTTGTCAAGAAGCAGGGACTTAGTGCTTGTTTTTTATTTTAAAATTGTTTTCAGCCTGAGATTGGCATACCTGATTGCTTTTTAAATATACTTGTTAAAGCATCAAGCATATTGTTGATGGTATTCAAGCGTCTTTGGGTGGGTTGCTGTCATTGAGAAGCAAGGTTGGCAATTTCCTCTCTAACCTCGAATTTGATGGTTTTAATATCTAGGCTATTACATTTACAGCGGAAGAACTCTGGCAGATAAATCTTTTACCGAAGCAATTTAAGTAAACAAAAAAAAATAAAGAAAAGGGTAAAGCATTTAATGTTCAGCTAACATATCCTCCAAGGACTGTCTTCTATTTTCATGGCATTGCACAGAGTTTGAAGCTGGAGATGCTATATTTGAGGTTGACTTTTTGTGGAATCAGCCTCTGAATTCAACCCTGAAGCAAATGCTTTGGCTTCAAGTGTGGCGTTGATGAATTACTGAACAAATTTGAATTGGAGGTAAAAATCCTAAACTCTCCCTTTTATTATTTCTTTTTTGGAGATCGAGAGTAACCCCATTGGGGGAAAAAAACAGAAAAAATAAAACTTACTTACTTTGCTTCATTTAAAAATATTGCTTGGGCCTTCTCCCCACCCTCAAAGTTCAAGGGCCCTCTAAACATTCATTCTCCATTCAGCAAACATGTATGGGCCACCCACTACATTCCCGGTGCTGTTTTTTGCACCAGGAAGTGTAGTGACCATACCTCAGAAAGACACATCCCTAGGAAAGTCTCTGTACCAGTGTGATGGTAACTTATCTGAGGAAACTCTAGCTGGGACTAAAATGTCTTAGAGTTGTGAAAAGTAAAGGCACAAAGTTTTTTTTGTTCTTTGATAATGCATTTCAATCTGCATTCTATCTGAAGTTGCTTTTCCATTTCTTTACGGTAAGGTATACAACAAAGGAGCCCAGGCTGTTTTTGGAGAACTTACCTGCTTATTGTTGTTGAAAGAAAGTCTTATATGAAGTAAAAGCACTCTTCAACTCTGTGACTATTGGTGAGAAACACTGTGTTATTTGCAATAGAAGAAATATGTAATCCCCCCCCATAATGTACATTTATTAGGACATTTATCAAATAATTTGGTTTTTTAATACATTACCAGGAATTAACGAGATTGGTTCTGGACTTAATTATGTTTTTCTAAAAAATGTTTTTAGTCTGCTCTCAAACATTTTGAAGTGGACCTTTATTATAGTTACCAAATTGTACAAAAGTGCATTGCCGTCATCACATAAGGGTCACAGGTGGAAGGGAGCAGGACTGAAATGAAGGGTAATGGAAAAATCCAGTACTTGTGTTTGCTACTTAAATGTCATGGCTGGGTAAATGGATTTCTGTACTTCCCAGGACTCCGCTTCTACTGCATTAGTCTGGCAGCAATTAGAGAGGAGAGGTTGCTCTGCAAATTAGCTTGGCGAACCATGTAGTTCATCTTTTTATTGTGCAAAACAGAAAAAATGGCTTCTAATCAACCCACTTCAACTTTTAGTCGAAAAATTATTTACCATCCCATCAGCTGAAAGTACCTATGAAATGTTCTATTTGAATTAAGGTATTGAAGAGGTATTTGTATCAATACGCTGATCGTGATTATGGGGGCACAATCTTACTATGGAAACAATAAAGAGCTGCCTTTTTATGGAGGTGTCCTTGCCAAATTGATTCATGCTTTTAGGAGAATTAATCTACATTTCAAATATAATTGCACTCTTATTAACTAAGTCAGAAATGTATCACTTCATGACTGTGATGCTCAGAAGAGATAGGTTTTACTCCCAAATAGAACATTACTAATTTTGAACTTTTTGTAATGTTTGCATTTGAGTCACATGATTGATCAATCCCTTTGCTTTGTAACTGCCCTAGGATGTAACATTTGGGGTTGCTTAGAAGAAAGTTTATCATTCTTCATTTTTTTGTAGACCATAAATTAACAGAGAACTGATGTGAGGTACAGGGAAATTTTACTAATTACCAGTTTGGCCATTAGCACACTCACTGATTGTAAAAAGTGAATGAATGAATGAATGACACTTCTAAATGAAGTGTAATAATGAATTTGAGGTAGTGCAAACTGTAAGAGTAGACACCTTTAAGCTTTGCCTTAATGCAGGTGGCTTCACTGGGAAAACACTGAGATTCAGGCAGCCTGTGCTGGAAACTGGGGTGTTGTAGGCTGAGAAAACTTGACCTCATTTGAGAAGAAACTTCACTCACAGTTCCAATCAGAGTAAACATTGTTTGGTATCTCAAAAGACAAAGATTTCTTATGCAACAGGAGTCCAAATTTCTGAACAAAGAAAATCAGAGAAGAACACAAAGTCTGTTGAAACCATTTTTTTTTCCTGATAAGTTCTAATTCTTCTCATTAGCTAAACCAAAATCAGAAGATTTTTTAAAAAATTTAATTTTTAATAATTGTTTTATTTTCCAATTACAGTTGACATACAATATTATATTAGTTTCAGGTGTACAGCACAGTGATTAGACATTTAAATAACTTACAAAGTGATCACCCTGATAAATCTAGTACCCATCTGACACCGTACATAATTATTACAATATTTTTGACTATATACCTTATGCTATACTTTATATCCCCATGAATATTTTGTAACTATCAATTTGTACTTCTTAATCCCTTCCCCCTTTTCACCCAGCCCCCAAATCCCCTCCCAGCTGGTAACCATCAAAATTTTCTCTGTATCTATGAGTTTGTTTATTTTGTTTGTTTGTTTATTTTGTTCTTTAGATTCTACCTATAATTGAAATCATATGACATTTGTCTTTCTCTGACTAACTCCACTCAGCATAATACCCTCTAGGTCCATCCATGTTGTTGCAGATACACGATTTTATTCTTTTTATGGCTGAGTAATATTCCATTGCATAATACACGTGCGCCACCTCCTCTTTATCCATTCATCCATTGATAGACACCCACGTTACCTCCATATCTTGGCCGTTGTAAATAATGCTGCAGTGAACATATGGATGCATATATATTTTCAAAATTAGTGTTTTGAGTTTCTTTGGATGAATACCTAGAAGTGGGATTACTGGGTCCTTCTCTGTGTCTTGTTATAGCCTGTGTTTTAAAGTCTATTTTGTCTTATGTAAGTATTGCTATCTCAGCTTTTTGTTTTCATTTCCATTTTAATGAAATATCTTTCTCCATCCCTTTACTTTCAGCCTTTGTGTCTTTTGATCTGAAGTGAGTCTCCTATAGGCAGCATATATAAGGGTCTTGTTTTCTTATCCATTCAGCCACCCTATCTTTTGACTGGAGCATTTAATCCATTTACATTGAAAGTAATTGTTGACAGATACGTAGTTATTGTCATTTTATTATTCATATTTTTTATGTTTTTTCTTATCAAAGAAGTCCCTCTAACATTTTTTATAATACTTATTTGGTGATGATGAACTCCTTTAGCTTTTCCTTGTCTGGGAAGCTCTTTAATCTGTCCTTCGATCTAAATGATAGCCTTGCTGGGTAGAGTAATGTTGGTTGTAGGTCCTTGCTTTTCATCACTGAATATTTTGGGTCAGTTCTTTAAAGAGAAAATTCCTTTCTTTTAGATGAATGTTAATTACACAGTGGAGGATTAGGTGATATCGGCAGAGAATGTCATGTCTTATTTGAGGCAGTGGTTTCAATTCTAAGCTCCCATTTCAAAAGAAGCTCTTTAACCTTTCTAAAAAAAATAAATAAAACTCCATTGGAGAGGCCTCCCCTCTTGTGTTTTCTCCCTCACTTCCCCTTCTGCCTCCAAATAGCTGTTTCATGACTACAGAAAGAGACGAGGCAGCTGGCTTTTGCTTTGTTTTGAGCTCTGTTCTCCCTTTCTTAGTTCCCCTCTCATTTACCAGGGCCTCATATGTTATTAACAATCAAATAAGCTTGCTACCTCTTGCAAGTTAAGAGGGTTTCGCTGAAGTGGACATTGTGCCTCCGGTGCCATGGGACTACCTGGGCAGCAGCTTTAATCCTCCACTCCCACTCAGACGGGCCTCATCAGAAAACCAAAGGGCTAGTATTCAGGATGAAGGGAGGAAGAAAAGGGGAGGGAAGGACCCTAAATGAGGTGCTTTATGTGGACGTAGGGCTCTCAGACAGCCTCATTCCTGCTGGATGGAGGGCTGCCTAGAGGAGTTTTACATGGTGGTCTTGCTACTTGCTGGTTAGACCTGGATGTTGGTTTCCAGGCTTTCCTTGTTTAGATCTTTTTCCCTCCCTTGTTTATATCTTCTGAATTTAGTTCCAAGTTACAACCTCAAGGTCTCCATTCCCTTACTGCAAAGAGAAGGTTGAATCAGTGGATGACTTTCTTGGGTCCCTTCCAGTGCTAAGATGTAATGAAATAATCTTGCAATAGTCCCCTACCAATGTATCAAACATATTCCAGAAAGTACAAAGTGTGGATAATTAGGAATGAACAGAAATTCCCAAATCCATGTGCAATACGATAGTATATTTTTTCTTTCACATTCTCTTTTGTAAGCCTATGTACACAAGTTCAAATTTAATTTGCATCCAATTCAGGTCTTCCCAAAGACAGGGTTAGCTCTCATTAAACATTTCAGACTTAAGCATCCCTCAGGGCAAGGGTTTACTGAACATGTTCATAAATGGAACCGGTTTTCCATATTAAGAAATGACTGTTCATTCTTATATCCTTGCTCAAATGCTTTGCTTGCTGAGAAGTGGGGGATGACAGGGTGGATGGTGGTGGTGGTATGGGAAGTTTCATGGGAAAATGTGCAAAAATATAAAACAAAGATTTCTGTGCTTTTCATCCTCTAAGGGAGACTACAGCTAACTTCTATTTGTTTTGCAGTTTCCTTCCTTCATTTTGTTCCAGAAAAAGTCTCTGGCAGCAAATGTTTAGGCACCTGTAGAGGTCAGAACCTTGGTGTAGATCATTGAAAAAAGAACACTATAATATTTGCCTTGAGAAATAACTCCCCTCCCCCAAAGTTTTATTTTATTTTGTGTTTCTCCTGGGTTCATTAAAAAATTAAAATAGTTACTAGAATTATTGTCTAGCTCCTCCCCCCACACTTACCCCCTTAGGAGAGAGCTAGTTGAAGGGGAGGGCAGTTGATTCGACATTGCAGTTGACCACCGAGCACAGAAGCTTCACAGGGCAAAATGAAAATGTCCCGTGGCTGGGGCAATTTGTAAACCTTTACCTAGAAAGGAAGGTCGTGAACCGGGAAGCTGACAACTCAGCTTGGTTCTCGGAGCTCCCACCAGGCAGGGACTCTAAACCAGTAGAAAAGCGACATTCTGTGAGCTTGGAAACCGACGACCCCTGGAAATCACTGGGTTTTTGTCATGTAATTTCGGGTTCTTGAGGGCAAAAGAACGTTCCAAGTGGTCCAGTTAGAGCGCTTCTGTTTTCCTGTCCTTTCGGAGCTTCCAACCTGCCTGCTCAGCCCAGTGTGGGTCCGGGTTACTCTGGGCAGACACTGGGGTCGGGCACTTTCCGCAGCCCAGAAAGAGAAGTGCCCAGGGACGGCATTTGCAGTGGGGACCCTTGTGCCATTTTCCCCTTCTTCTGATGTTACGGACAGTGAGAAGGAGGGAGAAGCGTCCTTTTCCCGCGGGGTGCGCGTACTCCATCCTGGTAGGAGCGGTGGAAGAGTCCGGCGCCCCGACACTTACCAATCTCCTTTCGGAGATTCATCCTATACCCAACGAAGACGGAGGGTGGGGTTGGGTTTGCGGACCGGGAGGAAGAGGAGAAGGCTTGTTTAGGAATCTATGACAACCTGGTATTTACGGATAAACGGTCTTTGCGCGCCTGTTTGGAAAGCGGATTCAGAGCTCTCCCCTTTTTATTCTGTTGACACTAACAATTTTAGATTTTTTGTGTGTGTTTGATTTTAGAAGAGGGACGTTTCCTTTAAAAAAAACAAAACAAAATCTACACATAAAATATAAGTAAAGAAAGTATATGGCATATTCAATTTAATGAAAAATCAGATAAGATTTTTCAAGTTTCACAATGGTAGCTCTTGAAAGATTTTAACCTAACAAAATGCAGTGATATTTTTTGTTACGATGATTTTAATTTTGAAAAAAAAAAATCCCCTATTCCATTTGGTAGGAAATTTCTCAGTGTGAATAAGCTTAATGCTAAGGATGGAGAATTGTGGTGAGTTTTAAATAGTATTACACCATTGGAACCAATTAAAATTTATATCGTACATACATGTTTGTATATGTGTGTGCATCCATGTATATGAATACATAAAATCTTAGAATTCTAGAATATTACAGCTAAGGGTGAGTGGCCTTTGTACTCAATGAGCAGCCCAAATCACTCACTTGACAGAGGAGCTGATCTCACAAAGCAATTCTTTGTCTTCTTTTTGAAAAGTAATGTGTTTTTGTTCTCTCTGCAGTGGAGTGTTTTCTAAGAATTATTTCACGCAAATCACTTTGATGACATGCCAGCTGCACATAGTGTTTAGGCAACTTCATCGCATGCTTTTTAAGCATTTAGAACTAATTTTAAGTTCTACATTTCTGTTTTTCAAAGAAACAGACACACACACACACACACACACACACACGGTGGGTTCAGAATTTGCTTATTTGCTTATGGGCTGTTACAAACAGGTACAAAGAGTTCTCTTGCTTAAGGGTCTTTTATTCCTGTTCTTTTCCTGTAGCTGGAGTTGGGTGGCCTGCAGATTCTTTCCAAGGTCTCTGAGACATTTTAGAACATATGGGCTTGTGATGGTGGTATTGGGAAGGGGCTGGTTAATAAGGACAAATTCTCAGCAGGTGGAAAGACTTTCTGAGGTTTCTCATTTCCCTGCAAATGCTGAGCAAGCATCAGTGTCCATTTCTGCCTCAGGCTCCGGGGACAATGAAGAGCTCTTTTGGGAAGGGAATCTGTAGTGTGCACACTCATTGTATTTTTCCAGGTAGAATAAAGATATGGTGATGCTGCAATTTACCCACATATGTTAGAAATAATGGTGAGCACTCAGAATTCCTAAATATGATTAAATTTTAAAAATACAATTCCACTCCTTTTCTTTACCATTTTATGCCAGTGGATAAAGCTGTGGGGCTGTCAAGTACCCTTCCCCCCATTTCCTGTGCAACTTCTGTACCTGGCTGTCAACATCAGTAGGAATGACAATGCCACCACTTACTGAGTATGTTCTGTTCCAGGCATAGTACTAGGTACTTTACATGCATTATTTCATTTAGTATTTACAACAGTACTATGACGTGTGTGTTCATCTTTTTCCAAGTGAGCAAATCAAGGTTCAGAGAGGTGAAATAAGTTGCTCAAGATGACGTGGTAATAAGAACCGGATCTGGGAATCAAACTTACGTGTTTCTTACTCCAAACCCCGAGTTCTTTGTTAAATCACTTGATTCCAGAGAATTTTTAGCTTTCATTTACCTGGTCAAATTAGAGCAATAGCTTTTTTGTTCTCACCCATGTCTTAACACAGTTTCTTCTTATCTTGATATAGCTCTGACATTTGAAGAAAAACAATTTATTTCCATAATAACAAAAGACATTTGTTTAGTACTTAGTTTCTAAAGCCTTGTCTTTCATTTGTTCTCACTAATTCTGATGTCCATGCTGCAAGGCGTATGTGGAAAAGATGATCCCTCTACCACCACCACTGGGTTTAGAATTCCCTGGGGAGCTAGTTTAACATGCATATTTCTGGATCCCCATGGACTGGGGTAAGAATCTGGGCAGTCAGAAGAGACTTGGAAAATTGCCTTTTAATCAGCTCTCAAATATATGAATGACTAGAAAGAGAATTATGAATTTTGGAGTCAAGCCTTGATTTCTATCCCAGTTTTAGCTCTTTAATTGTATGACACCTTAAGCAGGCTGCTTGTAGAGCTATAGTGAAGATTAAATTAGATAGAGTGCGTGTGAAAACAGTAATGTTTAAGAGTACTAGTAATGATGAAAGTTAACTTAGCCAGACACTGTGCTCAGCACTTCGTTTGTATGAAATCATTGAAGCTTCACAGCAACCACATAACAGGTGGCTATCATTATTCCTAATTTACAGAAGAGGAGGCTGCAGCACAGAGGATCAAGCTGAGCCAGGTTTGGGTTTTAGGGAGTCTGGCTCCAGGGCTGTGTGCTTCAACCTGTGCTCAGCTGTCTCTCATAGTAAGCATTTACTGTTACTTCCCTTCGGAGCATCTTACAAAAACAGCAGCAACGAAAACTGATAAAAATGCGAGGTGCAAAACAATTACGGCTTTTTCCTTTTCACCCTGAACATGTGAACACTATATAGTACATGTCTCTTTAGGATGATTCTTCAGTACAGGATCGGATGTGTGTGTTTGGTGAGACCTGGCGGAGATCCGTTTGGGTTGTCTGATGGCTTGCTTTGCACAGGGCCACTCAAAATCTGACCTGTGGACTTGCAGCGGCTGCATCACCTGGAGGCTTGTTAGAAAGGGGAGCTCATGGGCCCCACCCCACACCAGTGTACCGGAATCTCTGGCCATGAGCCTGGTGATCGACAAGCTCTGCAGGGCACACTAATGTATCCCAAGGTTGAGAACCCCTTGTTTAGAGCACAGAGAAAAAAAACAACAACTTTTTTTTGGTGGGGGAGGGGCGGAGGGGTTTATAAAAGCAGTAAAAAATGTTGACATGTCCTTACACCCTGGTGATTTAGCTAGAATCATGGCTGATTTTCTTGGTAGACAGGGTATTCATTGAGGCAACAGTGGATGCCTGTGATCCAGGCACTGCTAGTGTTGGACATGCAAATATAAATCAGACATAGTTCTGGTGCCAATGAGGTTGCAGCCCAGAGATAAGGAAAAATGGGTACATCAGACCAGAACACATTGCAGGCAGGGCTATGATGGAGCATGTACAAAGTACTCTTGCTGGAGCTGAGGTTGAACAGGGGAGGTTGTCACCAAGGGGAGATCCGAGTGGGGATGTGAAGGATAAAGAGACTTGCCCTAGACAGAGATGGTTATCTGAAGCTTACTGAAAAATTCAAACTAACTTCATTTAAGAGTAGAATAAAAACAGTTATAAGGACTTTGCTCTCAAAATAAGACCTAGATGGGGAGCTACTGACTAGTGGCTACATGTAACACTATACAATGTACACAGAATCTAGGTGCAGGGAGATTTTCAGAGCTTAGAGGAGAACTACCTAACCTATACCATACGGTGAGTTAGGTCAGATCAGGGAAGACTTCCTGGAGGAGGAAGTTATATACCCAGAGCCGAATCTGAAAAGATGGGGATAAGTTACACACATAAAAGATTTTCCAGACAGAAAGGACAGCAGAGTCCAGAAACACTATGTAAAGGGTCGTGCTTCCCAAATTTTAGCAAGTGATACCTTGAAGACAACGTAACATTTACAAGGCACCCTGAGGTAATTCAATACATTGGTGGCACACAGGTTGGTGCTCTCTGGTTTAGGGAATATAAGCTGTTCACAATAACCAGAGTGCACAGGAAGAGGCTGAGAGGGAGGTTTGGAGAGCTGGGCGAGGGAGAGGAGGCAGATGTCATCTCCTAGGAATTATTTTAATGTATAAAATGAGATCAACCTCCACTTCAAATGAAATTAAATTATTATTATTTTTTTGTGAATATTTCTTACCAAGCTTTGGGAGACAGTTGGCTTCTCCTTTGGGAGGTAAGGTGCTGGAAAAACTTTACTCTTGCCCTGTTGGATATGTCAGGGAATAAGGTTTTCCCCTCTCCTTGGTTCCAGAGGGGAGGCTGTGTGTTGTTGCAATCAGAAGGGCAGAATCCAATAGAGCGAGGGCGGAAATTATTGTTTCCATGAATGAAGATGGTTCCACTATTCTTTTTCCTCTGTGCAGGATGAGAAATGTCAAATCTTGTTCAATTGAAAACACCTTAGCTCAAACTCATTTAGCCTTTAATTTTAAGAGCCAACTTTCTGGGAAGTAGAATTGGTAGTTTAAATATAAATCTCAGCTAAAGTTATTTCACAAGACCAGTGGATTTTAAGTGTTTCTGTCCATTTCCCTACATGTGTCTCTTTCCTTAGAATCAGATCTTCTAGCCAGGTTATTTAAAGAAGTTCCATCTGCCCAAAAAAGAAAACCAAGGCCTTTGCCACTGCATGATTTCCTCTGCCTCTCTTCCTTGCTGGGTCTTATTTTATGAAACTTAACAGGGAGAGCAGAAGCAGCAGGAAAGGCTGTAAGATTTATTTTAGAAAAGCTTAAAAGAAAAGTTTTTGTTTGGGATTTGAGACTGGCATTGATGGGGAGGATATGACAGAAATGGGGAGAACGGATTTTCAAGATGTTTTGCTAGGCATCAGAATTTACTGTCCTCCATTCCTGGGACCTTTAGTCTTTGAGATAGCAACCCATGAAGCTTTTAATTGCTTTAATTTTTATGGACTGTATTTCTGAGAATGTAACTCTCTGAAGCACTGAACTACAAGGAGCTTGAGTGTCATTGCGTTGTATAAGCATAATTTTACTTGAGCTTCAGAAAAGGTTGCAGTTATCAGACTTTTAGAATTCAATTTGTCCTTTGGCTTTTCACCATAAGGTCATTGATGAAGTTTAAAAGAGATGGTTGGACCAAAGAGAAGGGGGAAAAGACATAACACAGAAGATTGCAGTAAAGAAGGTTCTGTGGGGGCACAGTTTCCTGATAGTGGCAAAATAAATGGGGGGGGGGTTTGCAAGAATAACTTTAGTTTTTTGCCATTTAATCTATAAAATGGTAAAGGATGATTTTATGTATTCTATTTTTTCCTGTTTTAAACTAGAAGTTGGTATCAGAGATACCAAAAGACTTGAGATTTCTTCAAGGAATTCAGCACAAAATCTTCATGTTGTGAGATCAAGTTTGGGTGAGAAGCAATGAGAAGACTGAACAGAGTATGGGATTTATATCATAAGCTTTAAAAAATTATGGTAAAATATATATAACATAAAAATTACCACCTTAACCATTTCTAAGTGTACAATTCAGTAGTGTTAAGTACATTCACATTGTTGTGCAACTAATTTATGGAAGAACTCTTGTCATCTTGCAAAACTGAAATTCTATACCCATTGACAACCCGTGATTATTGGGGTTCTTATAATAAGATGGTTGGTTTTGCATGTCTAGTAGAAATATTCCAGAACCCTTTAAAATATTGAAAGTAAGAATTAAGAAGCCATACATGAATTTTCCTTGGAATGTTTTTTAGATAACCTTGGGATTTAACCATCACATTGCCAAATACTAGTTTTTTAAAATAGACTTTTAATTTAGGAATAATTTTAGATTTGCAGTAAAGCTGCAAAGATAGTAGAGAGTTTCTGAGTACTATGTAGCCTCCTCCAATGTTAACATCCCACATTACCATGGTACATATGTCAAAACTAAGAAACTAGCATTGGTACATTACTACCCTGTTTCTCCAAAAATAAGACCAGCCGGACAATCAGCTCTAATGCGTCTTTTGGAACAAAAATTAATATAAGACCCAATATTATATTTATTATATTATATTATATTATACCCGGTATTATATTATATTACATTATATTACATTACATTACATTACATTACATTACATTACATTACATTATATTATATTATATTATATTATATAAGCAGGGTCTTATAGTTAAATAAGACTGGGTCTTATATTAATTTTTGCTCCAAAAGATGCATTAGAGCTGATTGTCCAGCTAGGTCTTATTTTCAGGGAAACACAGTAGTAACTAAACTCCAGACTTTATTTGCATTTCACCAGTTTTTTATTTAATATTCTTTATCTGTTCCAGGATACAATCTAGGAAGTCACATTTCATTTAGACAACTATTAATTTTTTCAAAAAAGGCTTTATTTTTTTAGAGCACTTATAGGTTCACAGCAAAATTCAGGTGAAGGTACAGAGATTCCCCATATACCCCCTGCACCCACACATGCACAGCCTCCCCCATTATCAACGTCCATCACCAGAGTGAGACACTTGTTACAGTTATGAACCTCTATTGACACATCATAACCACCATAGTCCATACTTTACCTTACGGTTCCCTCTTGGTGTTGTACATTATATGGGTTTGGAGAAATGTATAATGGCCTGTGTCCACCATTACTGTATCATACAGAATAACTTCACGGCCCTAAATCAACCTAGACATCCCTCCCTCACACTCCTCAACCCCTGGCAAACAGTGATCCTTTTACTGTCTCCATAGTTCTGCCTTTTCCAGAATGTCATATAATTGGGATTATACACATACGGTAAGTAACCTTTTCAGGTTGGCTTCTTTCACTTAGTTATATGCATTTAAGTTTCCTTCATTTCTTTTCATGGTTTGATAGCTCATTTCTTTTTAGTGCTAAATAATGTTCCATTATCTGGATGTACGACAGTTTATTTACCCGTTCACCTACTGAAGGACATCTTGGTTGCTTCCAAGTTTCGGCGATTATGAATAAGGCTGCTATAAACATTTGTGTGCAGGTTTTCGTGTGCACATAAGTTTTCAACTCATTTGGGTAAATACCAAAGAGAGCAATTATTGGCTCAGATTGTAAGAATATGTTTAGTTTTGTAAGAAACCACCAAGCTATCCTCCAAAGTGGCTGTATCATTTTGCATTCCCACCAGCAGTGTGTGAGAGTTTCTGCTGCTCCGTGTCCTCGCCAGTATTTGGTGTTTTCAGTGTTCTGGATTTTGTCCATTTTAGTAGGTACATCGTGACATCTCATTATTGTTTTAATTTGCATTTCCCTAATGATATGTGATATCAAGCATCTTTTCATATGCTTATCTGCCATCTGTATTTCTTCTTTGGTGTGTGGTGTTGGTCAAGGACTTTGGTCTATTTTTTAAATGGGGTTGTTCGTTTTCTTGTTGATGAGTTTTATAATTTCGTCGTATATTTTAGCAGTCCTTTGTCAGATGCATCTTTTGCAACTACTTTCTCCCAGCCTGTGGTTTGTCTTCCTGTTCTCTTCACATTGTCTTTCATAGAGCAGAAGTTTTTAAGTTTAACCAAATATTAATTATAGTTGTTAAAAATTTTCAAACTGAGTAGATACATCATGAAGAAACTGTTTTCTGAAAGATGCCTTGGTTATTTTGTGGGATGTCCTCCAACTGAAATGGTTCATTCTCTTTAGTCTTAGCTAACTGCGGCCACATCTTACATGAGTTAGTTTACGTAAGCTCAGTCTATTGGCCTCCTAAAGTGTTGTGGCACCAAGGAGTTTATTTCCTCCGTTCTAAGCTTCAGAAAGCCTTCCTCTTCCCTGAGCCTCTTTCAGACTCTGAGATTCCCTCTCCCAGGAGCCCTGAGACTGTGTTGTCACCTCAGGTGGGTGCTTTCCTTAGCCCACACAAACCACTCTCTCAAACCTCTCTTAAATGCATAGAATTAAACGTATATGACTGTTAGAGTCCTACTCCATTGGATAGACATGTTCACTATGAAAAGTTGAACGCTGCTTGGTTTACAACTGTGAGGCTCAGTGGTGGGGAGGGGGTAAGTAAGGAGGCTGCCAGGATGAGGGCTGAGGCTCTTTCACACTCTACTGTCTTCCCTGCCCTCTTTCGAACTACTTTTATTGATGTGAATGTGATATAACTTTTGTCAGGTCAAAAAGAAAAATAATAACCCACACACACAAACAAATAAAACACTGGTTAAAGGGGAGTCGATTAAGTAATTATTCTTTTTGTCTCATTAGAAATACCAGGAATGCCAAAAAAATTGTATACAAGTGGACACTTTGGTCAACGTTGCTCAAGCAGTAGTTTGCTATAATCAGAAGTGTCTGGATGCTGATGGTAACCACTTTGAGCACCTCTCGTGATTGCAGAAGTCAAATGTGACTTGTGTTCACCTTTTGTTATCAGTATATGTTGAGTATTACAATTTTAATAGTTTTTTCCTTTCTTACAATGTGTGTACATTTGTTTGTCACCCTCTGTATATAAACTTGTTCTTCTAGAGACAGGGACATCAGGCTCCTATTGCACCCCTGATTTGTTCCAGTTTTTTGCAGTCAAACTCATTATTCCCCACTATTTCGACTTCAGGGCCTTCTGCAGAGCCATCACTTAGTTCAGGCCTGAGCTGTGCATGGCAGGCATGAGCTATGGGTATTGGAGCCCATGGAGAGCTGGTCCCCGAGGCCCCAGGGCTTATTTTCTTGACCAGTCCCTAATGTCAACCAGCCTGGTGGCCTTTTGCTGCCTCCTTAGAAGGTAGAGTGAGGCACGCACAGCTGCCTCACTGGGCTGGATAATGTGCCTGCCTTTCTAGAAAACTAATTAGCAAGGCGAAGGCAGAGGCAGGTTTTTCCCCCAGTGATTTCTTGCCTCCAGAAAGTTATTATCTTCCTGGCTGTATTCAGTGGCTCATCTCATGACTTGTCAGCGCCATTCAAAACATTATGATTTCTGTCCATGTGACACAACACATGTGCTCCCACTTATGGTTCATATTTTCATTGCATGCACCCTAATATCGTGTTTCCCTGAAAATAAAACCTAGCCGGACAGTCAGCTCTAATGCGTCCTTTGGAACAAAAATTAATATAAGACCCGGTATTATGTTATATTATATTATATTATATTATATTATATTATATTATATTATATTATATTATATTATACCGGGTCTTATGTTATATAAGACCAGATCTTATAGTAAAATAAGACCGGGTCTTATATTAATTTTTGCTGCAAAAGACGCATTAGAGCTGACTGTCCAGCTAGACCTTATTTTCGGGGAAACATGGTATACCCAGTCAGTTGCTACCCTCTACCCACATACTCAGACTACAGGTGTGCAAGCTGGGAAGATCCACCTGGATTTATGTCTTTCTGTAATAAGCAATAGCATATTCTTTAGGGTCACGAGAAGATCTTAAATGAAGGTAAATTATTGCTTTGTTCAAAACACAATGGAGATTTACAAAGTAACTGAAAGAAACCTATAGAACTCACTACAGAGACATGTAGGTAGTTAACTCAAGTGTGAACAACAAAATGAGTATTCCAATCGTTTTTTGCCAAAAAATTCATGAAGTTTTTAAGCCTGGAGGGCTAGGTGTAGACCAGCCCATTTTTCTCTTTTTGTCTGAACTGATTTTCTTCCTAAATCTCTCCCGTTGTCTCCTGTGTTCTGCAAGCCCGGCTGTCTCCTCTGTGCGTGTGTGTTAGTTTGTTCTGTAAAACAGTTTCCAAGGACTTCCTTTCCAAGTACCTCAATGTCAAGCTGCTTCTATTCCTCCTAGGACTTGCTGCCCTTGCTCCCATATTTTAAGAGCTCACTTTCTTTCTTTTCTGTTTGGTTTTTCTCATTTTCCCATGGCTTATGCAACTCAGGCTGGCCGGTACCCTGCACAGGGGCACTTAACAGCTGCTAAAAAATTTTGCTGAATAAAATGCATTGAATGAATGCTCTCTTACTTAAGGCTGCATCTTTCTGCTCGGTCTACACTGGGTCTCTCTCTGGTTTATTTATTCTTTCAATGGGAGTCAGGTTACTAGACTGTTTAAACAAAAATACCATATTCTCTTGATAAAAATTGCCCCCACCCCGCAAATCCAAGATAGGCGTTTATAGATGACAATTACATTTACATTTTTATATTACAGCAGATTACACAAACTTTTATTAGTTTTGTTTTTCAAATGTTTTATGCTTTCTAACAATTGTGAGGCCTGTTGTTTAAAACACACAGTTCAATTCCACAGGGTGTGCACACGCACGAGCCTTGGAAGTTTTAGAGTAAATGCGAGTCATCTTTAGAGTAAATGCCAATCAGCAAGGGATTCTAGATTTTATTAGAATTGAGGTCATCACATTGGATGAGACCAGACGCAGCTGACCTTGGCAGAGCTTCCCTTGGTCTCTAGAATCCCTAAAAGGATGGTGCCGTTGAGAGAAGAACCTGAAGGTAGGGCGTTAGATTCCTGTGAAGGGGTCTTCCCAAGCCCATAAACCACAATTCTTATTTTATCAATGCTCTCTTATCCTCACTTTCAATCTTTTATCTCTTATCTTCCTTTTCTCCTACACTCCCAATCTATACACTTCTATTTTCATCACATTTACAGACATCAAGTTCTCCAAGCTCTTACTCTGGATGAAGAATCTAGAAGCCCACCTCCTCACCTGAGGATGGAAAGTAGAGCCCAGGGGGTTTGGTAAAATGTTTCAACCTCCAATATTCAGAGTCTTGAGAAGCCCCCTTCTCTGAGACTTTTTACTGACTTGATAGTCTTTTGTGATCCAAATCTTATAGGTTATCTGTAATAATTACAGGTTCTCTCCATACAAGCTTTTGACACATGGTTAGTGTATTAGCAAATTCAGGCCGCCAGAGCGAAATACTGCAGACTGGGTGGCTTAAACAACAGACGTATTTTTTTCACAGTTCTGGAGGCTGGAAGTCCAAAATCAAGCTGTCGGCAGGCTTGGTTTCTCCTAAGGCCTCTCTCCTTGGCTCACAAATGGCTGCCTTCTCCCTGTTCCCTCACATGGCCTTTTCACTGTGTATATACTTCCCTGGAGTCTTTTCCTCTTCTTGAAAGGACACCAGTCCTATTGGATTAGGGCCCCATTCTTATGACCTCATTTAACCTTAGTTACCTCTTTAAAGGCCCTTTCTCTGAATATGGTCACATTGAGGATAAAGTCTTGAACGTATGAATTTTGGGGAACAGAATTCAGTCCATGACTGACAGAATATTGAGTCATTGTTAACCAATTCAGAGTAACAGATTCTGTGCTGAAACAAACATTTCTATCTTCAGAGAACAAACTGATGGTTGCCAGAGGGTTGAGGGGCTAGGGAGCTGAGTGAAAAGGGTGAAGGGATTAAGAAGTACAAATTGGTAGTTACAAAATAGTCGCAGGGACAAAAAGTACAGTATAGAGAATATAGTCAATAATATTGCAACAACTATGTGTAGTGCCAGGTGGGTACTAGACTAATTGGAGGGACCACTGCATAAATTATATAAATGTCTGACCACTATGCTGTACACCTGAAATTAATATAACGTAATATTGAATGTCAACTATAACTAAAAAAGCAAAAGAAAGAAATAATTTAAAAAACCCAAAAACAAAACAAACAAACAAAAAAACCCAAAAACATTTGTATCTATTATAGTGGCCAAGTGCTTGGGCTTTGTCGCCAGACCATCTGTATACATATCCTTGCTCTACCACTTACTAGCTGTGAGACGTTGGGTAAGTTACTCAGTGCTTTTTTTGCCCCATTTTTGCATCAGCAAAATGGGGATTATAAAACTGTCTGGCTCATGGGGTTGTTATGAGGATGGAATGAGTTCAAAGATATAAAATGCTTATGATGGTTGATAGCATATAAGAATGGCTCAATGAATGTTAGCTCTTTTTCTTATCAAGCAATGTAGCTTCCTGTTATGGACTGAACGGTGCCCCTCCAGAATTCCTCTGTTGAAGCCCCAACCCCCAGTGCCTTAGAAAGTAACAGTGTTTGGAGATAGGGCCTTTAAAAACGTGACTACGTTAAAATTAGGCCGTAAGGATGTACCCTAATCAAATATGATTGGTGTCCTTATAAGAAGAGGAAGGACACCAGGGGCGCACATGCACAAGGGGACAATCGTGAGAGGAGGCAGCAAGAAGGCAGCCATCTACAAACAAGCCCAGGAGAGAGGACTCAGAATAACCCAACCCTGCCGGCACCTGATCTTGGACTTCCAGCCTCCAGAAATAAATTTCAGTTGTTTAAGCCACCGGTCTGTGGCATTTTGTTATGGCAGCCCAAGCAGACAGTGCACTCCCTAAAAAGAATAAACCTAATGATGTCCAAACTGTTTCCTCCTAAGTTAAGAGAATTGGGAAAGTGCTCTGTTTGCTATGAGGACACATCCAGATTAGAGCCACTCAATCAAAAGGAGCGATCTCATGAACATTCAGAGAATGGTAGGTACTATGTATTTTAAAAGGGGATTCCCTTTCTCTCATTGAGGATCCTTCAGGCATGCATTGTGCTCTTAGGCAAACTGTGTTTGATTGCCTGCTTGGTAATGCTTCTAAGATGTGAATCTAACTGTTTGTGGGGACAGAGCCCCAGAGAGCAGTTTCCAGGCTCTCGGCCTCACGTGGAAAGGTGCTGGCTCGGGTGGTAGATGGCCGTCAGCTGCGTCTGCTGTAACCATTGAGCCATTGGCCACTAATATAACTGCCGGGGCTACTTTGGCTAGTCGAGGAGAGAGGAGAGTGGAGGGAAGTCAGAGAGTCGGTCAGTTGGCAGAAAAGTGGACAGCAGGTTGCATGTCGTGTGAACCCAGCCTCCAGTGAGACCATAGTGGTATGACTCCCCTACCTATGACTCCGTGGGTGTTCCATTTTGGCCTCACCATGTCCTGCATTCTTATGTGGGGAGCGGGAGCAGAGACCACGCAGGCCACCCCGCACGGCACTGTTGTAATGCACACTTATCACATATTATCAAGATTGTCAGAACTAAAGACTTTTTTATTTGTTTTAAGACAGTTGACCTAAAATTTTTCTTTTTTATTAAACATTCCTTATCTTTAGAAGAGGGCTTCTAGTTCAAGAAAGATTGAAGGTAAGCAAAAGACACGTTGTTTTGAATAGCACAGCTTGCAGTCAGTGCTGCCTGGCTGGTCAGCAGGAACAAAATAACAGCAACCAGTCCTCCGAGCTGCTCTTGACGTCACAACAGTGACCAAGTCCAGCCCATGTTCTTCACGTGGCCACATGACACTGGCGGGAGAGTGAGCGAGGATATGTGTACATATATCATGCCATTCCATGAGAAGGAATCTTGCTTGTGGAGAATTTATACCTAATAGGTTTCCTGTTTCTTGAATATCCATCCCAAAGACTGAACTTGTAACAGACAACTCTAAGTTAGAGGCATGTTTATATCATAGAAACTTCTATTGTTGGGAGGAGAAAATACTGTCTTTGGCAGTGTAATCAGGGAGACAGACTCTTCCACTGAGGGAATAAAATAAACCTTTCCTTTATGATGCTCCCTTTTTTGGTCTGATTGAGTGAGGTGTTGCAAACTGGTAGCCAAATTTGGTGAACAGATGGATTTTGTCTGACACACATGGTATTTACGCAGGTTTTCAATTTGAACATGTTTAGACAGCATGCACTTTCCAGTTTGGCACAATTGCCAGCACTCTCTGTTGTCTTACGCACAACACGCTGGTTCCCACTCATTTATGTGACTTCTCTGGCTCCTCTGTGCATTTAGCTTGCAGCCCTTGTTACGTTGTTCCCTGACCACAGTCAGAGATTTTGCCTCAACATAGAAAAAGGATTTTAAAAAAGTTGTATTGTTTATTACACATGGGTCAGAGAATACTTTCATCTGCGTGTAAGGCATTCTAGATATCTGAGGGATTTGGAGCACTGCCACTAATACAAATTTTAGTGTAGTTAGCAGGACGTGGACTTTCAATTTCTTAGTTTCTTCTAAAACCTGAGAAGTGCATTTGACTATTATATTTCACACATTTATTATTCTTAATTTGGAGGCTAGACTTGAGCTATCCAATATGGTAGATGCTAGCCACATGTGGATAATGAGCTAGTCTGAACTGAGATATGCTGTGAGTGAAAAACAAAAAAACAAAAACATTGGGTTTCAAACACTTGGTACACAAATAATGTAAGGCAATCTCTCAATATCTTTTTAAATGAATGTCTTATATTAATACCTTTTAATACTAATACCTTTTAAATGATAACATTTTTGAGATACTAGGTTAAATAAAATATATTATTAGTTAATTTTGCCTGTTTCTTTTTATTTTTTTAAATGTGGTTTAAAATATTTCTTTATTTTTTTAAATTTAAAATTGCATATGTGACTCGCATTGTATTTCTATTGGACAGCACATGTCTAAAAGTTAACCCAAATGACTTCTTAACCACATCAAGTTTATTAAGTTCACGATTCCATATGTTGAGTTTATTTATAATCCTTTCACAAAATCAATGATGAATGGCTGTTTTCAGTTTCCAGAAGGAGGCTCCTTTCTGGGGTGTGGTGTTAAAGATGAGTGGCCAGGCTGACTGGGAAGAAGTATGCCAGGAAGATTTTACATTCAGGCAACAGGTGAACTTACAGTCCATAAAACTAGTTGTGGCTTGGACATGTGACATGATTTATCACCTTTGTCACTCGTATTTCTCTGTCAGCTGCTGGCCTTCTAATGTAGGCATCGTTTGCAAATTATCTTCTCCCATTCGGTTGGTTGCCTCTTTATTTTGTCGATGGTTTCTTTTGCTGTGCAGAAGCTTTTTAGTTTGATATAGTCCCATTCATTTATTTTAGCTTTTACTGCCTTGCCTTTGAAATTCATAAAATCCTCTTTGAACCCAAGGTCCATAAATTTAGTACCTATGTTTTCTTCTATGCAGTTTATTGTTTCAGGTCTTATGCTTAAGTCTTTGATCCATTTTGAATTAATTTTGGTACATGGTGACAGATAACAGTCCAGTTTCATTCTTTTACAGGTGGCTTTCCAATTCTCCCAGTGCCATTTATTGAAGAGGCTGTCTTTTCTCCATTGTATGTTTTTGGCTTCTTTGTTGAAAATTATCTGTCCATATTTGTGTGGGTTTATTTCTGGGTTCTCAGTTCTATTCCATTGGTCTGTATGTGTTTTTCTGTCAATACCATGCTGTTTTGATTATTGTAGTCCTGTAGTACAAGCTAAAGTCAGGGAGTGTGATACCTCCAGTATTGTTCTTTTTTCTTAGGATTGCTTTGGCTATTTGGGGTCTTTCGTGGTTCCATACAAATCTGATGATTTTTTTGTTCTACTTCTTTAAAGTTCTCATGTGCATTTTTAATCTCATGTAATTCTCACAATAGTCCTCTGAGTTAAGACTATTATTGTCATCACTTTATAAACCTCCTCAGAATCATAACCCAGGCACAGTACCCAGGACTCTGTGCTTGTGAAAGTCCTCAGATGATTCTGATGCATGTGCCCACTGGGCATTTGGGAACAATTGTGCCTGTCATTGTAGGAGAGGTGATGACAGTGACACAGACATCCTGCCCACTAGGGGCTTAGAGCTAGTGAGGCTACGAGACAAGTACATAAACGCCCAGTAAAGCTATGCCAGATGGCAAAACTAAAACATTTTAGTAATGAATTTGATGTCCATTATTCAAGGGAAAACAATCCATAGACTGGGGGAGAACAGTGCCTCACAAACAGTGGAAAACTCTTCCTGAGGGATTTTGGACAAGATCGAATTTTATAGAGTGTTAGAAGAGGCAACAGGGCATGATGGGCTAAGGGGGCGGGGATTTCCTTGTCAGGCTGGCAGGCCCTATTTTCTAGGGTCAGAGAAGCTAACTACAGCTGAGCTGGAAGACTGTGCTTGTGTTTGTTAGGTTTCCTTAACAGGTGTTTTCTGTAAGTGCAGATCGACTTAGGTTTAGATTGGGGACATGTATGGAGACACTAGGGCGGCCTCCATTGTGTGGGCCCTGACGTAAGTACTATCTTTATCAGGTATAAACTGCTATGAAATTGACTCTTAAGGTACAGCTGTGGTGTCTGAAGGTTGTGCTTTTCGCATGGAGATTGAAGGCAGGAATTTCTGCTGTTTGGGATGGAGAAGACTTTGGTTATTAACTTCTTCGTTTGATTTTTAAAACTTTGATTACATCATAGCCCTACAGAAAAATTGTGGGAAAAGGAAAATATTTTAAAATATTCAAACCCAAATCTACTTTGATTTGGATCTCTTCTGGTGGAGCAAGATTTTCACATATTCTTGGGAAGAAAGAATTTAAAAATTGGATTTTAATGGAGCTGGGTGTATGGAGAGAGGAGAGACTGAATACAATGAATGAAATATTTGTGTATATAGTAATGAAGTATTTACCTATAGGCGCATGCTGTTTGTATGTGCTCTTCCACAATTTCCTGGATACTTGAAAGGGAAAAATGTTACCATGGCAACATTGTTACAAACAAGGCAGAATTGCATACAGATGAATCATGACTTCATATGCAAGACAAAGAAACAAATGTTCTCTTATTAGGACTAGCTTTTTAAAGCTTAAAAATTACAGCAACATTTTAATGAGACTTTTTTATTGTTTCTCATAAAAAAAGAGGGGAGTGTGCAGAAAAAGAGGGGGTAGAGCTGTGGATTACATTTATTTGGGTAATATTGCTGCATTGGGCACAGATCTGTTGCCTCAGGCTAGCCTGCTGGCATCCCAGCCCTTTTGACAAGACCAGGGGTTAAGATAGTCTTTCAGAACACTAGTCAGGGAGTTCACCCATGAGAGGAGTCTGACCAGAAGCTGTCTTCTAATCCGGGTGATAGAGCCAGGTAAATTACTCATTCCCTTCAGGGTGTGAGGCAGAGAGTGAAATGATTGTACAAGTGGTTCCAAAGGTTACTATAGCAATCCTTCCCAAAGGTCAGGAGTGCTTGAGGCATATGCTGCTCGATAGAGCAAACCTGAATGTCTTTGTGACTTTTTGGGAATCTTGTCTTTGAGTTCCTTGAAGAGCGACACCATGCACAGATGCCACAATCATGTACTAATGTGTTCTAGATTAATTGGTTTAGGTTGGATTATATGTCATCCCTTGCTTCAAGGGATGCCCCATGTCCTGAGGCATGAAGTAATTGTGTTGTGGGCCTTTTCTTGATCAGATACCATTCTTTGATACAGTGCTGGGAGTACTGACAGTCTGCTCTTGGCTATGAGTCTTATCTCAATGATTCCCGAGCTTGGGCCTACCTCAGAATCCCTTAGAGGGCTTGTGAAAATACACATTGCTGGGCCCCATTCCTAGAATTTTTGAATTTGCCTTTCGAACGAGATCCCAAGTGATGCTGATGCGATTGGTGTGGGGGCCACGCTATGTGAACCAGTTTTCCCCCAAAACTCACATGCTGGTCATCTTCTTGCGGTTTCCTCCTCACTTCCCACAAAGTGGCTGGGCAGCAATTTGGGGTCTTCTCCCATGGAGAAGAAGCTGAGGCTGAGACTTCATCATTCAGGTATGTTTGATGAAGCGATTAAGAAAGGGACTCTCTTTAATCAGTTCCTAGGCAGCGTGAGGGGGACTATTTTCTGGCCTTTTCTGTAATGGAGGAATGCTGAGACTCGCGAGGAGAGAATGTGCTGCTCAGACAGTCCTGCAGCAGCAGCCTTGGCATCCCAGGAAAGCCGAGATGAAATGCAAACGTTCAGATGCTACTCCAGACCGGCTGAATCAGAATTAGCACGTAACAAGCTCATCAGGTGATTCGTATGCACTGTGGATGAAAAGGGGATTTATGGAAAGTTGGACAGTAACCTCACAGGGTGATTTTGTTACCTACCAGGAATTGGGAATTGACGTTGAACCTCGGTTCTTCATTTTCTTGAAGGAAGGAATTCAATCAAGATACAGAACTTTGTGCAGCAGTAAGACAGCAGGAAGCTTATTAGTGAAAGAGAGTGCACCCCAAGACATGGAGGGGGCTAACCCAAGAGGGAAGCAGCCGCCTTACATTGCATGAAGGCTTTCATTTCTATGGGAAGAATTTCCTCCCCCCTCCTATCTCTCTTTCTCCCCCTGAAGTGCCTCGTCTTCCTTCTCTGGCATTTAGCAATGCATTTCTTTGATTTAAGGGCACGTGCAAACACATCCCTTAGGGGTATGTGAAAACCTGGAATCCTGTTGGGCTACTAAGACATTGGTAACAAACAGGATATGTTCCTTCCTTCTCTGACTTATCTCTTTGATGTAAAAGTACAACTTCTGACAATTAAGTTCGCGAACACATCCTAGAAAAAGTGCTACATACCTCATTGCTGAATATCACCACGGTCACCTTCAAAGTACTCCCTTTGGGAAGCTGTGCACTGACGCCAGGGCCTAGTCCACCCTTCAAAGCAATTTTGGAACATTTTCTGGAATGGCCAGCAGAGCTGTTGTCGTATTACCCTTGATGTCCTGAATGTCATCATAATGCCTTCCTTTCAATATTCCCTTTATCTTTGGGTAAAGAAAGAAGTCATTGGGGGCCAGATCAAGTGAGTAGGGAGGGTGTTCCAATACAGTTACTTGTTTACTGGCTAAAAACTCCCTCACAGACAGTGCTGTGTGAGCTGGTGCATTGTCGTGATGCTAGAACCATGAATTGTTAGCGAAAAGTTCAAGTCGGTTTTCATCTTTTTCATGCAGCCTTGTCAGCAATTGCAAATAGTAAACTTGGTTAACTGTCCAGTTGGTACAAATTCATCATGAATAATCCCTCTGATATCAAAAAAGATTACCAACATCGTTGCAACACGTTCTTAATTGTCCAACCTCTTATGTGTAAACCTGGAGTCCTGCTGGGCAGCTGCAAGGAGTCTTGATCCAAGTAGGAGTTGCAGCAAAGGACTTTCTAACCAGGGCTAAGGTTTTCCTTCTCCTCATTTCTATCTCCTGGGGTTGCCAAAAAAATGTATACAAGTGGATACTTTGGTCAATGTTGCTCAAGCAGTAATTCGCCATAATCAGAAGTGTCTGGACACTGATGGAAACCACTTTGAGCACCTCCTATAATTGCAGAAGTCAAACGTGACTTTTATTATCAGTATATATTGAGTATTACAACTTTAATAGTTTTTTTCCTTTCTTACAATGTGTATACATTTTTTTGGCACCCTCCGTATCTACCTACCCTATCAATCTGATCATAAATTCCTAACTGGGCAGGTCATGGTGGGTGGTCAAACGACAGGCATACAATTTCTTTAGTAAAAGGTTTATCTTTGCCTTAAGCAAGCCCTGTCCATTGTTTCTGTGGACCTACGCTAACACACCTTTGAAATAAAAATAGCCACCCTCTAGAGAGCCCCTAATCTTGTTAACTATTCTGTAATCCAATCTCCATCTTTCTTTCTTCCACCTCTATGTAATCCTCCTTATGTTCCCTCCTTAATTTCAAATGCATAAAAGAAACTGCAAAACTGCCACTCTGTGGAGTATTTGAGATCTTTCTGGCAATTGTCAGTTTGGGCTCCAATAATTCTTACGAAAGTGTCTTGGGTTGACAGCACATGGAAGTCTGAGAAGCACTGCTGTAAGAGACAGACTGCCCACTCAGGGACCAAGGTGCCTGAATCTCAGCACAAGTTCCGCCTCTACCCAGCGCTACAGCCTTTTACTAGAGTTTCGGAGGGCTGAGCTGGGTGTGGGTGAGTGACCAAACGGTCCCTGCCACTGTTAGGGTACTGTAATTGTGAGTCTCAGCCCGGTAGGTGCAGGCTTGCTCTGCCATGTCAGGAGCCTTCTGAGAAATGTGGGCCTCAGGACCTCTGAGTTCCTTCTCCCTGCTGCCCCCCCTGCCCTCCCTTGCAAGCTGGGGTGAACCCCTGTGGGGAGGAGAGTGCTGCCACAGCTGAGGACATTACTTCATTCCATGTACCTTAACTCCTAGGAGCCCAGTGAATTAAACCGCAAGCAATCTGGGGAAAATGCATCCTGTCTGATAGCGCCGTCTAATGAAAGAGCCCTTGGCCTGAGTAGCCTTTAGCAAAACAGCGGGGTCAGCCTCTGCGCCTTGACTCTTTGTAGAGGCAGATGCTCGAAATACCTTTCTCACAGAATACATCCCTCAAACTAGCAAAACTCTGTTTTTAAGGGAATTTGAAGGTTTCTGCCACATCAAAACATTAAAATAAAATAACATACATTTTCAGATTTGAAAGATGAGTTAGTTAATATAAAATGAACCGGAAAGATGTCCTGTGGCTCAGATTAATAAATAGGATTTCATGTGGGAATGTTTAATCTGCTTGATAAGACGAGCTGCTTTTAAGACTTCAGACATGCCAGTTTTCGTATAAATCATATTTTCTTAAGGCCAGCTCTGGGATGGTACTCAATGCTCGCAAGGCTTGTACTTCACATTCCTTAAATAGTCCATCACCCTGACTTTCTATTAATTTAAGCCCACTTTTTCTCAAATCTGCTCCTAATGAATTTAGCTGTTTTTTTGTTTTGTTTTGTGTTTTTGTTTTGTGTTGTTTTGGCCATGAAATGTTCCTACTTGCTGTTGGAGCAGTTTGATTGTTATGGAGATTATGTCATATCAATATATACCAGGTTTCTTTTGGTTGTTGTTGACTTTTGGTCCATTTTTTGACTTGTATTGGCAAAAGACTCTTACCTCCACAACAGGCTCTTTAATATTCTTTTATCCTCTTCCAGTTTGGTTTCTACAGTCAGAAGATCTTTGCAGTTTCTTGATTTGCATCCTTTGCCAGGCGGGTGTGAGGCCTGTGGGAGTAGTATGCTGGGCGAAATGCTGGCTGAGAATGGAGGCACAGTCCTGGTGTTCACTGAGGGAGGAAACATTGCAAAAACACTGGAGTTGGGTTTTCTATGAACTGGCTCAGGGTCAGAGGTGAAGGGAAAACATCCTTGATAGAAATCCTAATGCCTCAGGGGTTTGTCTATAAAGTCATTTGTTGGGACGGGAATAGGGATGAGAAGGGAGCCCACTCTGTTGTCAGACTCCTTACCGTTTTATTTTCATTCTATCAGGTAAGTGCTACTTTTGTTAAAACAATGTCAGATTCTAACAGTGAGTTTGTGTGTTGGAAAGGAGATTTTTGTTGTTGCCTTCTCTTTTTTTATAGAAACACTGCATATGTATTTTTTTTTAAAGAAAGCTAGGATAGTCTTGCATAAAAGCTTGGAAGGTGTGCAAAATTTATTGCAGTTTCGTTTGGAATAGCAGGACTCTGAAAATAACGCAAGTAACATACCAATATGGAATTGCTTAGGTAAATAATGATACATCTAAACCAGAAAATATACAGACTTTAAAAAATAGTGAATAAACAAAATGAAAGACAATGCAAGGCATATCTTTATAGAGAGGGTGCCCAAAAAATGTATACACTTTTCAAGAAAGGAAAACTGTATTAAAATTGTAATACTCAATATATACCAATAACAAAAGATAAATACAAGTCATGTTTGACTTCTGCAATTACAAGAGGTGCTCAAAGTGGTTACCATCGGCATCCAGACACTTCTGATTACGGCGAACTACTGCTTGAGCAATGTTGACGAAAATGTCCACTTGTATACATTTTTTTGGCACCCATGGTATATATTGATATGACATAATCTCCATAATACAAAGTTAAGGGTAAAAAAGTAAGAACCATGAGATGGTAAGAACATTGTATGATTACGCAGTTATACTTGTATGTATATACACAGGTATGTAGACACAGACATCTCTGTAAGGATGTTAGGGTAAAACTCGGTGAATCAATAATGTAATTAGATTTAGCTTGTTTGCAGTTTGACTTACCACATAGCTCAGTTATCTAGCCACTTGTGGTTAGACTTAATTTGCGGTGAGATACACCCTGATATTCAGCTATTCTCTCTCTCTTTCTCCCCTCACTGACTAACTTAAAAACGCTGTTTTTTGTTCTGTCTCTCATGGCTACCCATACCTCGTTAATCTATTTAATCAGCAGAATACTAACTTGAACAATTTCTTAATCCTCAGGCGTCCAGACACCGGAATCTATTTTTTAACTCCCTTGCAGTTTTTACTGGTGATGCATAAAGTCCCAGGCCGTGGTGGCTGAGTCCAAGTCCGGAGTCCCGAGATAACGCTATTTTATTTTATTTATTTTATTAATTTAAAAATACATTTTATTGGGGAATATTGGGTAACAGTGTGTTTCTTCAGCTCCAAGTCATTGTCCTTCAATCTAGTTGTGGAGGGCACAGCTCAGCTCCAAATCCAGTCGCCATTTTTAATCTTTAGTTGCAGGGGGCGCAGCCCACCATCCCATGCGGGAATTGAACTGACCACCCAGAGCTCGGGGGTGCTCTAACCAACTGAGCCATCTGGCCGTCCCCAGAGATAACACTGTTTTAAAACAGACCAGACCCCAGGTCCAGCCCTTGGACCTGCCTGACTGACTTCCCCTTACCTTTGTTCTGCTTGTGTACCTATAAAAGCTTCTGCCCATTCTAGGACTGCGGAGATGGTCTTTGGACAGGAGTCCGCCATCCTTCCAGAAGGCTGGCATTCTGAATAAACCTGCTTTTCTTTCCACCAAGCTTGTCTCTCGATTTTTAACTTTTCCAAGTGGCAGCCAACGGGAACTTGCTTATCATAGTATCAAGGATGCAAAAGAAAGAGGTACCGTGTTTCCCTGAAAATAAAACCTAGTGGGACCATCAGCTCTAATGCGTCTTTTGGAGCAAAAATTAATATAAGACCTGGTTTTATTTTACTATAATATTAGACTGAGTGTAACATAATGTAATATAATATAATATAATATAATATAATATAATATAATATAATATAATATATTATATTATACCGGGTCTTATATTAATTTTTGCTCCAAAAGACGCATTAGAGCTGATGGTCTGGCTAGATTTTATTTTCGGGGAAACACAGTAGTACCAGTTGCTTCTGTGGAAGAGAGAAACTTGGGAGACTGTATTTCCACAGGATAACTTTTTGTTTTCTTTGAAATGTTTTACTTTGTGTATTGCAGATTTAAATAAACAAACAACCAAATTTAAAGATAAACAAATACTCAACTACTCAGAGGGAGAGCAAAGTGCCGCAAAGCTGCGGGGTGAACATTTTGGAGATGGGGGCTTGAGGGAACTTCCAAGAGGAACTGCCCCAGCTGGCTGTAGCTCCAGCTGGCTTTATAGCAGCAAAGGAGCGACAGACATTGCTGTGGCCCAAGAACACCGCGCAGCTCGCTCGCCAGGCTGGGTGGCCGGTCCCACGGGGACCAGAGTTTAGGTTTTCTCTGATGGCCTCATCCTAGCAGGTTGCTAATTGACTAAGGTTTGGGGGGACAAAAGCCCTGCAGAGGCCTGCTCTGCCAAATGTCTTCTTCCGTCCCCAATCGATGGGAAGCCATTCATTTTCAGTTTATGAAAACACTAGGGTGGATTTAGCTTTTCCTTTGGGAAACAACAAAACAGCACAAAGAGCATGTGTGCAGATCTTTCAAAATAGTGGGGCATTTGAAACTGGTGTGGCAGCTGCAGGGACTGTTTCAATCTCCAGCATTTCCTTTCTGAAAGCACTTTAAAAAGATGCTGAAGAGAGAGCCCTGAGCACTTTTGGAAATGGACGACTCTGAAAGCCTGTATTTATCGGCCCTTTGCAGAAAATCAGTTCCTCTGGGGTAGAGCTTCCCGACTTTTTTATGTCGTGGCACATAGAACATGAACATTATTTGAAGAGCATTTGGTAAAACCTGAGGGAATTTCAGAGCATCTCTATGAGGCTTATTAAAACATTAGTTATTTTAATGTTATAGAATTATAAGAAAATATGTATAAAGTATTAGAGAAGATACTGTATTCCTTTAAAACTTCCAAATAAAATCTGTCCAAAATTTTAAATGAGGAAACTGAGCTAGTTAACATGAGTATAACGTTTTCCTTCATTATAGAAAAATTTCAAACATATGCAAATAAATAGAATAGTATAATGACTAACTCCCCTCCATCACACATCCAGGACTTAGATTAAATAGTTATCAACATTTTGCCTTTCAGATTTCATCTATTCCATCCTCTGTTTTTTTTCTTCTCTAGAATCCCAGCATATCCCAGGCATGACTTTATTTCATTTGAAAATATTTCAGTGTAAATTTCTAACAGATAGGACTTAAAAGAATAACCATGATACCATTATCACCTCCAGTAAGTTAAAAATAATTTCCCAGTATTACCTAATACCCAGTTCATATTCAATTTTCATTTGTCTCACAAATATCTTTTTTATATTGGTCTGTTTGAGTCAAGATCAAAACAAAGTTTGCAATTGATTAAAGTGACTTTTAAGCTTCCTTGCACCTATAACATGGACGTGACTTTTTTGTGTATACTAAATTTTATTTATTCGTAAATTACACTATTATTTATTATTTTTTTAATAAAAAAATCTTCAGTTACAGTTAACATACAATATTATATTAGTTCCAGGTGTACAACATAGTGAACTAACATTTATATAACTTACATGATCACCCTGATATGTCTAGTATCCATCTGACCCCATACATATTTATTACAATATTATTGACTATATTCCCTATGCTGTTCTTTACATCCCTGTAACTGTTTTTATAAATACCAATTTGTACTTCTTAATCCCTTCACCTTTTTCACCCATCCCACCCCCTCTCTATTTTAAGAAGTAGCTTTACTGAAATATAATTTATATACTGTGGTAGGCTAAAAAATGACCCCTCCTACTCCCCCTCTCCCCAAGATATCAGGTCCTAATGATATCTGGGACCTGTAAATGTTACCTTGTATGGAAACAGGGTTTTTACAGATGTAATAAAGTTAAGGCTCTTGAGATGGGGAGATTATCCTGGATTCATTTAAATGCTGTTGAAAGTAAACTGACATCTTAAGATGCTTAACCATAGAGTTGGGAGGACTATGGGTGGAGCTGGGCTCCTTGTTAACTCCCTAGTCTTGACTTCCTGTTGAACTCTATGGTAACCACTGGTGTAGCGGGGTGGATGTGAATAAGGGGAGAAGTCATGTTTTGGGCTGGCCCCTTTTTTCATGTGGGTGGCCAGAGGACAGTCCGGTCATGCACTCTTTGGTGCTTCTGCTTCTTTTCTTTTCCTGAGTAAACCGTTTTCTTTTGGTGAATTATCTGGAGTCGATAATGCAGTCACATATATCCTTATAAGAGGGAGGCAGAGAGAGATTTGACACACACTGAAGTCTATGTGAAGATGGAGCCAAGAGAGATCTGAAGATACTGGTTGATTGGAGTGATGCAGACACAAGCCAAGGAATGCCAGCAGCCACCAGAAACTGGAGGAGGCAAGGAACGGATTCTTCCTAGATCCTCCCGTGGGAGCACAGCCCTACCAACACCTGGATTTTGGCCCAATGATACTGACTTTGGATTTCTGGCCTCCAGAACTGTGAGACAATATATTTTTGTTGTTTTAAACCTTGAAGTTTGAGGTAGTTTATTTCAACAGCGAAAGGAAATTAATACACCTACCAAACAACTCACCCATTTATGCGTATGATTTACCATCTTTAGTTTATTTGCAATTGTGCACCCATCGCCACAATCAATTGTAGAACTTTTCTTTTATTTATTTATTTTAAGTGTGTTTTTCCAGGACCCATCAGCTGCAAATCAAGTAGTTGTTTCAGTCTAGTTGTGGAGGGCGCAGCTCACAGTGGCCCATGTGGGGATCGAACCGGCAACCTTGGTGTTAAGAGCATTGCGCTATAACCAATTGCGGTAACTGTCCACCCCCTATTCTAGAACTTTTCATCACCCACCCCACAAAGAAAACTTGTACCCGTTAGCAGTCACCCCCATTCTTTCTGCCTCCCAGCCCTAGGCAACTACTTATCTATAGATTTGCCGACTTTGGACATTTCATATAAATGGAATCATATAATATATGGTCTTTTGTGTCTGGCTTCTTTCACTTGGCATAATATCTTTAAGGTTCATCTATGTTGTAGCATCGATTAGTAACTTTTTATTGATGAATAAGAACATAACTTTGTAATATTAATTTAAAAGCTTAAAATGTCTGTGAGAAAATCCGGATCAAAACTTTTTTTAATGGCAATTTTTTCAAAATATTGGTAGTCACCATTGAAACTATTTTTACAAGCTGGTGATTAAAAATGTTTAATCTATTTTTATAGCCATTCTAAATTTACAATGGTTGAAATTCTGTTTAAAGAAACTAACAGCTCATTCTTTGCTCTCATTGACAAATGTGATGTAATTTCTTGTGATAATGTAAATGAATTGCAAGTCCCGCAGAGATTTTTCATAGCAAATGTTTCAAGATAATGATTCTCTGTTAGTGCTTGGACACTGCTAGGAGGGCACAGTAGCCACAAATAGGCAGAAGTACAGGATAAATATGAAGACAAAGATTGGGGCCACACCTGAAGCTGGTGTGCCAGCAACCTCAGCTCAATCTTCCCACACCTGCTACGTAGGTGCCCTGCTCCTTTCCAGCTGCAACAGCCCTTGACCATAGCAGAGGTGGGATGCAGGGGGTGGCTGAGGACAATAGCCAGGTGGTAGGGCAGCTCCTTGGTGTCTCTCTGTCATGGTAGAACAAGGAGCCTGGTGTCTCTTGTGTCTCTCATTGTTGTCATTCCATCAGAGCCCACTTCTCTGGGACTGCCCTCTGAGGAGCCCTACACCGGGTTGCTACAAGTCAAAGGTATCACGCAGCACACTGTGACCCATTCACGGTTCAAACTTTGGCACACCCATTATAAAGCTCTGCCCTAGGTTGGCATGAACATCTAGGTCCAGTATATGATGGGAAATGGCAGGAGGGCACATATCGTCACCCCTGGTTTTGCAGTCTCGGTGAATTTCTATGGACTAGTGACTGCTATGTGCCTCTCACTGCCCTTCATTTCTGAACATTAGTGTCTATTGTGGTTGTCTTCTCCTTGCATTGACATTATATGTGGGGTGTTTGGGAAGCAGATAACTTGTCACATAAGATCACAGATCTTCTGATCAAGAGGAACCATATCCAAGGATGTACACCTGAGAAAGTGTTCAGGTGATGAAGTTATGGACTTTGAGTTGATGCTACAATGATAGGAGATTCTGGAGGTCTTAGAAAGAGGTGAGTATATTTTGCATTTGTCAGGGTTGCAAATTATTATGGTTAGATGATGGAATGTCTCAAAAATAGTTGTCATCAATTCCTTCCCTCCCTGTGAGCTCATGGCACTCCTCCATTAAGAGGTGGATTTGTTTCCCCTCCCCTTGAATCTGGGATAGCTCTATGATTGTGTTGACCAACAGAATACAGTGGAAGTGATGTTTTAAAATTTATGGGGAAATTGAAAGTCTTAGAATATTCAAAATCTTGAAAAAAAAGTGGAGGAGTCATACTACTTGATTTCAAAGTGTACTCTAACTTTGTAATTAATTTTGTGGTATTGGTGTTAAGAGTAGATTTATGGATCAATGGAACAGAATAGAGTTTAGAAAGAGACCCACGCATATGTGGCTAACTGATTTTTACAGAGGTACCGAAGTAATTCAATGGAGAAAGAATAATCTTCTCAACAAATAATGTTGGAACAACTGGATAAATGTGTGAAAAAAAATGAATCTCGATCTCAATCTCATGCCACACACAAAAATGAACTAGGGATGGACCATAGACTAAATGCAATAGCTACAGCTATAAAGTTTTTATAAGAAAACAAAAGAGAAAACCTACTCAAACTTGAGTAGGTAAATATTTCTTAGAGAAGACAGAAACATAAAACCTAAAAGAAAAAAACAGATGTATTGAACATCATCAAAATTTAAAAATTTTGCTGTTAAGCAAATGGAAGATGCAGATAGTGGGAGTGGGAGTATAGATATATTTGACTAACAACTTGTATACAGATATATTAAAAATTCCTACAAATCCATCCATAACAAAATAAAAACCATACAATAAAAAAGGGCAAAAGATTTGCACAGATACTTTATAAAAGAATTTATAACAATGGCCACTAAGCACATGAAAGTGTTCAATATCACCAATCAACAGGAAATGCAAATTAAAATCACAGTGAGATACCACATCATCATTACAATGGCTGCAATTAAAGTCTGACAACACAAAAGTTGGCCAGTGTGTAGAACAACTGGAATTCTCATCATTTGCAAGTGAATTGTGAATTAAAAATTATGAACTCATAATTTTTGTTTCTTAAAAGTTAAACATGTATCTATCCTATGACTCCACAATTCCACTCCTAGGTGTTTATCTAAGACAAACAAAGTCATATGCCTATGCTAAGACTACATACTAGGAATATTTACACAAGAATATTTATAGCAGTTTTATTCATAATAGCCAAAACCTGAATACACCTAAATGTCAACAGGAGAATGGGCTAACAAAATGGGTGTAGTTATATTATACAATGGAATACTGCCCAGCAATAAAAAAGAAGAAACTACTGATACATACAACAGCACAGAGAGATCGCACACATATTGTATTGATGAAAGAAACTAGACATAAAGAGTATATAGTGTATGATTCCATTTATAGTATAAAGTTGAAGAGCTTGCAAAACTAATCTATGGTAATTGAAATCAGAACAGAGGGTGCCTCAGGGCAGGGTGGGAAATGACTTGGTAGCATGCACAAGAACTTTCTGGGGTAAAGGAGATGTTCTATATCTGGTGAAGATTACATAGGTGTATAACTTTAGCAAAATTTATTAAATTAGATACTTAAGATATATGCATTTTACTGTATATATATTTTGCCTCAATTAATAAATTGCAAATGTAGAAAAGCCACATGGATTAGTGTTTCTAGCCCTCATCATTTAGATATTAGTGAAGATGTCACCTCCTCAGAGAGACTTACCTGGATCAGTTGCCCTTGTTGCTCACATGGTATCACGTAACCCACTTTTATTTTCTTCATAGAGCTTATCTGCATCCAAAAACACATTTAAAAAACTAATTAATCAATTCATTGATTAGTTGCTCTATCACCTCCCACTGCAGTGTAAGCTCTATGAAAAATAGGGACTATGTCTAATTTGTTCATTGCTTTATCCCTAGTGCCTGGCACAATGGATTTGCACAATAAATATTTGTCATTTTTGAATGAATAATGGATACAAGGGCAGAAAGTGTAAACTATTATAATATAGATTAAGTTCCTTCTATTTGTAGAACATGAGATTGGTAGCATGCAAGGAGGCTTACCATCATCAAAGTCACCAACTGTGGGGACAGAGTCAGGAGAGCAGTTTCCAGTCTCTTGACCTCACGTGGAAAGGTGCTGGCTCGTGTAGTAGATGGCCATCAGCTGTGACTAGATGGCCATCAATTGTTACTGGTTATCCATTAGCCACTGATATAACTGCCGTGGCTACACTAGGGGGTTGGTTGGTTGGTTGGCAGAGAAGTGGACGGCAGATTGCAGATCGTGTGGCTCCTGCTTCCTGTGTCTCCAATCCAGCCGCCAGCGAGAAATAGTGGTATGAACCCCCTATCCATAGTCCATTGGTGTTCCCTTTTGGTCTCACCATATCCTGCATTCTTGGGCGATGAGCGAGAACTGCGTCCCTGCATGACACCAACCATCCAGTTCTTCTATTCCTTTGATAAATATTTGCTAGGTGCATCCTGTGTGCTGAGTGCTGTACTGAAACCTTGTGTACCAAGATAAATACAATCAGATTACTTGTGGGATTGAGACAGGTGTTTAGTGGGAAAGGACAGCTGGCTATTGGAAGTGGGGCAGCCTCCTTGAATACTCACATGCTTTGGAACATGTATCTTTAGGTCCATTTTATAGATGAGAAAAATGAGTTTTTGTTTCAAGGGTAGTAATTTCCTGTTAAAGCTTTAGAGCAAAAGAATAAGAACCGAAATCAGGGCCTCAGGACTGGCAACAAGGAGACTAGTTAGGACCTACTCATCATAGGTTTATGGGAACCTGAGCAATGTGCAGGAAGAAAAAATGATGGATGTGACAAGAAAAAAATTCTGAGATGCCCTAAATTAAATTATAGCAGGTGGGAAGAGATAAGAGAAGTTCATCAGTTCTTTGTAGGTCAAAACCAACAAAAGACTGCCTACATTCCTGACTATATGTTGAAACTTTGAATTAACTTCCAGGTGGCTATTTCCATGATTATCTATAGAGAATTGTCAGGTGCCACAGACCACCAGGTGCCTCCACTTCTTGCTTATGCATGAACATTCCAGCCTGTTGCCCACCACCAATCCAAAGGAGCAGTTTTTCCTTATGGATTATGCACCTATGCTAGAACTAGCCCCTACCTTTCCCACCCCTTTTATCTACAGCCAATGTAAATTCTTTCAAAACAACTTAACGTCTTTCTTCTCCAAACTGTTCCTTGAAAAGAGCCTGTTAACTCCAGGTCAGCAGACATGCTTATCTTTTCCACCTAGCCCTGCTGCTGGTTGTTCAGACTGCGCACCCCAAGACCTGGTCATTTTCTGGCTAGCATCTGGCTCAATAAACCCTTTCTTTCAGAAAAGCTTTTTGGCCATGAAAGTGATACTTCATCCACAATAGTAGCTTCTATTGTATATTCCCTACAAGGGAAATTAGACCTTGTTAAATATTATCTTAACAAACATTCTTTTACAATTCTTTTGTAAGATTTATAAGATTGCCATGCAGTCTGTGCTTGTGGAAAAATTTTAAGCAAATGTTTTCAAATGTTACTCATTGATTAATCAATTGCTTCCAAAAGAATCTGTTGAATGGAATTTTATCTGGGGAACACTTTCTTCAGCCCTCATTGCCACCCTCTCCCAGAAACCAGATCTCATCCCTTTTGGTTACGAGTAATCTCCAATCACTATCCCACTCCCTATGCACTCCCTGATCAATGATAGTTCACACATTTCCTTCCCTGGAGACCTTCAGGACAGAAATAGATACTAACCAGCTTGTGTGGCATTATGAGCAACCCTTTCAGGAAGTAAGCAAACAGCTGGTCTCTAAATCCATGAAGGAAGAGTAAGAGGAAGCAGATTTAAATCTCAACAGAAACAACAAAGGCTTGACATAAATGACAACTGTCTAATTCTAGAAGATTTCCTTAATTGGGCCTAAAAAGAGCAGTACAGTGGGCAGCTATGTGTGGAATGATTTGCGTTTATTTCTGCCTAAAAGCAGAGAAGAGATTTAGAATCCCTTTATTTTTTTTTAAGTTTATTTATGGTTGGATTATGAAAGTAATACTTTCTCATTGTTTCAAATTCAGAAAATATGGAGCAACGCATATTCATAGAAGATAAATATTTCTCATAATGCCACTACCCAGTCATAGCCACTATTAATAGTTTGATGTATTTCCTTGCAGTTATTTTCATATATATGTACATATATGTGTATTTGTCATTTTTATATGTATACATATATGTGTGTATATAAGGTATATGCGTATATGTATGTATATATGTGTATATATGCACAATTTTGTATCTTGATTTCTCTCATTTAGCATCTTCCCACATTATTAAATATCTCCCCCAAAGTCCATTTTTAATAACTGTATAATAATCTCTTGTAAGAATATATCATAATTACTAATACATTTCCTTATGTCAACTTAGATTGTTTACAATTTCTCAACATTATAAATAACAGCTAATACCAAAACCTTTGCATATAAATCTTTCTCTACATTTCTGACTGCTTCCTTGGAGTAGATTCTTCTAGAGTAGCTCTTCCTGTGGGGTGACACCCTAACCACCTTTATCAGAATCAGATATAAATGCAGATAAGAGGTCCTACCTCAGACCTGCAGAATCTGAATCTTTGAGATTATGCCCCAAGACCCTGCCTTTTAAAGGAAAATTCCTAGGATTTTTAGGCACAGTAAAGGTTAAGATCAGAGCTCTAAGAGGAAGAAGGATGGATAGGAGGCTATGCATATTTAAATTTCAGGTTGTTGACACATGGTGTCAAATTGCTTTCCTTGTACACTTAAACTGTGACCAGCAGCATATGAGGGTGCTCAAGTCACCAGACTTTTGAAAAACAGCTTTGTTAATTTGATGAGTGAAAAATGGTGGCTTCATTAAAGTTTTTATGGATGCAATATATGTTTAATTTATTTTTGTTTAGTTAATTTCAGATTTTCTGCACATATGTATTATAATTTTAGAACTAGTTCTATGAAAATGCTTGATAGTGTATTATTCTTTTAGTGCATCGATATGTTTGTACTCCTCATATTTTACTTACATCTATCACATTTTCTTCTGCTTTGTCTCCCAGTCTTGGCCAGGTAGCCTTATGTAGTAGCTGCCCTGTGAGGCCCTGGCACAATCTTTTTGGTCACCTATTTAAGGTGCTCCAGGATTGTCCCTTGTGTGGGTTGTGTGTACCCTCCTGTTATAGTTGAGCCTTGATTGCTATTGGCATGTCAGTGGGTCAGATTGACATGTAGACTGACTGGCTATGGGGTTTGGCCATGTCTACAGCTTACGGGCTGCTGTGTAAAGGGCTTATTCCACTGAGTGGGATTCACCCCATCAGGCTCTGGTGCCTGTTGAGACCACCCTTTGGGTGTGCTGCTTGTGGGGCTAATGGGTGGTGCTCTCCTGTGGTCTGAAGCCAGCCTCCAAGTATGTTTGTTCAGGTTCCTCATGGGAGGGTCTGGTGCAGACCCAGGTCACCCATTGCCTGTGACCAGCTGGGGACTACCTGGTAGGAGCTACAAAGTGATCCACAGTTGTTCGCTGCTGGTGCTAACCCTGAAGGCACTTGGGAGAGGCCATGCTGGGAACTGAGGACATATGCCACCAGTACTGGGTCTGGGGTAGCTCCACAAAATGCCAGGACACCCTGAGGCCTGCTGTGACCTGCCCCCTCCCTTAAGTTTCAGCCTCTGATAAAGCCTCGTGCAGTACACAAGTTGGGTGAGGCAGGGTCTGAGGGAGTCACTAGAGTGGGATGAGTGTGATCACCAGGTTAATGTACTTTGTGGTTTGGTGCTAGTGCTGAGCTTGGAGCTACTCAGCAAAAGTCTCAGACCACACTGAGGTCCATCACTGCCCACCTGGGGCCCGTGGAGTCAGATAGTTTTCCAAGAAAGAGTGCTATTTGGGCGGGGATGGCTGCTGGCCGAGAAAGTGCCTCTGGTGTTGGGCGAGTTGGGTGGGGTGGGGTCTCAGTGAGTCAGCAGATTGGAGTGAGTGGAGCTCACCAGACCAATCAGATTCAGATTTGGCTTGTGGGGGTGGGCTCAACACAGGAAAGATGGTGCCGGCTTGCCAGCTGCATGGAAGAAGGACCCCATGCAGCCAAAAAGGCAACTGTCCTTCACACCGCACTATGAAGCATACCTCAGTCTGCCTGCCCCCATATATCTTTGACACCCCAAGTTACAGTACCTCCGCCGGAGTCCAAGGTGAGTGCCTACAAGTGAGAGTCTGTGCATGGGCCATTTAAGAGGATGTCTGTGTTTCCAGCACCTTCTGTCCCATCAGGATGGTCGGAATTCCCACTGTTTTTCACATCCAGATATTGTGGGGGCTTCTCTTCCTGGCACCAGCACTCTGGGCTGGTTTGTGGCTGGGGTCACTGGCTTCTCCCAGGAAAACCTCCGCAGCCGAGATATCCGTCTTGGTTCTCAACTTCCACACAGAGGTGTGGGGCTGGCCTGTTCTACCAGTCTCTTCGTGGCTTCTTCTTTATATCATTAGTTATAAAACTATTCATCTAGACTTCAGAGGGTTCTCCAGGTTGATGGTTCTATAATTTAGTTGTAATTTTAATGTGTTCACGGAAGGAAGCAGGCACAGTGTTTTTCTACTCTGCCATCTTGGGTGTCCTGCTTCATGATTTCTTAAGGTTCCTTTCTGAGCTGAGGTCCCATGACTTGCTTCTCTCTTATTGGTGACTCTATCCCAGGAGATACCAGTAGCAATGAAATAGAAGGCAGGAGGTCTTTGGTCAGTGGATACAAACCCCAGATGTGAGTAAAGTAAGTCTGATGACCAGCATTGCCTTCTCTGCTACAGAAGACCCCTTTCTGAAGGGGTCCGGCCTGAATGCACCTTGAGAATAAACAAGTGTGAGATTTAATTCTTACTGCTTTGATTTTGGGCAATCTGATTTGAGTTTAGAAGGCTTTTTTTTTATTTATTTTTTTTGTCAAGCATTTCAGTGAGAACAGTGATAGTATGGCAAGCCAAAAGACAAAATAAAAGCAACCTCTGTGATGTTGACAAAGTGGTCATTCTATTTGAAAATGGCACATTATCATTTGCCTAAGCAAAATGTAGCCCTTTTACCTTAGGAAGGATGCATTCCTCTTGATTCATTTTCATGCTTCTCACAGTCCCTTTCTAATGGTGGGACAAAAGAACAGTTTTGAGAAAGACTTGGTGCCATGATGTCAGCACGACTTACCTTTGGAGCTACACACTGTACATTGCCATTACGTGCTTCCTCTTATCTTCTAGGACTTTGCAAAATAATAACAGAATCACAGTTTAATGGTGTGGAATCTACAGTCTTTGACCTTGTCTAAGTCATTCATATTTATACAAACTTCAGGAAATCCCCAGGTGCCAACTTGAGCTTTGGTGAAAATTTGTCTTCTTTTATTTTAAAATTGAAGTACCTTGACTACTTCTTGGAAAATAAACTATCTGTTCTTGTTTTGTGTTGTTTTATCTTTAGGTGCTGGAAAGAGAGGTAGACAAAAATGGGAGCAAGGTTTGAGTGCTTCCTGGAGAGGGAGCTTTATATGGCTGTGCTACCATTTTCAAACCAACCACTGGGCACAAAGGCTGGTCACTATTGCCTTTAAGCCTGAGGGCATGTTTCTAGTTGAGAACTTATGGATTCCATATATCATCTTCAGATATTAATCTCAATTGCCTTTCTGGTTCCAGTTGGTTCTTTGGTGAGCTTGGGTGGCAGAAGACAGTTTTTCCAAAGACTGCTGAGAACCCAAGTTTAAGCTGACTTTAGAGGCTTCCAACTGGCAAAACTGTACATGGAGGCTCTAAGGCCACATTCCTCACTACCCTGTGATCCCTATATCTCTCATTCCCCCATCTTCCCCCCCAACCTCTGAAATTGTTAGGGTACAGAAAAAGTACCTAGTGTTGTCCAGAAAATAGGGGTTCTTTGTCCTGTAGACCCAAATCTTGACTATTAATTGTTGCTGGAAAAGAATCTTTACTGGAATTTTTTCATACAGTAGAATAATCATAAATTAACTACGATCATACAAAGATAAAAGAAATCTGAAATAGATTTGCCACCAAAGACAGGCAACTATGAGGTGAATACTGGAAATAAAGACTGTAAAGTCAGAAGAGAACTAGATGAACGGAAGGTCCACAAGTAGCCAGGACTGAGCAAAATGCAATGGATTTTCCTTTTCTGTACCTTCTAAAGATGGCAATGCTGTATTTCTTTGTTCTCTGAACTCCTCATTGTCTTGTTAATGTGGAAGCATACCAGGCTTCAGGAGCTGGCATCCCTGCCAGCTGTAAGTCCTTCTTAACAGAAAAGGACAATACTTAGAAGACCACCTCTCTTAAAGCCATCTCTAATATTTGCAGAATTGCTGCCAATATCTGTTTCTTGCAAAGAGCAAGAAGACTTAAAAACAGCAACAGTACCTCCGTAAGGGTTTCCCAGCCCTTTCTTTGTAACTTCTTTCCTCTAATAAAGGGAAATTGGCATGCTATATTGTGTCAGAGTTTGGGGCCCACATAGATATGAATGGGAAGTAGAGAATGACTGGCTGCCACTGTGCCAGGTGTTGGCTGATTGGAAAACTGAATAATGGATAATAACCATCTCTGAGTATTTATCAATGCAGTCCGTGCTCTAGGATGCAGAAGAGGTCAGTGGGGACAATGTGCAGGCCTCTCATCGCTCCTATTCATTAACAAGGCACTGCTGGCTGAAATTCAGGCTCCGTTACCTAGACACAACAATGGCGGGAACTCGGCATCAAGTTGTAATTAGGCTCGATCAGGACTAGGGTACAGTCGCTATAATCAGAATCACTCAGAATTAATTTTATACTTGTGTCAGAATATGAAGTGAGATTGATTCAATGGTAACCAAAGCAACCCTGTTTGCTGTAAGAGAGATTGTGGGTGGGGAGAGAGAGAGAGAGAGAGAGAGAGAGAGAGAGAGAGAGAGAGAGAGAGAGAGAGAGAGAGAGAGAGAGAGAGAGAGAGAGAGAAATGAAGAGGGCAAAGGAAAACAGAAATATGAACATTTTAGTTCTATTAATTTTATTGCAATTAGTTAGGAGAAAATGTGTTTCAATTAAATATATTGTAGCAAGGTGATAGATCACTGTCTAGGTCCTAGAAACCTTTGTAGGTCCCATTATGCACCTAAAGCAGATCCTGTGATGCCTAATTTCCTCTTCCTTTTTGTCCAGTTCATATGTGCTTGGAAACAGCCTGATTAGGGCAAGAATTTCAATTTGCAGGGAAAGGAAGAGGAAATTCAAGCTGGGCAATATTATTTCCTTTCTCTGTTAAGAATCAGTTTTTCAGCCTTTTACCTTTAGGACTATATATGTATGTAGACCCAATGATCACTGGCTTATCTGAGAGCAAATAGAAGATTTTGGAGACGTGTTTGTGAAATAGTTTAAGAAGTTACAGAGGTGTGGGAGGTGTGGTAAGAGGATCATATCTGATTCCTTGCTATTGAATGTTCATTCAATTTTTTTTTTTTTTTATGTTAACAAGATGCCAATCTGGGAATGCATGTCACCTTTAATGTTTGAGATAATTGGTGAAACATGTGTGCATATGTATACATTTTCATTTCTGCACACACATGCAGGTGTTGGTACATATGATTTGCACCATTTATATGTGTTTGATCTCTAATATTTAGAGGTCATAAATGAAATATTTGTTCTTTCTCTTTTATCCCTCTTGGCAGATTTATGAATCTCTTCCCATATCACATTAGCTTCAAGAGTAGAAATCAGTCATTTTGAGGATAGTATACTGTTAGATATGCAGATAATTGCTTAAAGGGAGATGTTTTGTTTCTTAAATATATCTCAGATTATTATGTGGATGAGAAAATGGCATGTAAATATTTTGAGTCATTTAAGTGAGTAGGAAGTGTTGAAACAAAGTATATAACTGCCAGATTTAAAAAAAAAGAACTCTCTAGCTCTTTTTTTTCTTTCCCTCTTGGACAGAACACCTTAGCTGTTCAAACAATAAAATTATAATAAATTATTAAAAAATCATTGAGGAGATATTGGTGCATATTATTACATATCTGACTACATAGACATTTCATGTGTAGATTTAGTTTTGATATCACATGTTAAGTAGCGTGTTTGCAATTTGAGTAAAGCATCAAATTCTAAAATTTATTTCAATTCCTTTGTAGCTGGAGGGTTTATAAAACCTTAAAAATATACTTCAAATATATTGCTTTTATTGTTTCTCTTCTGGTTTTGGTAGTGTACCCACTACCCAATATAAGGGGAAAAAATGCATTACAAAAAAAACCCCTCAAAGTTTACCATTTCTGTGCATGTGTATGTCTTTCTTTTTGTTATGGAGCAATTTTTCTTCTGAAATAAGTTTCTTCTCTATTTCCTCCCTTTTATAAAGGGTCTTAGGATAAGAGCAACAGAAAGAAGGTTAGAAAAGAGAAACCTTTATTCTCTGCTAGTGGTAACGTTAGTCTAAAAATGAGAAGACCCCTGTATTCTGACAGCGGCGGCGGAAGACCTTTTAAGAATGGGTTCTTTTCTCTGAGCCTAAGTTCAGATGCTTGCTCTCAGTGATTATAAATGCTCCAGAGTAAAAGTTTATGAACAAGTGAAAAAACACCCGGCATGATATGAAGCATTGTCTTCACAGCCAAAGTGGTATTAATGTTAGATCTGCTGAGCCTTCCAAAGTGGAAGATTCATGTATATTCTGTTTGCTTATTTTCTTGGACCTCTTCCTCATGTCAGCAGTGGGGGCTATAGGACAAGGTACAGAGCTGTTTGTCATTCTCTGGTATTTGCTTCAGAGTTGGCCATCCTACGCTTCAGGCTTCTTTCTGTGCTCTGGATGTCACATACACTATTCCTGATTGCACTTGGAATTTGTTGGTGCTGAGATTTTGGTTACGTGTTCAATTGACCTGTTCATTTGTTTCTGGGGGAAGCCTCTGGGTAAGGAATTTTATCACCGTTTCTTTGAGAAAATTGAGAGACGTGAGTTCAAATCAATGTATAAATAGAAGCTCCCCTCTCATAGACTCACCCCAATCATCTGTCCTTTTACTCATTCAACAAACTTGTACAATCCAGAATGAAAAGTGAACTAGAAAGAGCATTTTTCATGAATCAAAATGTGAGAATTGGAACTACATTTTATAACACGCCCCCCCCCCCCCCAAAAAAAAAAAAAAAAGTACTGGACTTGTTTGTACATCATTTAAAAAATTCATCCAGCATTTTATCAGTTTTTATGAATACCCTGGAGTTGAACTGCTCTACTGACTGCTATGTCTGGATTTAACCTCAGTGGAACTCTTGTATCCAGGCAGCTTCCTTGTAAGACCATCAGGTTCTGGTTGTGCCCTTGCTGGTGCTAGTGACAACCCAAGGGCGGGCTCTGGAAGCACTCTGCCTCAGGTGTAGACAAAAAGGGGTGTGTGGTTTGTAGAGAATTTAAAAGCAATAAAAAATTGACTAGACACTTGGATTGCTTTTTATTATCACCGTATGCTGACAATTCTAAACAATGTCAAGGATAAAATACTTCCTTCCCCCCCCCCCCCATGGAAAATTTGTTATACTGACTCTTAAATAATTGCTGCAGTTAATGTAAAGTGAGATAGTCATTTACTTATCTGTTATGGGGCAAACATATCTACAACTTTAACTGCTTTTGAAAAAAACACATTTGTATAAAAAAGGCCCATTTTTGGAAGGAAAGCTTGTTTTTCTGCTTTCAAGCACAGCAAACCAATTTATTATATTCACTCCTATTAAAATATAAGCTGAGGCATCTTTTACAGAAATTCATTTCACACACCAGAGAGTTTTCGTATTCACAATTTAAACAGTGAAATAGAGTGGTGAACTGTGAGGTATAATGTTTTTGTTTGGCAAATGCAAATTTTATTCCATATGTGAAATATTGAGTGGAATTTAAATAATACCTTTAAAATTAGAGTGTATTTTTAAAATTAAAACTAAACAACCAAATCAAGAAGATAATGATTATTACAGAAAGTAATTTCATATAAAGGTAGAAAATGTTTAAAAGGACCCAACTGGGTATCAAATTCATAAGATATACCTCTGTAGTTTTATTCAATACTTTGGTAGTCAGCCTTCTAACTAACGGAGGCTAAATCTGTTACATAATTGGCTACACGTTTCTCTATATTTTCTGCCCTTTCTGTCTGAGGTATTTTTGTACGGTGTCACCAGATAAACAGAAATGAATTATATTTTGGAAACCTTTTATTTAATCCCACTTCTGCGTGAATGAAAATTACCGCAGAACACCCACCATGGCAATTTGCACACTTTCCCAAGTTTATTATTCATTCATTTATGGGGCAGGGCAAAAACAACATCATGGCAAAAAAAGAACCATTTCAAGTCTTTCTATATCTGGTTTGGATGAAGCTAAAAGCAGAATTGAGCTTGGAATGTTTGTACTGAACTTTTTAAGTTTGGTTTAAAACAAAAGCAAACAAAGGACGTCCTTTCCAAAGGAAAGCAATGGTGAGACCCTTTTGGGGGGAGAGATTAATCTGGGAAGAGGGTCGAGGTGGGGTTTAGCACTTGACACACACGCCTCTCTTCTTCTAGCTCACACATCTCAGGAGAAAGGCCAAGAGCTGAAAGCAAAGCACCATCCCTACCCTGAGACAGCGTTAAGATAAGCAGACGCCAGTGACGCAAGAGCACAAAACCATTGCTAAAGCGAGACCTTGGCTGTGCAAAAAACAGAAGAGCAGCTACACTTTCAGGACTGTTGACCAACCAAAGAACAAATTTCACCATCAGGACAAAAAAGATCTCTCAGAAAGTGGCCAGATGAGTTAAAACTCCACGAAAGATGTAGAAGTTTACCAGCATCATTGTTCACTTTGAAGATAAAAAATTGATGTGTGTGTGGGTTTCGGGAGTTTTAAAATAAATGTAGTGGCAAGTGTCTCCTCTGAATCATTGGGACCAACAGCTGATAGGATACTGAAAAAAATCTGGTGCAAGTACGTTTTTGTTTCTTTAAAATGGAGAGAGAGTTTAAAGACATTTAGAAAACAGAATGCAGACCCTTTCTAGATTTTTGTTATTTTTCTCATTTTTAAAACCCAATCGTTTTAAAAAATTTTTTCTTAATTTTTTTCAAAGCATTCAATTTAGTTTACATGAGCACTCTTTCTTTAGCACTCATTTTTATCAGTTTACATATTTTGAAAATTTAATTACATAATTACAACAGTATTGGCATAAATAGGGTCAAATAACTGATCCTTGGTAAACATAAAATTCAACTGCGTGGAGGCATGCAGATTTAGTGATGTGGGTACTATTGGAATGTTTCACTAAGAGAGTAGAGTCTCTTTTTTTCAGAGACTTGAAGCTATGTTAGGAGAATGTCTACTGTAAAAGGTGAATGTCGTAGTCAGTTTGGACTGCCATAACAAAATTCCACAGACTGGGTGGTTATAAACAACAGAAATTTATTTTTCACAGTTCTGGAGGCTCAGAAGTCCAAGATCAAGGTGCCAGCAGATTCAGTGTCTGGTGAGAGCTTCCTGGTTTTTGCATGACCATCTTCTAGCTGTGTCCTCCCATGGTGCAAGAGGCAAGAGAGTTCCCTGGGGTCACGTGGCTGAGGTTGGCTGGATGGCAAGTTATAAATGAGTATGTGGGAGTAAGGGTGAGAGTGGGAACCAAAGCTCTCTAAGCATGAGCAAGGGAAGAAGAACTCCCAGAGGGTTGTGTTCTTATTCTCTCAGCCTTTTAATATATACATGTTTATTTCTGTATATATAAGAGCATGTGGGGACAGAGTCCCAGGGAGCAGTTTCCAGGCTCTCGACCTCATGTGGAAAGATGTTGGCTCGGGTAGTAGATGGCCGTCAACTGTGATTAGATGGCCATCAGCTGTTACCAGTTAGCCATTGGCCACTATTATAACTGTAGTGGCTAAGCTAGCATGCGTGGATTGCAGCTAGCAAGTAGGTTCGTTGGCAGAGAAGCAGACAGCGGATTGCGCATCGTGTGGAGCTTGCTTCCTGTGTCTCCAACCCAGCCGCCAACGCGACTGTAGTGGTATGACTCCCCCATCTATGGCTCCGTGGATGTTCCCTTTTGGCCTCACCATGTCCTGCGTTCTTATGCGGGGAGCGGGAGCAGAGACGCTGCCTGACAGAGCACTAACCCACTCGTGAGGGCTCCCCTTCAGGACCTAATCACCTCCCAAAGGCCCCACTTTCAAATACCATCACATTGGGGATTGGGTTTCAACATCTGAATTTGGGGGAAGGACACAAACTTTAGCCTAGAACAGTGAAATTATAAAACTACTTTAGTTATCAAAATATATTGGAGACTAATGGGTCTTGGAAAAGTAGACTTTTCTAGATAATTGAATACTTAACATTATTCCGAACTAACTGTTGAAGGAAATGTAACAGTGTATTACATCTTAGGAAAAACAGTAAAATAAACAAAGCTCCCAATAAGCTAATGAGCTGACACCACAGTAAGCAATAATATGGTACAATGATAATTATGAGTGCCCCTGGGAACGTTTCGTGGGTATGTGTTCTTTCGATGGATGTCCCCCAACTGCCTTGCTGGTCTAGTTTGTATTTCCTTTTTCCCTCATGGATTTCCCCACCTTTCCACATACTCTGGCTCTTCCATAAAAGTCTTCTCTGACTACCATTCTCTTCAGGTCAAGGTGCCACTCTGTGCCCTGACTCTTTCATACGGCTGACGTTTATTATTTCTTTTTTCCAACACATGGCTTTCATTTTTTTCCCTGCTTCTACTGGAATTTTCAGTGTTGGGGCCAACAGGGCTTGGCTTTTTTTCATATTCTTGCACCAGGTTAGCCAAGTTGGATTATGACATCTCCTAATCTTTGACTTTCCCCATCTCTTTTCATGCTGCTCCCTTGGGGTCAGGTGGCTGAGGTTGGCTGGATGGCAAGTTATAAATGAGTATGTGGGAGTATTGGCGAGAGTGGGAACCAAAGCTCTCTAAGCATGAGCAAGGGAAGAAGAACTCCCAGAGGGTTGTGTTCTTATTCTCTCAGCCTTTTAATATATACATGTTTATTTCTGTAAATTGCTTTTTCCATTTGGATGAAGGATGAACTGTAGTGCCCAGAGGAAAAAGCTACCAGAAAAGAGTTTTGTTCAGAATTACAGAGGTTTACATTGGAGTCTCAGTGTTTGCTTGAAAGTTCTCAGGATAATGCTGACATTATCTTTAAGAGGGATACCAGAAGAGCAGGCAGTGTAGCTGTTGCTTTTTTGATGCTGAAGTTGGTGTAGACATAACAAAACTGTTCTTCCTAAGATTAAAAAAATAAACAACAAAGCCACAAACCGCTCACATAGCTCAAATCCTAGTTGAGCTAAGGCTACAAATCACATCCATTTGTAGGATCTGGTTTGGAGATGACTCTCAGATAATGAAGATTCGTAAGCCTGGGCTGTAGTTAGCATAAGATGTAAACAGGCCCTTCTTGTTTTCACTCTGTCAGAAGCTCTAATTCATTTCTAATTACTATCTCCTGGAAAAACACTGTGTTGTCCTTGCCTTTTAAATTTCTTCCTCCTTTAGAGAAAACAACATATTTTAGGTTATTAAGAAAAATCTTGTCTTGATTTAGATGATGTTTTTGTTCAACAAAGCAGAATTATTATTTTCTTTCAGACATAATTTGTGTCATACGAAGAAGTGACTGACTGCATACATTTTAATTTGGCAATGAATTCACAATCATCAAGAGAATGTGGCTTTTTCGCCATTACAAAGTTCCGATCTACATGTTTATGTAAGCCAGAGAAAAAGCATCTTTGCTATTTTGATTTTTAAAGTTAATTGGTCAGGAAGAAAAAATATTGGCACGTGAACCATTAAAACCTTATTGAAATTTTCAACTCAAGATTGCATTTTGCAATTTAAAAAAATCCGTGACGAAAAAGGAGACTTAAAATTAGTAGATATAGTAAAGAAAAACTATTTTGCACAAAGAAGTAGAATGTGCAAAAATCAGCCTTCGTTATTTTTCATATTATTAACTACTACTCAAATACATATGAAAACTTAAGTGGACACATTCTGATGTTTTTCACTCATTAGCTGAGGTTTACCTTGGTTATTTTTTCACTGGCTTAGTCTATTCTCATAGTAAAGTTGAGAAATGTATGGATTGGTGGGATAAAATTTTCTTTGAGATTCTGAACAAAAATGAGATCAGTGGAGGTTTGTGCTCTTCCTCAAGTCATAGGGAGATTCACCGGGCACTTCATGCGCAAGTTGTCACCCATTAGGTCTACCCCCAAGAGAAGGTCTGGAAGGAAAGGGTGAAGGTAACGGGACGTGACCAGCATTGCTGGGAAGTAACCAGCTGCAAAGACCAGGCCATGGGCCAGAAAGGGGACCACGGATCTCAGAACTTGCCATTTTACTCCTCGATTTACCATCAGGCTTCAATCTGGAACTGGAATGTGGAGGGTCAGGCAGAAATAGGCAGATCTTAGCACATATTGAAAAATAGTTAAATGCTTAAATGTTTTAGATAGTAGAGTTGTAAGAAGAAATTTCAGGTATTCCTTATGTCATTATTAAAATGCCTGGAAAAAACCATTTACTTATTTAATTTTTACCAGCTGCATTTCTGTATTATACAAGTCAACTGTATTTCTTGTAACAAGACCAGAAATACCAATAAGCCACGAGAAAAATAAATTATTTGCAATTCTGTCTCTAAGAGATAACTGCTATTGAAATTTTTGTATACATTCTTTAGGCTGGTAAACTGAAAAAAAGAATTCCTAAGACGTTCTCTTTAAAAGAGCTCTCACGTTAAATATAATCAAATGAAAGAGTTGTAAAATTCACAGAGGCTCTGGGCTCTGCTGTAAACCTGCAGTTCTTAAGCTATTCAGTCAACAGGAGCAAAGAAAGAGACTCTATCTAAAGTCTTTCCTAAAAACTTCCACTACTTTTCTATTCTTCTTGGGATGGGATTGGTGGGGGAATAAGGAAGCTGAAAAATCAAATGCCCAACCAGTTATCTGTTGAGAGGTTTTCAAAGTGTGTGGACCAGTATTATCAGAGTCACCTGGGGACTTAATAGGAAATGCAGACCCTTGGGCCCACCCTAGACCTCTTGAACTGGAAACTCTGGAGGTGGGTTCCAGCAAGCTGAGTTTTAACATCTTCCAGGTGAGTCTGAGGCACCCTAAAACCCTGCCCCTCGAGGAATTCTGGATTGGGGTCTGGAAAAGGCAGACCACGCAGCAGCTCTGGCAGCTTGTGGGTTGGCTCAGAGTGCACGAGGGGGTCTACTCTGTTGGTGTCTGTGTGGAGTTTCCAAGAAGAGGCTAAAGGAAGAAGAGGCAGCTGTTTGCTCTGGGGGTCAGATGACCGATAGAATTAGGAACATGTGATTTTAGGACCACAAAGAGCAGTTTGTGTGGAGATGTGCCTAAAAACCAAATTAAGGCTAATGAATATATTGAGGAAAAATAATTACAATATTCATAATTATCGGAGCACTGCTAACTCTCCTGTCATTTGTTTGAATGAATTTCTTCTTCCTTTTTTAGAACAATTAATGCTCACTAGTAAATCATACTGTATTTGTATTTCCTTAGGTGTATTTGAATATGACTTCATTTTATAGTGGGGAGCAAAGCACAGCGAATGTTTATTTTTTGAATGTGAAAACATTTCAAGCCTCATTTCAAAACATGACTTAAGCTAGCATTTAGCCTTCAGAATTAAAATACAGAGAGTTTATGAATTTGTTAATAAATTATTTCTGTCTCTGTGTATAAAAATATTTTCTATTTCCAAATAGTCTGAGTGACCATGAGAAAGATCAGCAAACTCTTTGTTTGAGCAAAAGATCAGCCTTAGCTTTTCCATCTGCAAAATGGGCTAATAATGCTGAACACAGGTCAAATAAAATAATGTATATAAAACTGCTTTCTAAGCCGCATAGTGTTATCATGACCATTATTATATTGTTATTATACACATATAATGTTTTCTAACATAAATGTTGATTCGTTATTTGTATTTACATTAGTATATTTAACTGTTATCCACTTATAGTAGAAAACAAAGCACCACAGACATTTATTTTTTAAATAGAGAAACTCTTCTGGTCAAGATGTAGAACATGACATATGCTAGCATTTAGATGTTGGAATTGAAATAGAGAAAACTTATGAGTTCATAAATAAAGAATACTTATTGGCAAAGTCACCCAATAGATGTCTATTTACTATTATAATGAACAGAACATTCATAAATGAGACCCTGTGCATTGTTGACTGCCATTAATTGACAATACTGACAGAGGCCTAGCCCCTGCTAGGAAATGCAGGCTGTGTCTTGGGCAGTTTGTTCTCCATCCTGTAGTACCTTAGACCCAGGAAAATGCCAGCTGCAAAACATTGGAAAATAAAAACGTTTTTCTGCTGCATGAACTTAAGTGCAAAAATTCCTAACAAAATGTTGGCAAAGGTAATCCAGCAATATATAAAAAGGATAATGCCTCATGATGAAGTGGGCTTATCCCAGGAATACAGGGTTAGTTTAACTTTTGTAAAGCAAGTAGTGTTATTCATCGTATTAACAGACTACAAAATAAACACCATATACCACAACTGATGCAGGAAAATAATTTGATAAAATTCAACACCTATTTATGAAAAAACTTCAGGAAATTAGGAGTACAAAAGAATTTCCTCAGCCTGAGAAAGCGCAGCTACAAAAAGTCTGTAGCTAATGTTATACTTAATAGTGAAAGACTGAATCTTTCCCCTAACCCTGGGAACAAGACAAGGATGTCAGCTCTCACCACTTCTATTCAACATGATATTGGAGGTACTATCCAGTGTAACCAGCCAAGAAAAGGAGATAAAAGACATATATATTGGAAGGGAAGAAGTAAAACTATCTTTATTCTCTGTGAAATAATCATCTATGTATGAAGAAAATCTTAAGTAATCTACAAAAAATTGACTAAACCTAGTATGTGAGTTTATTGAGATTTCGAGATATAAGATAACATATAAAAACCAGTTGTAGTTCTCTACTAGCAATCAGAAATTCAATAAAAATGACATTTACAATAGCATCAAAAATATGACATTCATATGGACCAAATTAACAACAGGAATGTGTAAGACTTGTACCCCAGGAAAACAACTTGGCAAGGCTCCTGTTACCTACTGCCAAATTGTTTTCCTGGACTGTCATGTCACAGTATATTCCCAGGAGCACTATAGGCAAGGGCTAGCTTACACTTGTTAGCTTTGGATGTTATCATTCCATTTTTGAACAAAACTTTAAAATCTGGTTACATTGCATGAACATCAGGCCTCATCTTGCCGATTTTATGTTGTACTTTACTAAAAACTTAAATCACAAGTAGTTATAATAAGAACAGCTACCACTTATTGAATGTATTTTTATGTGCCAGGCACTTCAAGTGCTTAAGAGCATTAATCAATTCTCACAATGACTCTGAGTTAGGTACTGTGAGATTTCCCATTTTATTAGGGAGAAACTGAGGCTTAACGAGGTTGAGTAATTTGCTCTGGGAAGTGGCGCAGCTGGATCTTAAACTAGCGAGGGAGTTTAACCTTCACACTTAATTGCTTCACTCCCATTATAAGCTCCAGTGTGGGACTTCCCATCAACAGTGGACCTGCATTTAGACTGGGTGTGCATGCTACTGAAATATGGTAATCAATATTTTTAGAAAGGCAGATCCTAGGAAGTTCTTAAAAGGCAGAACATAAGGTGACACAGAAGCTGCAGGTGTTGAACCTAAGAAGCATAGTCTACCTCCAGAAAGTCTGCTTCAGGAGAGGTGGGGTCCAGGAATGTGCATGAGTAACAAGCATCCTGGCTCACCTGACTCAGGTGATTTAAGGACCCCACATTGAGATACACCACCCTGGAGGTTGCTGTGCTATGGCCTCACACTTCAGAAGTAAAGAGGGAGCTTACACAGGCTATCTTGACACCAGAGAAGCATGGATAAAAATTGAAGGCATAAAGGGAACTTGGCAAATATGAATGTGTAATGACCCATTGAATTGAAAGTATAAAGATTCACAAATATCTTTCCCAAGTACTATAGGAATGAATTTTTATAACAGCCACGAGAAATAAAGACTACAAAGTGACTTTTCCCTGGCAGGAAGTTGTTAGGAAGATGATTGCATCACTTCCTTCGCAGACTCCTCCCTATTTCTCCAGTTGCAGGCTATGCTGGCAGCACACACCCTGTCCAGATCTGGCAACAGCACCTAAGCAAGGCCTGCGTCACTTCTAATTTGGGTGACTTTCATATGTTAACATTGGAGGAAGCCAACAGAGGGTTACCAAAATGCCAGTATGTAGAAAATGTTTGCATTTAACAATGTAATACTTCTAACACAAAAAATTCAAGGTCATAGAGTTTTGAATTCACCAGGCAATTAACAAGATTTCTTCACAATATTAATTTATGATAGTCCAGAAATGGAAAACAGCTTTAAAATTGTATGACAAGACTATGTTTTCAGTCCTGTCAGTGTATTTCAGTGAATTTATGTTAATGTCATTTGGAGATGATGTCAAAGGTCTAAATTTGAGGCGAGAAAGGTGTGGCCCAAACAGCTCTCTAGCTTTTTATCCTAGAATAAATCCTATTGTTAATTATACTCTACTCTTTTAGCTCTTTAAACCTGCAAATAAATTTGTAGGCAGTTTCTTATTAACCATGCAGGTATCTTTTTTTTTTTTTTTTTTTTTTTTTTTTTTAGTTTCAGGTGTAGAAAACAATGTAATGGTTAGACATTTATATCCCTCACAAAGTGATAACCCCCTTCCCCCAATCTACTACCCTTATGACATCGTGTATAGCTATTATAGTTCCACTGACTCTATTCCTTATGCTGTACTCCATATCCTGTGACTATATATCTATATATGAATATATATATGTGTATATATATAAAATTATAATTGACATTCATTATTATTCAGCTTCAGCTTCAGGTGTACACTGCAGTGGTCGGGCACTTACAGCGTCCATGAAGTGGTCTCCCTAATAAGACAAATGTCCATCGGATACCCTACAAAATCTTTACATTATTTATTATATTCCCCAAACTGTCTTTTGTATCCCCGTAGCAATCTTGTGGTTACTGATTGTACTTTCTAATCCCCTCACCTTCTCCCTCATCCCCATCCCCTCCCATCTAGCAACCCTCAGTTTTTTCTCTATATCTCTGAGACTGTTTCTGATTAGTTTGTTCATTTATTCTGTTCTTTAGATTCTACATATAAGTGAGATCATATGGTATTTGTCTTTCTCCATCTGACTTAGTTCACTTAGCATAATGTTCTCTAGGTCCATCCATGTCACTGCAAATGGTAAGATGTCATTCTTCTTTATGGCCGAGTAATACTCTATTGTATAAATGTACCACAGTTTCTTAATCCAGTCATCTACCGATGGGCATTTCTGTTGTTGCCATGTCTTGGCTATTGTGTATAGTGCTGCAATAAACATAGGGGTGCATAAAGTTTTTTGAATTAGCATTTTGGATTTATTTGGATAGATACCTAGGAGTGGAATTGCTAGGCCATAAGATAGTTCCATTTCCAGTTTTTTGAAATACCTCCATACTGATTTCCATAGTGGCTGCACCAATCTGCAATCCCACCAGCAGTGCACGAGGGTTCCCTTTTCTCCATATCCTCGTCAGCACTTGTTGTTTGTTGATTTATTGATGATAGTCATTCTGACTGGGGTGAGGTGGAATCTCATTGTGGTTTTATTTGCATTTCTCTAATGATTAGTGAGGTTGAACATTTTTTCATATGTCTGTTTGCCATCTGTATGTCCTCTTTAGAAAAATGTCTCTTCATGTCCTCGGCCCATTTTTTTAATTGGGTTGTTTGATTTTTGGTGTTGAGTTGAATGAGTTTTTAATAAATTTTGGATATTAACCCCTTATCAGATGTATCATTGACTAATATCTTCTCCCATTCAGTAGGATGCCTTTTTGTTTTATTGATGGTTTCCTTTGCTATGAAAAAACTTTTTAGTTTGATGTAATCCCATATGCTTATTTTTTCTCTTACTTCCCTTGCCTGAGGGGATATATCAGTAAAAATATTACTAAGGGTAATATTTGCTCCCTATATTTTCTTCTAGGAAGCAAATATGGTTTGCTTCCATATTTGGTTTCAGATCTTACATTTAAGTCTTTAATGCATTTTGAATTTATTCTTGTATATGGTATAAGGAGGTGGTCCAGCTTCATTTTTTTGCATGTGTCTGTCCAGGTTTCCCAGCATCATTTATTGAATAGACTGTCTTTACCCCAATGTATTATAAATTCTTGCTTCCATTGTTGTAGATTAAATGACCATATAGTCATGGATTTATTTCTAGGCTCTCTATTCTGTTCCATTGATCTATGTGTCTGTTTTTATGCCAGTACCATGCTGTTTTGATTACTATAGCCTTGTAGTATGATTTGATGTCAGGTACATGATACCTGCCACTTTGTTCTTGTTTCTCAAGATCCATGAATGTATCTTAAATGTTGAAGTTAGTGGATGATTCCATTTACATAAATTTCAAAACAGGCAATAAATTGTGCTAGAAGTCAGCGTAGTGGTTACTTTTGGTGGGGGTAGAAACTGGAGAGGGGCATGAAATGTTGCTTCTGAGGTGCTGCTAATGATCTGTTTCTTGTTTTGGGGGTCCGTTGCATCACTTGTAATTTGTGCACTTTTTTGAATGTTATATTTTGATACAAATTTTACTTTAAGAATTTTGCAGAACCTTTACAATTCATAGACGTGCAGCCCCCTCAGCAGCAATCCCTTAGGAAATGAGAAGCATCACATCTGATGAGTGGCTTTTTCATCTCCAGGAATAGCCCTCTTTGACAGGGGACATAGAAAGCTCATTGGTGGACCCCTGCTGGTGTGTTCTGATGGCCTGGCACCACCAAACAGGTGGCCCATTAGTTTCTCCCTGGTGAGTGTGCACGAGCACAGCACGTGCAGTCTATCACCGGCCTAAATATGCAAAGCCTCTGACAGAAATTCCCCGGATGTGCCTCCAGCCTGGGCAGTGGTGGCTCTCAGTGTCTCTGAATTACTCATTCACTGTGAGCGTGTGCGTACACGTGTGTGTGTTTGTGTATGTTCTTCTCACTCTCACCGACATTGTTGTCCATAGAGATTCTATGAGTGACAGAGTGGAGTGAAACAGGGCCTGTTTAGAGGAGAGGTTGGGAGCCTGCCAGCTGGCCCTGTAGTCTATTTGGCCCCCCCGCGAAGCTGTTTCTGATGCTTGGTCCCATATGGCAGTGCATTCTCAGGGCTGTGAGCCAAGCCGTCCCTAGGCGTAACAGAAACACATTCCTAGCTCTGTGGCCAGACCAACAGGAGTCAGGGAGCTGAGGTGGAGCCCGCCTTGGCTTCGGAGTTTAGAGATGTGTATTTTAACACATGTCCTAACTAGCTGTGTGACTCTGTACTGGTCCCTTTAGCCCTATGAATCCTGGATTCCTTTTGAACAGAGAAGGGGGACAAAAGAGTATCTCTAAAGTCCCTCACAGTGTCTATGATCTTATGATAATTAAAATAAGTTTCTTGTTGGGTTTTAGACTTACCAGATTCCTTCCTCAAGTTCACTTACCCCTACTCCTGGCTTCCCCACTACAACTCTACTTGGCATGGTCTAGATTAAATGCTACTGCCCATCGGAAGTCTTCCCACGAGAATGTCAACAGTCTGGCATACCTATCATCTAATTTATATGTTTATTTATATCCATGTCTTATAATTCCACTTGAGATTGCAAAGTCCTTGATGAAAATGATAGCATCACCTTGGTATACTCAGTACCAAGGATTCCCAAATGTTGGTTGACTGACCTGCAACAAATTGAATGCATTCAAATCACACAGGGAACTTAACAATTCATATTTCCAGGTCCAGCCCCAGGAGTTTCTGATTCAGAGATTGAGGGAGGGACCAGGGAATCTGTATCTTAGCATCTGGAGGGTTTCCAGTGCAGAGCCTGGTTTGAGAACTCCTCCACATTGTGATTTGTATTAAGTACTCAATAAATACCGGCTGAATCAGTAGAGGAATGTAGTTCATCTCATTCTTTAGTTATGTAAAATTTTTCTGGAGTTTACAAAGATGTGGAACATGAATCAAGAGTATGCTATCAAAGCCATGATCACATTTCAATGCAAATAGTGTCATTGAGTTGCTCCAACAGCACTTTTCTGATATTTAGAAATGGTCTGTGCCATGAAGATAGACTGAGTGAAGTACAAAACTTTATTCCCCAAATAATTTTTTTGGTGTTTGACTTGAAATAGGAAACTTTGTTTTAGAGACATCTGCAGCACTTACTCCCCTTTCTCCTAGCTCTTTGCCTCCCCCACCTGGCCCAACTGCCTTCCACCTATAATTCCTACCAGTTTGGGAGAAGCATAGCCTTTTTCTCTTTTTTCCTTCTTCCATCATAACCTGCTGTCTCTCATTCTCTCTATTGATTTGTCCAACCATCCATTCGATAAATGTGGACTGAGTGGGGCTCTGTGCCAGGCACAGGTCTTAGCCCTGGGAATGTAGCACTGAACGGAGCCTCCTGCTCATGTGGAATTTATACTCTGGCAGTGGTGGTGGTGGGGGGGAGGGGCGGGGGGGAAGAAGCGGGGTGAAAGCAGATGTGATATAAATAATTACAAATATTAGTGAGAACCTAACAGATTCATCGCATCTGGTAAGCTAATGACATCTAAACTCTTGGCTGCTAATGACTTAACATTTTATCCTTCCCAGATAACATTTGCAGCTAAAAAGGTTTCAGCATTTATCCTCAAGAAGAAAGTAAGAAGTAGAAGGGGAAAAGTTTCAAGAGGAGATCAGAAAAGGAGGGGATATTTTCTGACATTCTTAAAATTATAGTATGTAGCTAGATGCCTACCTCACCTGACCAAAATGTCCTCTTCTGCAAAATAACCTTGATTCTTAACTTGAGGTTCCTGGAAAGGCTTCCAAGGGATCCATGAACCCTTGAAGATTATGCAAAGTATTATGTGTTTGGAACCTCTTCTGTCCAAAAGTTCATTTTTTCCTCAGTCTCTCAAAGGAGTATATGATCTCAAAGTCTTTAGAGAAAAAAAGAAAGAAAAGGAAGGAAGAAAAGAAAGCAAGTAAGCACTCCTGGTTTTTCTGTTTTATTATTGTAACCCAGATCTCTGTTTCTGTTGCAAAAACAGCAACAGAAACAAAAAAAGAGAACCCGAAACAAAGCAAAAAAGGGGAGAAGTAAGGATATGGAGCACTGATCCAAATGGAGAAAAAATATGTTTATAGGATTGAGTTACTTGGTGACTTCAGAGAGAGGAAATATCCACCCGCACCCCACCCCCCATTAAAAGAACTGGAAATACATTCTGAAGATTTTTATTTGTTGGGAAGGGTGGATATAGCCCAAGAAAAGCATCTGTGTACAACTCGGGAAAAAAGACCTTTGGTAGTAAAGATCCGGTAAACATTCAAATCTCCTAAGTATTAAATGACAGGAATAAATGAGAGTTTTGTACATGCAATCCAAATTTTATTTAAGTGATAACCAACACAGTTCCTGTTGCTTCTAAAGTAGGGCTTCTGTTAATAGCAAAACCAACAAATACAAGAAACCAAGTTAATGTATCTTAATGCTTGATTTTGATACATATAAAAAATTCAAAAAATTGAGCATTTCATACCAAATTGTGTATTTGTGCCATCCAGACTAAGTTAGGATTAGATTCAACTGTGAGAGACCGAAAAGCCAAAAGAAACAAGTATCTGAAAAAAGATAGAAATTAACTTTTCTCATGTGAAAGTCTGGGTAAATGGTCCATGGTTGGCATGACGGTTCGCAATACCAGGGAATATTGTGTTCCTTCTCCATGTTGTTCTCTATTCTCACATTCACCTCATTGTCCAAGTTGGCTGCGCCAGTGCAAGCCACTCAGTCCACATTCCAGCCAGCAGAAAGGAGTAATGAGAGAAGCTCCCCTTTAAGGAGACTTCTGGGAAGTTGCATACACCACTCCCTCTTACATTTATTTACCCAGAACTTAATAACTTGACCACACCTATCTTCAAGGGAGGGTAAGAAGTGTAGTCTTTATTCTGGGAGATCAAGCACTCAGCTACAGATTCTATTGCTATGGAGGAAGGAGAGGTCAGATATCAGCAGTCTAGGTCACTGAAAGTTTTTATATGGATAATTCTAAATGGTTAACTTTGGTATAACATTCAACTACCAGTCTTATTTAATGTGCCAATAAAATTGCTTGAAACTAACCATTCATTTTTTAAACGATTTTTATTACAAATATAGCTAACAAACAATAATTATATTAGTTTCAAGGGTATACCATAGTTATTCAACATTTATATACCTAAAGAAGTGATCACCATGATAAGTCCAATAACCATCTAACACCATACTATGCTATCACAATAATATTGACTACATTCCCTATGCTGTACATTATGTCCTCGTGACTTATTTGTTTTATATCTGGAAATTTGGACCTCTTATTCCCCTTCCTTCCCCTGCTTTTTAATTTTTCAATTACAGTTAACACTCAATATTATATTAATTTCAGGTGTACAGCATAGTGATTAGACATTTATATAATTTGAAGAGCGATCCCACTGACTAGGACCTACCTGGCACTATGCATAGTTATTATTATTGACTACATTCCCTATGCTTTTCTTTATATCCCCATGACTCTTTTGTAGCTACCAATTTGTACTACTTAATTCCTTCACCTTTTTTACCCTGCTCCCCAAACCCTTTCCATCTATCACCCCGATAAATCTAGGATCCATCTTATACCATACATAGTTATTAAAATATTATTGAGCATATTCCTCATGATATGCCCTACATCCCCAAGACTACGTAATAACCAATTTCTACTTCTTAATCCCTTCCCCTTTTTCACCCACACTCCCAACCCCTCTCCCATCTGGCAAACATTAAAATGTTCTCTATATTTATGAGTTTGTTTCTGTTTTGTTTGCTTGTCTGTTTGTTGTTTAGATTCCACATATAAATGAAATCACATTGCATCTGTCTTTCTCTGTCTGACATACTCTGCTCAGCACAATACTCTCCAGGTCCTTCCATGCTGTCGCAGGTGCCAAGAACCCATTCCCTTCCATGGCCGAGCAATACTCCATGTATACATATACCACCTCCTCTTTATCCATTCATGAATCGATGGACACCCAGTCTGTCTCTTAAACTATCTTGGCCATTGTAAACAATGCTGCAATGAACATATGGATGCACATGTCCCCTTGAAGTAGTGTTTTCAGTTTCTTTGGATAAATATCCACAAGTGGGGTTACTAGGTCCTTCTTTGTCTCTTACATTTTAAAATCTATTTTATCTGGTATAATTTTTTTTTTAAAGATTTTATTGGGGAAGGGTTACAGGACTTTATTGGAGAACAGTGTGTACTTCCAGGACTTTTTTCCAAGACAAGTTGTTGTCCTTTCAATCTTAGTTGTGGAGGGTGCCGTTCAGCTTCAAGTTGTTGTCCTTTCAGTCTTAGTTGTGGAGGGCACAGCTCAGCTCCAGGTCCAATTGCCATTGCTAGTTGCAGGGGGCGCAGCCCACCATCCCTTGCAGGAGTCGAGGAATCGAACTGACAACCTTGTGGTTGACAGCCTGCGCTCCAACCAACAACTGAGCCATCTGGGAGACAGCTCAGCTCAAGGTGCCGTGTTCAATCTTAGTTCCAGGGGGTGCTGCCCACCATCCCTTGCGGGACTCGAGGAATTGAACTGGCAACCTTGTGGTTGAGAGCCCACTGGCCCATGTGGGAATCGAACCGGCAGACTTCGGAGTTAGGAGCATGGAGCTCTAACTGCCTGAGCCACCGGCCCGGCACCCTGTGGTATCATTTTTAAAATCTATTTTATATGGTATAAGTATTGCTACCCCAGATATTTTTACTTTTTTGTGTGTTTTGTTTCCATTTTCATGAAATGTGTTTTTCCATCCCTTAACTTTCTGTCTGTGTATCTTTCAATCTGAAATGATTCTTTTGTAGGCAGCATATATAAGCGTCTTGTTTTCTTATCCACTTAGCCCTTCTCTGTCTTTTGATTGGAGCATTTCATCCATTTACATTGAAAGCAATTGTTGATAGATAGGTAGTTATTGCTATTTTAGTATTCATATTTTTGATCTTTGTTTTTTTCACCATCTTAAAGAAGTCCCTCTAAGATTCCTTGTAATACTGATTTGGTGGTGATGAACTCCTTTAGCTTTTTCTTGTCTGGGAAGCTCTTTATCTGTCCTTTGATTCTAAATGATAGCTTTGCTGGTAATCTTGGTTGTAGGTCCTTGCTTTTCATCACATTGAATGTTTTGTATGTGTCTCTTCTGGCCTGCAATGTTTCTGTTGAGAAATTAGCTGACAATCTTACAAGAGCTCCCTGTAAGTTGCTAGTTGCTTTTCTCTTGCTGCTTTTAGGATTCTCTCTTTGTCTTTAACCTTTGCCATTCTAATTATAATGTGTCTTGGTGTAGGCCTGTTTGGATTCATCTTGTTTGGTACTATCTACGCTACCAGGTTAGTATAGTTTTCAGTCATTGTTTCTTCAACTAGGTTTTCAATTCCTTGCTTTCTCTCTTCTCCTTCTGGTACCCCTATGATATGAATGTTGTTATGCTTGATATTGTCCCAGAAGTCTGTTAAACTGTCCTCATTTTTGGGGGTTCTTTTTTTTTTTTTTTGCTTTTCTGATTGGATGTTTTCTGTTACCTTGCCCTCTACATCACTGATTCGATCCTCTGCTTCATCTAGTCTGCTGGTGATTCCTTCTAGTGCATTCTTCATTTCAGTAATTGTATTCTTCACTTCTGACTGGTTCCTTTTTATGATTTCTATGTCTTTTTTTTTTATACTTGCTATCACTCTGTTGAAGTTCTCAATAAGTTCCTTGAGCATCATTATAACCATTGTTTTGAACTCTGTATCTAGTGGGTTGCTTGCGTCCATTTTGTTTAGTTCTTTTCCTGGAGTTTTCTCCTGTTCTTTCATTTGGGATGTATTTTTTTGTTTTCTCATTTTGCCTGCCTCTTTGTGTTTGTTTCTATATATTAGGTAGGTCTGCTATGTCTCCCAGTTTTGGCCAGGTGGCCTGATGTATTGGATGCCCTATGGGGCCCAGTGGCACAGTCTTCCTGGTCACCTGCACCAGGTGCCCCTGGAGTGTCCCTTGTGTGGGTTGTAAGTATCCTCCTGTTGTAGTTGAGCCTTGATTGCTATTGGCACATCAGTAGGTGGGATTAACCCTCAGGCTGATTGGCTGTGGCGTTTGGCCATGTCCACAGCAGATGGGCTGATGTGTGTGGGGCTTACCCCATTGAGTGTGATTTGCCCCAGTGGACTCTGATGCCTGTTGAGACTGCCCTTTTGGTATGCCACTTATGTGGCTAAGTGGGTGGTACTCTGCTGTGGTCTGAAGCCAACATCCAAGTACTGTGTTTCCCTGAAAGTAAGACCTAGCCAGACCATCAGCTCTAATGAGTCTTTTGGAGCAAAAATTAATATACGACCCGGTCTTATTTTAATGTGAGACTGGGAATATAATATAATGTAATATAATATAATATAATATAATATAATATAATATAATATAATATAATATAATATAATATAATATAACATAATATAACATAACATAATATATTCCAGGTCTTATATTCATTTTTGCTCCAAAAGATTCATCAGAGCTGATGGTCTGGCTACGTCTTATTTTCGGGGAAACATGGTATGTTTGTTCTGGGGCCTCATGGGAGGGAATCCCATGCAAGCCCAGCCTACTACCTTGTGACCAGCAGGGGACTACCTGGTAGGAGCTACAAAGCCATCCACGGTTGCTCGCTACGTGTGCTAAATGTGAAGGCATGTGGGAGGGGCTGCACTGTGAACCGAGGATGGGTGCCACTGGTATCAGGCCTGGGGTAGCTCTTCAAAAAGCCAGAACACCCAAAGACCTGATGCCACCTGCTGGATCCCTTAAGGTTCAGCCACTGAGAGAACCTCGAGCAGTATGCATGTTGGGTGAGGCCGGGTCTCAAGGATTCAATACAGTGGAAAGAATTGTGGTCACCAGGTTAATGTAGATTCTAGTTTGCTGTCAGTGCTGAGCCTGGAACTACTCAGCAAAAGTCTTAGAGCACACCAAGACCAGTTGTCGCCTGCCTGGGGCTCATGGACTTCAATAATTTTTCAAGAAAGAGTTCAATTTGAGCAGGGCTGGCTGCTCAAAGAACAAGTGCCTCTAGGTTTGGGAGAGTTGGGTCGGGTGGGGTGGAACTCACTAGACCAATTCAGATTCAGATTTGACCATGGGCATGGGGGGAGGGCTTAACACAGGAAAGATGGCACCTACCTGCCGGCTGCATGGGAGCAGGATCCCACACAGGGAATGTGGTGAATAGCCCTCCAGTCCTTACCACACAATTCAGTCTCTCCCTGTATGTTTCCAATGCCCCTCAAGTCACTGTCTCTCTGCCGGAGCTCTAGGTGAGTGCCTGCGAGTGAGTCTGTGCACTGGTGATTTAAGAGTATGCCTGGGTTTCCCAAAGCCTTCCATACCACCCAGATGGTTGGAATCCCCACTGTTTTTCACATCCAGATGTGGGGGCTCCTCTTCCTAACACCACTACTCTGGAATGAGGAGCCTATGGGGCTCAGGTCACTCACTCCTGGTGGAGGGGGAGAACCTCTGCAGCCGAGATATCCCTCCCGATTCTGAAGCTCCACATGGAGGTGTGGGGCTGGCCTGCTTTGTATTTCTGCCCCTCCTGCCAGTCTCCACGTGGCTTCTTCTTTATATCCTTAGTTATAAAACTTCTGTTCAGCTAGATTTCACATGGTTCTCCAGGTTGATTGTACTATAACTTAGTTGTAATTTTAATGTGTTCATGGGTGGAGACAAGCACAGTGTTTACCTACTCTGCTATCTTGGATCTCTCTAACCATCAATTTTTGAAGCTACTTCTAATTAACTGTTTACTGACATTCAAAAATAAAGCATACATTTCATTTTGCATGTCTTTCTGCTTGATACTAGACAAAATTCAGCCCACCTAGAACAGCATCTCTAATTTGTGGATTTTTCAGATTCTTCTTTGTTCCTTCATCCTTTCTGTTTAATATCTTTCAGCATTTTCCCATTAGTCACAGTCTCAAATAGAGACAGAATGAAAGATGAAAAGGAAATGAAGTTTAGATCTGATGGTTTTGTTCTTTCTTAGCAATGTTTCTAGAAAGGTTAAAGAAAAAGAGATAGAAAATAAGTAATACCAGGTTGTGGGATTATTTGTCATTAAAACAGTCCCTTGTGCAGGCACTGGACAAGGTCCCTTCCATTGCCATCTGTGATTATATCTACAGTCCTATGAAGAATGTGACCCACATTTTGGAGAAGGGAAGAAACTTACCAAAAGAACCAGTTACTAGAAGCCAAGATTTTAGTCAAGGCCTTTCTGACCCCTAAACCATGCTCTTTTGACTGCTCCATCCACAGACTCTGGCTCAGTTTTTAAGCATTATATTGTCACCGGACAGTTTTTACATTAACATTGGCTAAGACTGAAGTAGACATTGACGATATAAACAAAGTGAAGAGGTTCAGAGAGTGCTCGGCAGCCAGCCCCTCATGGGCTCTCTGTGTGCCCAGGTTTTGAACATTGTTATTAGCCAGCACGTAGGAGTCACTTGATGTTTACAGAGTGGCATTCAGGACTTCAATCCCAGGAAGCATACAGAAGATGAAAGGGAGTGCTCTCACTTCAGAACACTTTAAAAGAGCAAGAATGGTTTCAGGACAGCATTTCTTTGGCTTCTCATCCCATAGTTTTGGAACTAAGGCCCAAAGTCAAGTTACTTGGTGACAGATGAGGGTCTCTTCCTTGGTCCAGGCTGCCTTCCACAGTGGACCTAGCACTGAGGTAGTGGGCTGGAGGGCTTCCATTGTATAAAGAGTCAGGGACCAGGCAGAGGTCAGGGAAGGATGTTACCTGGACCCTGATCCTGCTCCCCACCCTTACTGCCTAGTGGGAGACTGTAGATAGCGCTGGGCCCAGGGGTCCATCTAGTAGGTCTCTGCCCCTTCTGTGGGACTGAAGGGGCAGCAAGTAAATCCTGGCAGGTGTATCTGTTGATTTGAAGTTTTTTTTGTTTTGTTTTTTTTTGGCTGTGTCATTATCTTAATTTGGGGCCCCTAGTAACAGATCCTGATATAAGTTGCTGAAGGAAATACAGGCAGGGGCACGGGGAAATGAGACAGGGAAGAGGAGAAGGCAACCAGGAAATAGTGTTTTCAAGCAAGTCACCAGTGTGGGCAAGTGGAGCTGAAGGCAGTGGAGAAATACCATGTGCCCAAATCGGGGTGTTTATAATTAGTGGAGGGCTGCTCCCAAGAGTGTTAATTCCATGGCACTTCCGGCCTGCTATTAGGTATCAAGGCAGGTTCTAAGAGCCAGCGAAAGCACCAAGGCAAATGAATGCAGGTGTGGGTGTTGGAAGCCAGGCTTGTGTGCAGGTGGTGGCACAGGTGATGGGATCTGGGCAGGCCGTCTCTTAGTCATCAGTGGACTGGCTGAGGGATAGAGGCGCATAACATTTGTGTGCCACGTGCTCTGTGGCGTTTCAAGGCTGGTGACTCAGGTCATGAGAAAGCAGGGAAGATGGGGCTGGGAATCCAAAAGTCCCAGTTTAAGTCACACTCTGGGACCAGAGGAGAGGTCTGTGGCCAGGAAGCTCTGCCAACTGCCTGAGGCATTCATATGCCTGCTGTACAGTCCCTACCTGCTTTGCCTGTCCTTTCCCGGCCAGCCCTCCCAGATTCCAAGATGCTGCCACAGTGGTTTCTGACCAGGCTCTTAGTGCTCAGAGCCAAGCTACTGGAAAAGGGTCTTGTCCCCTCATAACTACTGTCATCAGAAAGCTAGGCTAGAGTCTGGCTTTCAAGAGCTTTGCCACCTCAATTCCCAGTGTCATATTTCAACGCCAGTGCTGACAGCCTCTGTGGATAATTTAAATTTGTTCCCTTCCCCTGGCAGCTATAGCACGCAAAAGTTCAGTGGAGGTTTCTGTGCTCTTGCATCAGTGAGGCAGCAGTGTGAATGAGGTAATGCCTTCCCCACTTCCTGAGTTCTTTGGGAGACACATTGTACTACTCTATTATTTATATGATTATTTGCAGTATTGTTTTCTAAACACACAAAAATGTGCATGTATAAAAGGCTGGAAGCATTTTCATCTGAACATTATCTCTCCTTGGATACCCAGGACAAAGGCAACTTTGCAATGTTTCCAGACCTCAACATTCAAACTGAGGGAAAATGTTTAACCGAAAGTTCCTTCCTTTCCCCTGAACATGTTTGTCTGTGTGTCTGAAAAGAAGCTCACACGTGGACGTCCTCTCTGATGCTGTCAGGATCTCAGTGTCCCTGATTCCGGCAAAGCAACTGGACTTGTGGTGAGATTTGACTCTGAAAACAAAAGCACATGTTTTCGGTGTTAATTCTCACTTGAGTACCTTCCAGGGATGCCAAAAATGTATACACATGACTTGTATTCATCTTTTGTTATCGGTATATATTGAGTATTACGATTTTAATACAGTTTTTTTTCCTTTTTAAAAATGTGTATACATTTTTTTTTTTTTTTGACACCCTCTATATTTCAGAAACTAGGTTAATGGAGTCAGCAGGAATTTTTGAATTTAGAAAAATGTGATGTTGAGCAATGTTCTAAACTAGAATTGCTGTGAGGAGACCCAGGCTACTGTATGTTTCTGTGCAGTTTATACCCTCCATTACTCTAGAGTTCACATTGCAGTATGTGAATGATGCCTCTAGAATTGTTCAGTGTACAACCTGAACCACTGCACATAGTGACCTTGAGGGACCAATGAAAGCCTATATGTGAGACTATAAGACACTTTGCAAATACCAAGCTGTTAACAAATGAAAACTACAAGAAGTTAACTCTTAGCTATGTTTTTTGTTTTTTCATCTTAAAAGAAATATTTTTTTATGTTAGCTATTTTAAAAAGCTTATGGTTACCCATAAGTGTAATTCATTTTAAAACTTCTGTGTATTGTAAGGTAAATCGAATCTTTATCACTTATATTTAATTTATTTAATGTTGTCTCTAAATCTCTTTGATGCCTAATAAGCTTTTCTCTAAGCTCTGAACACTAAGTACTAAATACTTTCTCTTTGATGTAGAATGCTGTCATTGGTGTTAACTATAGGCCAACATTGTCCAATAGAACTTTCTGCGGTGATGGAAATATTTTCTGTGCTGTTTTATAAGGCAGCCACTAGCAACATGTGACTATCGATCATTTGAAATGTGGCTAATGTAATTGAGGCACTGAATTTTAAATGTTATTTAAATTTAACTAACTTAAATTTAAATAGCCACATGTGGCTATTGGCTACTATATTGAACAGTGCAGCATACCTTTAGCCCCAGTACCATTCATGATTTCTACTCCCAGTGAAATCAGACTGTCACAGTCCAAGGGGACCCCACTTAAGGGTAGTGTGTGACTTTGCTTTGGCAATAAAACTGCTTCATTTTTAGGCATAACATGTTCATAAAAATCCCTATGTATGGAGAAGATTTTTACATCAAATCATATTTTTCCATGTAATCCTATTATAATTTCAAGATAGCATTACTTCCAAAAAAAAGAAAAAATCAAAACAAAACCCTTTGATTTCAGCATGTAATAGGTTTGATGCTTGAGAAGACTAACACTGGCTTTAAGAATATTTTGATCTGTATCAATGTCTTGTTTTTTCATGTCTGCTTTTCCTGGTTTGCACATATCCAAGAAAGGTTAATCAAATAGATTATCCAATTGTGATGAGCACCGGTAGAAGTACAGTAGTTCTCTGTCAAAATATGCCATTGCCCTGGGCCTGGGAGTCTACGCTGGGTCCCCGCATCTGTTCTTACTCCTTTTGCAGACAAGGCTGGAGGTGGGGGCTCAAAGTTCTGCACTCCCAGTGGACACCTGCCCAAAGAACAGACGGGTCTTCTCTTCCTTTCTCTTTAGGTCCTAGAGGTCAAAAGCACTTGAGAATCAGTGCTGTGGGGATAAACCAATCCCGAGTATTGGGGTGGGGCGGGCAGACTGAACTTGATTCACGGTGCTGGCCAGGAGCCAATAGAGCTTGCAGCAAGAAGGCGGGGGAGGGGGGAGAAAGGGGGAAGGAAGGGGGAAGGCAGGGGGAAAGAAGGGGGAAGGGGGTGGGGGGAAACTGGACCGAGGGAGACAGTTTCTGCTTCTTTTGATAAGTCTGTATTAGCGCTCCAGGAAGGGTTACACAAACTGCTGCAGAGACCTGGAGGAAGAAGAAAATTAAAAGTAGAAACCATTCTCAGGGTGCCATTTTTGCCCTCAGGGAACTTTCTGGCCCTACATTATCAATCAATCTAAGAAATGATAATCATTCCCAAATAACATGCAACAAGCTGTAATAATAAAGATGGGAGAGTGTATGATCTGCTCCTGTGCTCCTACTCCCACCTGATGATACATAAAAGGCCTTTCTGGGAAGGAAGTCACATGTCATCCATATGACCAGCAGATATTAATGGACCTCCCCCAACTCTTCCAATAATCTGTTACGTAGGATCTTCAGATTTCCTTTTTTCCGAAAGTGGAATGGGTAATTTTTGTCTAGTTATTTTTAAATATACCTGTTTAAAGTCTCAACTTTACACTCTTAAACAAAGTGCTTCTAAATCTCTCATTCCTTTTTCTCTTTACTATTTGAGCCATCATTGTAAATGCATCACCAGGGTGAATGGTGAATGGTGAGGGCTTTGAGATCACATAAAGCTCCCCAAATATTTGTGCTTTTTGCAGCTTTCCAGGTGGCATTAAATAGACCTATTTTATAAAAAGTGCCTCTCCTCACCTCCCCTCGGCCCCCATCTCATACTGTAGCACTTATTTACCTAAAATGTTCTCTCACATACACATTTTTGGACTGCTGCCACCAGAATCGGCCTGCTGCTTGAATATTTTAGGAGGACAATTTACCTAACGGTTAAAAACTCATGATTGTAAATATTCAGTAGGTCCTTAATTTATTGTCTCAAAATAGCTTTTGTGATGCGGAGGACATGTTTTTCTGTCAGCTGCTCAATATTTATTTTAACATATTAAACAACCTCAGAAATATTCATTGCACGGAAATCTTTCCACGTTTGAGTGGATTAAATTTATAAGCCCAAATTAATGCTATAAATTACATTTACATAATTCATTTCCCACAACAATATTTATTTAGCCTGCATCTCTGCTAATACGTATGTTTAAGAAAAAAAGCAGTACCTATATTGTTGCCCATGTAGTTAATTTAGTCTAAGTAGAATTTAGAAGGCATCTCAGTGTTCCTTTGTTACAGGGCTTCCCCCACCACCATCCAACATCTGAATTTTGCAATTAAGCAGCATACGTGTGTGTGGTCTGCAGTGAGGAGAAAAACCTGCTAAACAAAACCCTAGTCTCCCTTATTTTTGCTTTTCAGAACCTTGCGTGATGTCTTTACAAATCATCTATTACTTGTGTTTTGCTAATTTTGTGCAAAACTGAAAAGAAGGTAAGAGATGAATAACCTGGGTTGGAGGTCAGGCAGAAACTTTGAAACCAGCAGCTCAAACCCAGATGGATTTGAAATTGGCAAGGAAGGTAAAAAGAAGCAAGAGATAGCGGGTCGACAATGCACATGGGGACCGAAAGAGCCTCAGATCTTCTTTCCTTTTGCATTTTACATCTATTTTCACAGATGAGGATGAGGGCCATCAATGCACTTGCTGCTGCAATTTCAGGTTTTAGAATGTTTTAAACCATATGCCTGAAATCACGCGAATAATTGGAGGGCCTTTCATTATTGAGTGTTATGTCTCTAACGACATTAGTGGCAGAGAGGAGCCATCGGCTTCACCTTACCAGGCTTGGTTTTGTGTGGCTGGCACCGAAACAGGCATTGTTCGCCTCTCTTTTTTTCTAGTAGCCTATTAAACCTCTTTGTTAAGAGACCCAGCTGCTTGTTTTCTCTCAAGATAATGACCGAAAAATGGGCTTTTAAAAAAATCATGGGGAAAATGATTTCTGGAAGGTCTGTCTTCTTTTTCTTTCACTGTCATCTGGCTGATGATGGCTTTCAATAATCCCAGGGTAAAAAAAAAAAAAAAAAAAAAAATTCATTTGAACACATAGACCAAATATGGAGCTTAAATTACCACAGAAACCAGGAACCACTGTCCCTCTTTTCACCTTAATGGGGCTTCTGTTTCTCTTACTTAATATTCTCTTTTCAAAAATGGAGGTATACGGGCGGCCGTTTAGCTCAGTTGGTTAGAGCGCGGTGCTCTTCACAACAAGGTTGCTGGTTCAATCCCCACATGGGCCATTGTGAGCTGTGCCCTCCACAACTAGATTGAAACAACTATCTGTATTTGACTTGGAGCTGATAGATCCTGGAAAAACACATTTAAAATAAAAATAAAAAAATTGAGGTATAATTTACATACAAAAGTATGTGCAGATTTAAAGTAGACGGTGTGCTGAGTTTTGACAAAAGTGTAGTCCCAGATAACTACCATCCCAACTAAATGTGATACGTTTCTAATACCCCAGAAAGTTACTTCATTTCCTGTCTCAATCCACCCTGTCTCCAGAGAGTAACCACTGTTTGGATTATCACCATAGGCTAGTTTTGCCTGCTTTTGTACTTTACATAAATGGAATCATACTGTAGCATTCTTTTAGGTCTGGCTCCTTTTCACTCAGCATGTTTTTGAGATTCATGTTGTTGCATGGATCAATAGTTTGTTCCCTTTTATTGCTGAGATGTGCTCCATTGTAAGGATGTACTACAATTTATCTGTTTTGTTCATAAACATGTAGATTGTCTCCAGTTTTTGGCTATTTTGAATAAAGCTGCTAGAACACTTATGCATGCGATTTTATGTGGACATTTGCTTTCATTTCTCTCAGGTAAATACCTCAGTGTGCAATTGCTGGTTTGTGTGGTTGTTGTATATTCTGTTTTATAAGAAACTGCCAAAGAGTTCCCCAAAGTTGTTGTCCTTCTTCTCTTTTGATGAAAAGCAACAAAACAAAACAAAAAAACCATAGATACATCAAAAACTGAATCTGGTGTCTGAATTTGGTGAATAAGACCATGAAATTTATGAGGGGACCAACATAAAGTATGCTCTGCCTTGTTCTTTAATTCACTTTTTTTGGGGAGTGCCTGTTTTTTGTTTTTGTTTGTTTGTTTTGTTTTTGTTTTTGACAGCAAAGAGATTCGAGGTATCAGAAATGTGGAAGTTGCTTGGCATTTTTTTTTTTTTCTTTAAGGAAAATGACCTGGAGAAGCTTCATGCTAAGAAAATGAGCCTTTGCACCCGATTTCTTGTAAGCTGTATGTTCTGATAGACAGTTCATTTGAGTGGTGGGGGTATCACAGAGAAGGCCAGATCCCAGGCTCCATCCTGAAAAGGGGACATCGTTCTGCAAAGGGAACTCAATAGATATCAACCCCTTCGTTGTAACAAAGAGCTTCCATGAGAAATCAGAGAAAGATAAAAAATCTCAGCAAAATGACAGATCTCTCATGTTTTCCAGGACAAAGAGCAAGGCCTCATTACAGACTGCTGTTATACTGGACAGATACTAGGACCTTTTTCACATGTATGCTGTCTACATGCTTTACCAGTAACCATAAACCAACACACTTAGACATTTTGCAATGTGTTTGTCCTGACTGATTTACCTTGGTATTACCGAATCCAAAGAAAATCTACTGCGTTTACTCACCTCTTGTGAATTTTCGCAAGACCGGCAGGGAACTGAGGTGTAAAGCTGGGGCTGGAGAGCGCTGCCCTCTTTCCTTGCAGGGGGCGGGTTTCATAACCAGCAGAGCTGTACTTTAAATTCAGAGTCTCTGGTTCTTAGTTTTGACAATAGATGCCAGACTCTGTCTTTACTTCTGGCTTTGCAAATAGGTGCCCAGTGTGTGTAAAAACAATCAAAAGCGGATCTAGTATTAATAGTTTAATAAATTGAAATCTCCTTTCTCCATTCATTCTCCACCTTTATGTGAGTCACAATCCCATCTTCATTTGTAGAAAGGCTCTAGCTTAGCAATAAGAAAATGCACAACCCAATTAAAGAATGGCCAAAAGATCTAAACGGACATCTCACCAAATGAGACATACAGATGGCAAGCAAGCATAGGGAAAGATGCGCGACATCATATATCATTAAGGAATTATAAATTAAAACAGCAAGATACCACTGCGCGCCTATTACAGTGGTGAAAATCCAAAACACTGACACCAAATGTTGGTGAGGGTGTGGTGCAGCAGGAGCTTTTATTTATTGCTGGTGGCAATTTGGCAGTTTTTTGTTTTTAAAACAAAACCTAAACATACTCTGCCCGTAGGATCCAGCAATCATGCTCCAAGGCAACTGATAATTATAGTAACAATGAACACAACCGCCCCACTACTTGAAGTTCCCAGAGTGCAATTTTCCTTCTCCAACCGATGAGGGCTTAAATGTACCTTTCAAGCGGTCTGTCCTGATAATTTGGGAAAAGCACTACAATGAGTCTTTATTTAGGAAGCGAGAACCCCTGCTTTGTCCTTGAGGAAGATGTGAATACTGGGGATTTACTGGAAGGTTGGGACCCTGAAGCTGAGTAGTCTGGTGGGCAATGGCAATAGTGTGGTGGTTTTAACCTGTCGTTCTGCAGATTTGGTTGCTTTTCTGGGTGCTGGTGTCAGGAAACATTGCTTTCCTTTGTAAGAGTTTCTACACCTCTATACTTGTTACTTGTTCTTGGGAGATATGTATGTGAATATTAAAGTTGAAATTTAGGACAGTTGGGAGCTGAGATAGCTGGAAGGTGGTTCTCGCTGGAGGAGAGGCTGGGAATAGAAACTGCACTGGGTTTGGTCACACAAAACCTGGATCTCACAACTGTATTATAGAAAACTGATGCAATTCTCTGGAAATGTATTGTCCTGTTGAAGTCCAGAGGGTATTAGCTATAGAGCAGGGTTTCCTCCTTGTGGGACTGGACATGGCCATTGTCAACTACCCTGGTAAGGAAGCAGGACCAGGGAGCAGAAAAGGGGCCCAGGAGACAAGTCTCAGGCTGGAATAAAGTGAGGAGGGAGATGTTTATGCCTTTGACTTGAACATAAAGGGTATTTGAGGACACCCCTCATGGGGAAAGATGAGCTGGTACTATCTACTTAATGTATGTGAAGAGTCAGGCCGACAAGAGACACACAGGAGACTCTCAGAATTATGCAGAACCATATCTGCTGTCCTTTATGTTATAATTTCTTTCTGTTAATGCCAAGCCCCCACAAAATTCCTTTTAAACATTATGATTAGATTTCAGCATTCACTGAGAAAAATTCAGACTGGGAGAGCAGAAAACAATAGAAGTTGGAAAGAAGTAGGTCCAGGGACCATAGGGGAGCTACCAGCAGCAGCCAGAGTCTCACCAGTGTCTGAGGCTGCAATAAGCCATGAAAACAGAATCATGGCACATGAAACAATTCCACGGGAGTCCCAGAAACGCTGGTGAAGAGGAAGCTGATAGAAGAACTGGACTTCTTAGGGCCAAGTGGATAGGAACCTGAGGTGCCATCATTTTTACATAATAGATGTGACTTTATCATGTCATTTAAAACTAGTGAAGCCTGAAAATTTGGGCTAGCTAATGTAAGGAACTGAGACTTGGTTACTGTGGTTAATTCTTGCTCATGATGTTGTCCAAGGAATGGGAACAAGGCCACACTGCTTGAAAATTGGGAGTAAATCCTGGTGGAGAGGAACGTTCTGCTTTCATTCCGTAAAATTAGAGACACAATGTAACACTTCCCATCTAATTAGCTACAAAACACTGACATCAGTGTTCATGCTCTGAATCTCAATACAGGTTTCTCCATTTGTGTGTTCATACGGTCTTCTTGATTACCAAATACCTTCTCAAATAGGACAGCAGATGTTCCCTCTCACCACTTCAGCGAGGCATCTGCTCAAATCATTTGTCTCCTCTAACCCATTCAATCGCTAAGCCCCAATATTTGTCCTGACATCTGGAGGCTGGCTCTTTGCCCATCCAACAAAGTTGAGTAGCATTGAGTAATTTCCCGGACTAAGTTGGTATTCAAAGAGGGGAGAGCTGAAAAATTGTCTGAATTCTTCCTAATGAGGTAAATACTAGTTAATTTTGCCCATAACCAAAGTAGAAGTGATTTTTCTCTGGGTGACAGAAGTGATTATTTTTATTTACCTATTTCTATTTGCTAATTTAAAAACAAACATAGCATTTATAGAACAACAATTTAAAGAGATTTATGACTATCCGTTTAGGAAATTCTAGTTAACTTTCTTAGTCTTTCGTTCCATTTTAACGTTGTTGAAAGCTATGGAGGGACAGTATAGTGGCTTCTCTCAAAGATGGTGACTACCAGTTCTTTCTCTCCTTACGTATACGAACTATTCCCCATTGAGAAATGGAAGCTATTCCTCTACCTTATTGAATTGAGACTGGCCTGTGGCTTGCTCTTGATAAACAGAATATGGTGGAAATCACACTGTTTTCCAATGATAAGAAGTCTTGCAGCTTTTGTTGGTCTCCTTGAATACTCCCTCTTGGGAATCCAGCTGCCATGTAAGCAGTCTAACTGTCTTGAGACCACCATGCCATAAGGAAGCCCAGTCTGGCCATGGGGAGAAGCTGCTTTAAGGTAGATGGTCAAGCAGCATCCAGCTTTTCCAGCCTAGGCACTAAACACATGAGTGGAGAAACCTTCAAATGACACAAGTTCCAACTGCAGTCTGACTGCAATCAAATGAAGGACCCCAAGCAAGAACCACTCACCTGAGTCTGTCAACCCTCAGAACCATAAGAGGTAATAATACATAGTCATTTTACTCCACTACGTTTTAGATGGTGGTTTGTTATGCAGCAATATGTAACTGGGACAGTTCACTAAAAAATAAACTTAAGGGGTTGTGGTTTGTATTTTATTTAAAATTCTCAGTTTTCTGTTAATTTTCATGGCAGATGAGGATAGTCTGAAAAAATGCCATGATTTATGTTTTAGAATAGTATTTGACTGGAGGGCCCTGAACTCACTGATTTTATGCTTGGAATAAACTCATATATATATGTATATGAAAGCCGGGTAGGTCTCATGTTCATAAGGAGCTGTTGGTGTTCCTCTTACCTAGGTAGGTTAGTACATAAATTTCCTGGGGACCCCACAACACCTGGGCTAATCTGTCAGTGAGATCAGCTAGCTAAGCTCTGAAGGGGAGTCCTGAAAGGGTGGATCAAGGGACAACTGAGTTTTCAGGGTACTGTAAATGGTCTGAGCATGTATGAGAAGCTAGTGTGAAGGGGTCTGAGTGACCTTCAGGCACTGGGTTGAGGCTGGGGATGGGACAACTCCAAAACAAACATTTTTCACTTCCAAATTCCATGCAGAGCTAGTCTTGTCTAAATCTCTTGTCTATTTTTAGATCACTTTCTATATTCTAGACACTACGGTCAGTACTTTACATGGATTATTATCTCCTTAACCCTACCATGACCCTGTAAGTAGGACAATTTTGAGAGTGAAGGGGACACTGTTGCTAATTCTACTTTTAATAATTCTAATCATTATAAAAATATCCTATAGTCTGAGACTGTTTCAGGCCAATCTAGACATCTAGTCACCCGACCTATGAGACAAGTACAGCGATTACCCTGATTGTACAGATGAGGAAACTGAGTTTTCAGTAGGTTAAGTTACTTGCCCAAGGTTATACAGGTAGGAGCAGCATTTGAATCCAAATAGTCTGGCTCCTAAGTCTTTCCTCTTTGCCACTACAACTAAGATACTTTCTTGACATATCTATTCTTTAATGTGGAAGTCACAAATTGGCCGTCCGCAGGATGAATTTGACTCACAAATCTGTTTTGTTTGGCATTCGTCAATTTAAAAAAAAAATTGAACTTGAATGGCTTTGGGTGAGGCCTGCCTATTCCAGTTCACCTTATAATTTCCCTACTTAATGCTTGTTTCATTTGACTCTTTTACAAGTGTGATCTCTGCAGGCATTTGACTCCAGCTCCTGTAGTAACACCTTTCCCAGCATCTTCTAGTGTTCTACTGCTCACTCCTGCTTCTTTCTGCCCGTGGGCCAACTCTCTCTCATCCTCACTAACCTTTTTAGTCTTTCTCATGCAATACTGTCCATCTCTTATTCTTTTCAATTCTGTCCCGGTGAATCCATATATACAAAAAAAAGTCCTCAAAGTTTAGATGGGTATGATTTCCATTTCACACAAGCACTCCAACCAATGCATGTACAAGTATCCAGTGATCACTTAGAAACACCCCAACTAATTTATAAATTACAAATGACAGATAGGTAGTGACTATTCAAAATAACCAAGAATTGCTGAGAATTTCTTTAATATTTTAAAATCAAGATTGGGAACCCTTGAGCAGATATTACATGTTTTTAAGTGCTTATAAAAATTATATGGGTTTTTAAATATTTATTTCTTAAGGAATTTTATGTATTTGGGGATGTTCATTTTTATAACTACTCAAAAATTGAAAAGGGTTAGGCAGGCAAAATTGGCTGAATAATGTGAAAAAATCTTTAAAGCCAAGAAGAAATTCTAATGAAATATTAGAGGAGAGAGCACATAGATTTCAAGAGCAAAATTTTATTTTGCAATGATGAAGATGGACAAAAAACATGTTCTTGATGAAAGAGAAGAGTGACTGAACATGAACAGGGAGGAAGGACTCATTAAATAAAGTACCAGAAGCAAATAATCACCAAGCTCTGACCAACATGGGAGAGTGTTGCTTAGGAAATTCATGGCGCTGCTTAAAGCACTGCAAAGAATTTGGAAACTATTCTCATCCTTCATATCTTCTGATAAAAATATACCTTTCTTGCTTAAAAGAAGACAGCTTCTTTTATATTTATTCTTCTCAATGCCTACCAACAGGTCACAGAAACAAACATTTAACAGAATCTGTTTTAACTTCCAAAAATCTGTATTTAATTAGAGGCTTGCTCAAGAATTTGATCACTGGATAAATTAAGGGTTATGTGTGAGAGGAATGAGATTTTTAGTTTACTTGAGCGAATAGTCTCTAGGAATATAGTAGATAAATAGGTAAGTAAAATGTGTGGATTTTTATTAATAACTATTGAGGTCTGTTAGAATGGGCAGTGCGACCCCAAGTCTAGCCACTCAATGCCTATTATGTGCACATGTCAACAACTAAAATTTTGTCCTTGGATTTTGCAGGTAATATATAATAGAAAGAAGTAACTTGCAGTAACTTAGTTTATGATGGGGCCAGGAGGAAGGAGGCTGGTTGTAGAGAAAGTTTCTTTTCAGACTTTCTAGTTGAGGAAGTAATTAGAGAGGTTTCTATATACTTGTAGTGATGCTATGTATGCACAACTCGGTGGTTGGTAAAATCTCTGGGTTAAAGTAGATGACCGCAGGGATGCCTTCTGACTTGGAAACTCTGGGTTGTAAGTAGCCGATCAGCCATTTCCCCTGCTCTTGCATTGGGCAAATTTATCACAGGAGCTTAAGGCTGCCAATAAGTATTTCATGTTACATTTATGGTTGAGGTCAAGCTTGTTGTATTAGCTCAGTTCTGGCTGATTCTATCATATTGCTAAGAAGGTTTCTAACAATCAAGAGGGAGAATTTCTTAAAGCATTTAATCCAATCTCACTCTATGGACCCCATATAGAATATGATTTTCTTTGCACATATAATCTCAGCAGCTTAATGCAATAGGTACAAACCCACCCATTTTCCAGATGAGGAAACTGAGTCTTACAGTTAGGTTATGGAATTGGGGTTTGCACACTGGTTTGTTAGACTTTAAAGCTCATGCTCTTAATCAATGAGCTATCCTGGTGTCAGAAGACCTGGATTAGAATAATACCAAGTCTGTTACGTTAGTCAAGAAGAGCTGACATTTATTGAGCGCTTATTAAGTACCAGGACTTTTCTAAGCACTTTACTCATATTTATTTAATCCTAACACCAAACCTTATTAAATCTTATTCTTCTTTAATAGCTGAAGCTGAGGCACAAGGAGGTCGAGTAAGCTGTCCAAGGTCACACAGCCAGCACGTAGCAGCATTGGAATGGTGACCCCCACTTAGAGTTGTATCTTAGGGGTGCTTATTGGTAAAATGAGGTCAATGATACCTGCTCTGCCTGGTATTTGCTCCGACTGAGTTACTGTGAGCATTGACTATCACAGGTATGAAAACGACTAATAAGTCCCTCTACAGAGGAAGGGCATCGTTGCTTGCCATCTCAAGCAAAGACTTGAATCCACAGAGGTTAATTGACACTTCAGCAACCACTCTCAGGGGCAGGATGCAGAATCAACTCCTTCTGACCTCCGGTCAGACACACTGAACGTGAAACCCTTAATTCCACTTATATCTCCAACATGTATCTGTTTCTATTTTTGCTTGTCTCCTGCCTTTCTCAGGCCCATCTCAGAGGTGAAGATGAGGCTCCAATGTTCATAAGTTTAAACCATCTTTTCTCTCTGGAAGTTCTGCACTTTCTTATAAACATAGAAAGCAGAACCCCATCTGTGTGGGAATAGATTCCAAGAGCTATTGATACCCCTCCATCCTCAGGGTCACACTGTGCGTAGTTGCCCCATTTGACCCATCCCCCCCTCACCTCAACATTTAGGCATTGAGTCCTTCCTGTGAGCTCTTGGGACAAAAACATTGGCCAGCCACCCCCCACCCCCCCAAGGGCTTGCCCCTTTTCTGAAATCTCAAGAGCTGCCCATTGAGTTGTCCTCTGTAGCGCCATCTCCCATTTTGAGTTCAGGAAGATATGACATGGATTTGTATGACATCCTTGTCATAGATGCCATCAGATATTCAAGTGTATGTGCCCACTGGTCTTGTGATTATGGAACTTCTCAGGAGTTATTAATCTTAAAAAGTCAGTTCTTTACTTCCAGAAGTAAGCCGTCCAGAAGGTCAGCTTAGCCTTTAATTAACAGTGAATCTTTTTTGCATGTTAAATTGTGAGTCCAAATGGCTTCATTGAAGGGATCCCGCAGCAGTCAGTCCTGCAATAATTAGCACATAGGAAGGCTCAGTAGGGTTGAAATTTCCTTTTGCTTTAATGAGAAGAAAGTTCCTGTTAGCGAATGATACTGACTGCAGCTTCTGACTCGGAGCCGGTGGTGGGGAGTGTGGCATGCTTTCCTTTCCATCGTCCTGTCTTGTTTGTTCTGTCCCTCTCTTTTCTTTCTCTTCCATTTTGCTTTCCTTCCTTTGGTGGCTCTCCTCTTCTCACTGAGGAAAGTAAACCTTTCTCCTCAGTGTCCTGTGGAGAGCACCAGAGTCTCCATGTTCCCACTGTGGGGTAGAAGGGTTTCATTGTTAATTCCAGTTCTAGGGGTTCACCTATTTCCACGGCAAATTTTGTAGGCATGTGTTTCAGTCCTACTGATTAATCAAAGATTAAACTCTGCGTCTTTCTTTTGGGGGGAAGGCACAGAGAAAGAGAGAACAGCCCTCAGGACCACAGCCTATTGTGGGCAAAAAGATCTGGCTGGAATTTGATCCATTGTTTTGTGTTCATTGGTGGCCATGGTATTACGTTTTCATGTATAGTAATGAGGTCAAATTTCCTTTCTTAATAAATGTATATGTATAAAAAGAGATTCTCATTTTGGAGAAAGATATTTAATAATTAGTTATCCAGGTGTTGGTGCCAATAGTCGGAGGTACTCTGCAAATATGACCAGAACTGAGTGGGTGGTCAGCTGTGAAGGAAGCAGGAAAGGGGAGGGAGGCGATTGCTGCTCTTGTGCCCGCAGAGAGAAAGTCTGCGTTTTCTGGAGGCTGACAGCCTTCACCAGGCAGAAGACGGGGATTGTTGCACGGCTCCTTCTCTCACAGAGCTGCCGTCTGAAGGCTGTAGGTTGCTCCGTGTTTCTACTTTGCTCCCTGATGATCATCTTATGCTTATGCCTGCTCCATTTGTATATGAGAGAAAGTGAGGGACGTTTTGGGCAACTTCACTAAGAATATTATTCCAATTGAGGCACAAACACCCCCTGCCTCAGGCAGCCACCATCCATCTGAGACTGAGAGCCTTTTAAACCAATCCTGGAGCCAGTCATGGAGGCCGAGCTGCGTCCCTTACTTGCTCGTCCAAGGTCTGCTATCTCAGCAAGGTTTGGCTGCTGTGTGTAGACTCTGGGAGTCACCTTATTTGCTCCCCGTAGACACTAGAAGCTTCTAAAGTGTGGGGGCTGTATTCTGCTAAGATTGGTTTGGTGGAGTTGACATGACAGATGCTAACATGGTAGATTGGCCCAGAATGAGGGCTCGGCCACTGTTGTCTCCAATTGGAGAACGAGTCATCCAATCTTCATAGCGGTATCCTATCTGGCCTGTGGGCTGCAATTTCCCAAAGGCCAAAGCTGTGCCACTCAGCTGGTGGAAGCCCTCCATGTGGATTGTACCCAAAATGGGGAGGAGACAGCATGGGCTTAGATTTTAAAGACAAAACTGAGCAGGCTGACAGAATCTGGTTCATTTTATTTGCACCCTGCTCTCTAGCTGGTGTGACATGTGTGGCAAGTATGGTGACTGTGGGGGTCACGGTCAGTCTTTCTTTGTGGCCTCACATTTCAATTGAGAAACAGATCAAGTGGCTTTTGCAGTGTTCTCTGGTGAGTAGAGCATTTTGTTCCTGAGAAAGTAAAGTTGTGATCAGCACCAAGTTTGATTTTCAGGATACTGGCAGGTAGCCGCCACTGGCTCTGAAGGCACAATTCCCACAGAGGTCTGTTTGTCTCTGTGGCATCATAAAAAGGACCATCATCAGGAGAAAAAATTCTACTCTACTGGAGTTGCCAAAAAAATGTATAGAAGTGGGTACTTTGGTCAACGTTGCTTAAGCAGTAGTTCGCCATAAGCAGAAGTGTCTGGATGCTGATGGTAACCACTTTGAGCACCTCTTGTAATTGCAGAAGTCAAATGGGACTTGTATTCATCTTTTGTTATTGGTATATATTGAGTATTACAATTTTAATAGCTTTTTCCTTTCCTAAAATGTGTACGAGTTTGGACAATTAAGTGTGTGAACTTGTTGCAACGATGTTGCTGAACTTTCTCGGTATCAGAGGGGTTATTCATTATGAATAACAGTTAACCAAGGACAAATAGTTAGCCAAGTTTACTGTTTGGAAGTACTGAAAAAGCTGCATGAAAAAGTTAGATGACCTGAACTTATTGCCAAAAATTCATGGTTCTTGCATCACGACAGTGCACCAGCTCACACGGCACTGTCTGTGAGGGAGTTTTTAGCCAGTAAATAAGTAACTGTATTGGAACACCCTCCCTACTCCCCTGCTCTGGCCCCCAATGACTTCTTTCTTTACTTGAAGGTAAAGGAAATATTGAAAGGAAGACATTTTGATGACATTCAGGACATCAAGGGTAATACAATGACAGTTCTGATGGCCAGTCCAGAAAAAGAGTTCCAAAATTGCTTTGAAGGGTAGACTAAGTGCTGGCATTGGTGCATAGCTTCCCAGCGGGAGTACTTCGAAGGTGACCACAGTGATATTCAGCAATGAGGTATGTAGCACTTTTTCTAGGATGAGTTCGAGAACTTAATTGTCCAACCTCCTTCCTTTTTTGGCACCCTCTGTATTTAAGGCAGGACTGAACAAGGAGAAGTGCATCTGGTTTGGGTTCCTGGTACAATTCCAAGTGCTTGTGCTAGCAGGGGTTAGGAGGCCCAGAAGGGGATGTGCCTTGAATCTGTCAGAAAGGTGATGAGGAAAGCAGAGCTCTCGGAGTGGCCACTCTAATCCCAGGCCTCCCAATGGCGTGTGAATTAGAAAGCATGGGTGTGAAATCCAGGTGGCCGCTGACCCTGTGGTCTCAAGCAGGTGTCCTGCTCTCCATTTTCAGGTCTCCATTTGGAAGTGGAGAAAATATTATCAGAATGTCATAAACCATGATGGTGACTGAAAGAGCTGGAGGTGGCTTCTGCAGAAAGCAAGGTCGGGGTAAGGGCAGCGCAAGCCAATGGACATGGAGGGGCTGTGGACCTGAGGGGAGAGGAAGCCGCAGCTATGACGACAGAAAGCAGAGTCTGCAACAGATTTTCCAGGCAAGAGCCATTCACAGAGGATGTGGGAGAGGGTGTTAGCGCCCCAGGGTGAGGAGCCACTGCAGTGGGGAGGATGGACGGTGCAATAAACGATTGGGGAAGACAAGTGGGAAAGGCTTTCCTGAGGCTACTGTTTTTCTTACTGCTGGGTGAACATTCTTTTTGAGACTCTGAAGGATGAAAGGAGGAGGAGTAAATAGTGGGCCCTTTTATATATTTTCCATGCGATCTCTTATTTAAGGCAAGGCTAGCAAAAATAAAGTCCTCTGATAAAAATCTGATAATCACACACCTTTCACAGATCTGATCTGTGATGGAAATTAAGAGGTGTGGCAATATTAAGAATAGTGCTATGGGCATATTTTTGACATTCATCCAGATAAGTATTTCTATTATTGGCAAACCCTCTGCACCCTGTCCACTATGAAAGCTAAGCCAGGGACTGGAAGAGGAACGAAGGATGAGGTGTGAGGGATATAGCATCCAATAGTGGAGGGAATTAGCTTTATGGTGAGTAGGAAGAATGAAGGAGAATAAGGACAGGGCTGAGTCACAAGGGTCGGGGCTCCCCCCAGGCTTAGGGTGGGAGTAGGATGAGGGGATGGGGGTAGGGAGACCATAGAAGCTCCTGAAAACTTGGGGGGTGTCTATTTGTGTCCTGCTAGAGAGCAAAGGCATGTGCCACTGTTCTGGAGGCATAATAAGTACAAAAAGAGGTCAGGAGCACAGGGAAACATTCTAGTTGTTTCCCTGGAAGACACAGAAAGGTAAGTTCCTCTCAGGAACTCTGAGCACTGACAGGGTGGACTCAGGGGGCCGCAGTGGTCATTAGGAAGAGGTCAGTAGTGGTCAGATCTGGAACATGTCTTAGAGGTAGAGACGGCAGAGATGTCTCTAGAGAAGGGAAGGATTTGCTGATGGATTACATGTGGGGTGTGAAAGAAAGAAGTCAAGGATGATAGCACAGCTTTTGGTGTATGCGTCTGGATCAACAACAGCTATTTCCTGGGACTGATAAAATTTGGGGAAGAATTTGGAATTTGGTTTAAGAGTATTATCAGGTTTCCTGGTGGAAAAGTCCCGTAGGCAGTTGGATAAAGGAACCTGGAATTCAGAGGAAAGGTCAGGGATGGAAACACAAACGTGGGCGTCATTAGCATGTGGATGGTATATAAAATCTAGGAACTGGATGATATCACCTGGGCTGGGTGAAGGGAAAGCAGACTGCGTCCCAGGGTCCTCCACCAGTTAGAGACCAGGAAGCGGGGGAGGATCCAGCAAAATGTAAGGAAGAGCCTTATGTTTTCTTAGATGGGAACACAGTAGAAACTCCTTTTAACTGCTGGTATTTGTAATCAGGGGGAATGTCTACTTCCCGGGTTAAACCCACTTTAGCCTTCTTGAGTTTGAGAATTTGAAGAGACGCTACTCATCACATGGTCCTCTGTTTTCCACGCTGCGGGTTACTGATGGTCAGGAAATCAGTTTATTGCATCCTGACCAGCATTTTAAAAAAAGTGAACTGGAATAGAAGACTCAAGTGCACCAAATTGGAGTAATTCTAATCCTTGGTTAGTGACACCACGTATTGTTATTGGTGCACTGGTACATGGCACGCCTTTTTTTGTCTATCATTTAATATTTTAATTTAAAAAATAACATAAAAGTCACTCACAAATAAGAATTAGTAAGAACATTTCCAATAATCTTATCTACCTCCAGGTAACCATGCCCTTAATTTTGTGTTTATCTCTCCCCCTTTTTTTGTTTTGTTTTCCTATCTTCCTTTTTATCCATAAACAATGTATTGTTTAGATCTGCTTTTTAAAACTTTATTATGGAAATTTTCCAGTGTATAAAAAAGCAGAGAGGATAGTTTAACAAACTCCATGTACCCATCTCTCCACTTCAATAATGATCAATTCATAGCCCACTCTGGTTCCTCTCTACCCCCATTACCCCATTTTGAAGCAAATTCCAGATAACATATCATATTACCCATAAATATTTCAGCATAAGACTTTAAAAACACAAAATCTCATATCTTATCTACAAATATTTAATCATATTTAAAAAATATGATTAAATATTCCGTCATTTCCAGAGTCCCAATTATCTCAAGAATGATCACATTTATGGAAAAAATAAAAAATTTGAACTCTGACCTGATAATTAAGGATATTAAGAAGTGATTGTTATTGTGTTTTAGATGCAATATTATGGTTGGGTTTTTCAGTCACTTTTAAAAAAGTTTTTATTTTAAGATATATGTTATATTTGTATGTATATTATACATCTATTCAGTGTATGTGATATATCTATACTGGAATATTTATGGATGAGATGATATGATGTCTGGGATATGCTCTGCAATAATATAGGAGTGGTGGTGAATGGGTGGGATTTAGATGAGATGAGATTGGCTATGAAGTGATTATTATTGAAGCTGAATTGATGATTATTATAGAAGCTGAGTGGGGGATTATTAAACTTCTATGTAAACTTTTGTATATGTTTGAAATTTTCCATAGGAAAAAAGTTAATGCAAAGAATGCAGTACTGAAATAAACATTCCAGGGCATAACTCCTTATGCACATATGGGAGTTTCTCCCGGATATAAACTCAGAAGCGCAGTGTTGGCTCGACTGGGTAGTGCCCCCCAGAGTCCCCAGAGTCCACGGCAGCATTTGACAGAGACCAGGTTGGAACTCAGATGGCCTCACTTTGAGCACAATGAGTAACCCTTCTCTGTGTTGGCCTGTTTTGCACCTTCGCGGTGTGACTCTGTCCAGGGTGAGGAGGAGGAATGTGTTGATCAGTGTCCCTACTCCTGAGGGTGACAGAAGTGTGATGATAGGACACAGCTAGATCAGATTGGCAATTTCTGCAAAGCAATACTTGCCTAAGTCTACCTACTGTTTGTTTTCCTACCGCTGAGCCCTTGTTTTGCATATAAGACTCACCCAGTTTACGAAAATCTGTATACATTTGCTGCTTTTGTTTTGTTATAAAAGAAATACATGTCTATTAGAGAAATTTCAGATATTACAAATAAATAAAAGGAAGAAAATAAAAATCAGCCTAACCTGCTATAACTGTCAGTATTTGCTGTTTACTCTTTCAGTCTTTTTCCTTTGCGAACACTCTCCATTCCATTGAAGGGGGCTTTCTTCATTTAAGATGTCTTTTCATATTATTGAACATTCTTTTACAATGTAGTTTTTGATGGTGGCTTAATATTTCGTTGTCTGGAAATGACATAACTCATTTAAATAATTTCCAGTTTTCAACATTTAGATGGTTTCCAATATTTCCTTATTTTTCCCATTTTTGCTCATTTTCTAATTTGCTCATTTTGAAGAAGGACTCAGCATTTTGCTTGTCTCCAAATAGAACCAGCCCCGCTCTAAATTATCAGACGTGAATGTTTCATGGGGAGACACACAGCACACACCACACAGTGGAAACTCAGGGTCATTAGCCATTTGATATTTGTGTTTTCTACCCTCCATTCTTTTTTCCAGACAGCGGCCTCTTCTCTTTTCTTTCTCTTCCCTGGACAGTTTCCAAATGTCCCCCAGGAAATCTAGAGTTCAGTTATTCATCTCTGCACACTTTCTCAGCAATGCAAAAAGTTCTGCAGTCAGCAGAGTTAACCATCTTGAGACAGCAATTCGTGGAGCATCAATTCTCACTGAGATATGTCCCTTGAAAGTTTCACCAACGGATTTGTCAAAATATTATACAATCCATAACTGTTTCCTCGAGATAAATTCTTAGGGGTAGCATAAAAAATGTGAAGAGTTTTGATGACTGTTAGGAATAAGATGTGTTGATTTGCTTTCTGCCAGTGCTCCTGAGCCAATGTTGGTTGACTAGAGTAATTAACAAGCTGAGATTTGGAGTTGCATTTCATGGGTTCATCTGTCACTCTTCAGCTTTCTCAGCAGTAGCACATCAGAGTTCCGTCAGGAGAACAGAACCACTGTGAGTGGTGCGGATAAAGAGATTTGTTATAGGGATTAGACTTTACACAGTTGTGGAAGAGTTAAGGATGTCAAGTTCTGGAAGGAGATTAGTTGCAGGCTCAGAGAAAAATATCAAACCAGGGACCACAGAGGGGAGCTATCTGGAGATTGGCTTGAAGTTGCGGTAGGTCAGTAAGGGAGGCAGTTGGCAAGAAAAGCTAGTGGTAAAGCAGAGGAAAATGAACAAGTGGAACATATGAGGGCACACTGTATCTACCTTTTGCTGTATCCAGCTCCAGTGATGCTGGTGACCTGCTGAAGTCGGTGCCTTTTGCTGTGGAGCTGTCCACGTGTCTGGCCCAGGACGAGGAGAGAGGGAAGGAGGTGATCTGTTGGGAGCTAAAGGAGCTGGATAGCCTGTTGCTGCCCCAGGCTAACAAGATGAGCCAGTACATAAACAACATGACCTGCACCAGCTACTGAGACCTGCACTGACCTCCCAAGCATAACGGCTGCTATTTAACTTGTGGCTTCCGAATCTCATGCAAATTTCCCTTGGGTGCAATCCCTGCTTGGGTCGGACCCTATGGGGAAAGGAATTTTGGGAAGCATAGCTCCAGCTTAGCTAAATTGACCCAGAGTAAAACCACCACACATAGTGCCTGAAGGCCTTGGTGCCAGGATAGAAAAGTGAGTTCTGGTAAGCATTTATTATCGCCCAGGGAAGTTCAGAGATGGGCTGGGGAAAAGGATAGAAAAGTTACAACATTTTGCTGATGGCTTTTTCTGTAAGATAAAAAAATTTTCCAGACGTCAAAACAGTATCTGCATTGAGGACAAAATCTTGCAGAGAAATTTTATACTGTTGAGTCTGTGAAAAGAATTACTGAACCAAATATTCTCAGGTCTGTTGCCAAAGGTATTGAAGAATCAGGTGTAGAAAGGCCACATGTTTGTATCATTTCCCTGAAACAGCCTTAGTAAGTGCCTTGATGTAATCTGTCTATGGAAGTCTGTATAACGGATATGAAAAAATCTGCTATCAATAACCAGAAGCCATGGATAATGGAATTGCTGCTAATCAGTTGTATTGTGAAGAATTTACACTTACAGAAGTTGAACTTGTCTATAATACAATTATCTTCCACCATCCAGAGAACCTGTTGTATTTTATTACTGTCATAGGATATTTGCCATACGTTCCAAACATAAGCAACAAAAAGTCTGCTTTATAATGTTAAAGAATTCAAAGTTGTAGTCAACTATGAAATATTCCTGCTTTGGAAGAGACTCCAGTGGTAAACACAAACACATTCACAATTATCCTGTTCTATGGCATAATTTATTTTTTCCATTTTTGTTGACAACAGTGGTAGTGCGAGAGGCAGAGTGATAGAAGTGAGCGAGAATAAAGAGCCAGAATAGTACAGATGATGGAATTGAAATGATTCCATCTTTGCGTCCTTGTTCATATTTCAGAGGTCATCTTCCACTTACTTACTGATACTTCTCATATCAGTAAAGGCAGATATTACTGCCTATACCACTGCCTAATTCTTTGATGTTTTTCCAAGCATCATTTTGCTCAATATTGCTGAATTTTATCATGGGAGTCCTTGAGAAAAATCCCCAAAGGAGTCAGAAATTATTGGTACAGCTCTGGAAAGATCTTTTTTATTCTCACGGCAAAAGGTGAGACTGACAGATTATCACCACTACTATTAAATGAAGTATGCTGGCCAGAGTTCTGCAGAAAATGACCCTAGGCTGAGATTCAAGGATGCCTTCTAAAACCACACCACCAAACTGAGCCACGAAGGGAGCCACTGCCTCCACAAATGGAAATCTCTGATTCTGGAAGCTGCCCTACAGCTGTAGCCTGCTTCTTCAGCTTTTCCAACAATTCTATGAGCTCTCTCTGTCCTTCACAATCCCTTTGTGTTTAAGGGTGGATGCTGCTGTCTACAATAAGGACCATGATTAATACAGCAATTGCCTCTAGAATATAGGTAGAGGAGCAGTTGGCTCATTCATTCATTCATTCATTCATTCATTCATTCATTCATTCATTCGATAAATGGTAACTGTTTAACAGTTGGCTTTTTTAATCCTGAGAGTTACCTCGGTCAACTTAGATTAAGGGCCTCAGCAGAAAGCACCTGTCTTGGCATAGCTCCCTGTCTACTTTCAAACAGGTTAGCCCTAGTCTGAATTCACTGTTTGCTGTTGAGTCTCTCTGAAATGTACCGAAGGCAGCCAGCACTTGCCAACATGCTCTATTTTTTACCAAAGCTACAACCCTGGTTGGTATGTTTCACTGAACTCCAAGAGCAGGGAGAAAGTGAGCCTCTTGGGCCATTGAATCTGTCCCTTCTCTAGCCCAGAACCTTTTAGACAATTAAATCTTTTCTTCTTTGGGCAGAGAATAATATCTCAATGTTGGTTAGCTTTGATTGACAGGACATAAAATTGTCTACTAGGGCCCGAAGCTCATATACTTTAGGGACTTTGTTGAAAAAAAGTAGTACAAAATTACAAACACAAACTTAGTTATGAAAGGGAATGCTTAGAATTGGAAATCACCGCAAACTACAAATTTTTAAAAAGCAGACATATCAGAAAATTTATGAAGTGCAGTAAACAATGTAATGGACTATTAATTTTGTGCCTGACAAATCTCTAGAAAACTTTTTCCTCTTGTTTTTGGCTAGATTAAAAAGGACACATAAAGGACATGTAGCAAAGTAAAGGACATGTAGCAAAGTTGCCAAATTCATTAAAATGAAGCAGCTGTGGGTCTCAAGCTTGCTCCATTTTCTGTACAAACTGGTTTCCTTTACAGTACCGTCCATCTTCCTGCCTTTTGTTTCCAGTGTTAGAGTGTTCTGATTCTCCTAATCACCTTTTTCTTTTTTATATTAATTTTCATCTACATTTTTTTTGGCTTTTGAGATTCCTTTCCCCCCATCTTCATGATTTTGACCATCAAAGCTTTCAATTTCCATTGTCTTCCAACAGCAAGAGTTTTTGACACTTTCAAGCTCTGCTTATTTTCATATTTTGATTTATATTATTGGCTTCACCAGGATATTTTCTTCCTGTCATATTTACCTTGATATGATCAGTAATTCTGAACACAGCATATAAAATTAATCTGAAAATAAGTCCTATATGAGCAATTCAGATGCATTTTGAAATTGCCACTAAGTTGAATTGTGTTATATAGTCAGGTAATTAAACTACACTGCATCCATTAATCTATCGATGAATATGTATAGGAGTTTTGTCACTGGAGCACAGTGTTCTTTTTTTTTCTTCCCCAAGCTATTCCTGCAAATTGGTGGCAATTTTATCTGCCTTCTCATCAAGCACTGTCAGACTTTGTGAGGATAGGATGCATCCGGTGTGCCAAGATATAATCTGACACCCTGGGATGCATAAAATATGGAACCTCATACAACTGCTTGTACTACTGTTTATACACACAGGAATTCTGATAATTTAATTTTGCATAGTTCCCAATAAACATGAAAAAAAAAATATGGTAGTTTTATTTTTATGTCAGCTGCATTAAGTATTCCTAATAAGAGGAAATTTATCCAGGGGTCCTCTGCTTACAATTTTACATAGCTGATGATTCCAGAATTTCCCAAAGACTGGCTTCTGGTTGCGTGCATTTCAGTCCTTGTTTTCCCTCCATTATCCTTATCCTCGTAGTGGCAAGTGCCATGGGGCCCTTTCATTTTCTGATATAGCCTCTCGTCTGGGGTCTTCATGTCATGATGTTTGGTGTTGGTACGGTGGACAACTACTGTGTTTCCCTGAAAATAAGACCGGGTCTTATATTAATTTTTGCTCCAAAAGATGCACTAGGGCTTATGTTCAGGGGATGTCATCCTGAACAATCATACTAGGGCTTATTTTCCAGTTAGGTCTTATTTTCGGGGAAACACAGTATACACAGATGTGACTGTGAAATGTGTAAATATGTCCCAAGTTAAATCCAAGCTACATGTATCACCAACTCTTTCACTGGCATCCCAAATACCTGTGGCCACTCATCAACCATCCTACGTGAAGGGAAATGTCATGGAAGAGAAGTCAGAATGAAAAGAGACAGTGGAATTGGCCAATTGAAGTTAAAAGTTTATTTCTGCAAACTTTACAAAGCACATGACCATGTGAACATATCGTTACAGCTCTGGCAATGGTCTTGGAAGGGCCTGGGCAGCGAGGGTCCCTAGAGCTTAAGTGTCATTGGCTTCCTGGTAAACCTCCTCTGCCAGTCTCTGTCTTTAGTGTTTTGAGGTTTCAGTCCTGTTGGATTTAAAAGAATTAAGGTTTAGTAAAGTTTATCTTAGAGAAGGGAAGTACTTACAAGTTTGTCAGACCCTAAAAGAATCGGGGGTTAACACTTTTTGAGGTTCATTATTCCCATCAGTGAATGTAATCATTCTTTCCAGCTGCAAAGCTCTGTCCTCTTATTGTTGATCTGGCCTAATTTTAACACAAAAGGAAAGAGTGTCAAGGCAGTGAAGGGTCTGAGATTTTACCCTACTTGCACGTTAACAAGTTAGTCTGCCACAGATTCGTGAATAGTGGAGAAGACACAAGACTCCCAGACCAGAGATAAAGGACATCATGACTGACAGCACAGAAAGCAGCATGAACAGCATATTGCATCAGTGTCCCTTACCCACAAGTCCCAGGGGGGTGATGCAGATAAGCACAGATGGATGTTTGCATCGCAGGAGAGGGCCCTTAGGTTTAGGGAATACAAATCTTTCATAAAGGGAAATAAGCTTGCCTGCCCTTTGCTCCAGAGGAAGGTACTATCTTTGTTTCCCAAGGCTGTTCACTAGACAATCATCCCTGAAAAGATATTCCAGAAGAAAAAGTGACCAGTGTCTTGATCACAAGATGTGCAGAATCATTAGAAGCCCATGGAGAACTGTCTCCCAACACAGGTATTAGAGAGAGGCAAAGCCCAAGATAAAACAATTATTTTCCTATTGGCTGAAATGAGTCAACTGATCACCTAAAAAAATGTACATGGAGGCAGGCAAGATGCTCTTCCTTAGTATCACTGTAGATGTTGGAAATATGATCCCAGATATTTCAGGGTCCCTTTAATCCTATATGTCCCTGCTGTCTTCCAAGTAATTGACTTTTTCACTTTTTAAACTTATGAATTACCTGTGGGTTGGTGAAGTCCATAAGTTGATTACAAGCTTCATGAAGTAGAACTAATTTTTACCTGTTTTTATCTATTTGCATTTTTCAAATAGAGAGCTGGGATCAAGTCTCAATTCCGCCACTAACTTGTGATGTGACTCTAAGTAAATTACTTAATTTTCATCATCTAGGGGAAACTGGCCTAAACGATTGCTAAGGCTCCTTCCAGATCCCAAATTTTATGACAATTTTGCTCTTGGATTTTGGGTTTACTGTGTTAGCCTTAGATTTTGATTTTATCCTCATCAACAATAAGTATTGAGATACTTTCAGTATTTAAAGTCCCCCAATTGCTGCTAAAAATGCATCGATGAGTGAAACATATTTTCTATCCCTAGAGGACAGCTGAATGATCTGGTTATCTATTGCTGCATAAGAAACCACCCCAAAACTTAGGGGTTTAAAACAATTATTTTGCTCATACGTCTGCAATTTGGGCAGGGCTCAGCTGGAACAGCTCACCTCTGTTTCAAGTGGCAGCAGCTGAACAAGCTCAATGGGGGTTAGAGGGCTCATTTCTAGGGTGGTTCACTCATATATGACTGGCAGGTTGATGCTGGCTGTCATTCATGAGTTCACTTCCTCTCCACAAGAGTCTGCAGACAACATAGGCATCCTCACAGCATGGTGGATTCCAAGAGTGAACATCCAGAGAGAACTGGCTGGGAACTGTGTGGCCTTTTCTGATGTTGCCTTAGAAGTCACAGAATGTCATTTCTGTCCTACTCACAGCCCATCCAGTTTTAACTGAGAAGGGGATACAGGCCCAATGTTGATGGAAGGAATATTAAAATTGTATTATATTGGAAAATGGGAAAACATGGAGACAATAAAAAGACCAGAAGTTGCCATAGTTTCATAGGGAAGAGGGGAGGGATGAATAAGTGGAGCACAGGAGATTTTGAAGGCAGTGAAACTATTCTGTATAATACTGTGCTAGTGGATACATGACACCGTGAATTTGCCAAAACCTATAGAAGTGTACAACACAAAGAGTGAAACCTAATGTAAACGACTGACTTCAGTTAATAATGTAGTAATTGCTTCATCAATTGTAACAAATGTGTATGTAAATGCAAGATGTTAATGACAGGGGAAGCTGTGTGTATTCGACAAGAGGGGAGAGAGAAGAAAGGGGGAATATGGGAAAAAAGAGGGGAAAACCTCTATGCTCTCTGTGCAATTTTTCTATAAATCTAAGCTGCTCTAGAAAATAAAGTCTATGTTTTAAAACAAATCATATTGCAAACATTGTAAGAAGAGTGAGTGGGGTGGGAGATAACATGGCGATTCTGGGAAAACATTATCTGCATCACTGACGGTCCTCTATCTTCAAGGCCATACAGTTTTCTGGACAAAAGCAGTCTCAGAATTCGTCCTTGTGCTTCAGCCCTTCTCTAGTCACTGGGCTGAAGGAACAATGGCTGTGCTCCCACTTCCAAACTTCTATGTAAAGACCAAAGCTGCATCCTGAGCCCTCGGTAGTGGTGAATAAGTACACGCTCAGGGCTCTCATTCTAGAATAGTTTTCATAGGAATGAAAAAAACTGGACATTTATCCAGAGATTTCTGTGTGTTGGGATTTCTTTGCAAAGGAGCAGGTGTGGCTGAAGAAAGAGTACCACGTCTGAAGTCAGAGAGTCTTGGACTGGGGCTCCCGCCCCATCACTGCTAGTTGGGTGAACTTAAGAAAGTTACTTGACCTCTTTGGATTATAGTTCCTCCAACTATAAAGTGTAGATGATTTTAACAATACTAACAAATAATGATTTAGCACTTTGTATGTGCCAGACACTGTTCTCAGCACTTTAAGTTTATTTAATCATGTAGTAATATATATCTGTCATGGTTGCTGGGTGGATTAGCTCTAAGCTGACTACCTTATTGTTCCTGGTTTATTACATATTAAAAGAAAAATTTCCACTTCCAGCACCTTTGCCCAGGAGATACCAAAATGGAACGCTGCGTGTCATCATAGCTGGTTCGGACCTGCAGAAGCTGATAAAGGACTGTGGGAGTGGCCTGGGGGACACCAGACCCTTACTGGATCTAAATGAAGACTTCCTGACCAATAAACAGTGGGGCTGTTTTAACCAAGAGTGTACAGACCTGTGGACTCATTCAGTCCGCTGGAGAGTTCTCAATCCTTAGTTAGCATAACCATCATGAAATCTCCTTCATTGCACTTAAAAATCCCTGTCTTTCCTCACTCTGTGAGTTTCTCAGTTAATTTACTACCTAGTAGGTGTTTTCTTTCCTGGAAATTTTCCCCCTTGCACTGGTAGTCTTTGTTTTATTCTTTGACAAGTAGCAAATCAATTAATAGGTGTTTTTTTTTTTATAACTTTTTTTCTGTTACTTATTTATTTTTTCCAATATTATTTTATATTAATTTCAGCCTTTGTTTTAAAGTCTATTTTATCTGGTATGAGTATTGCTACTACAGCTGCTCTGGATATTTTTTTCATTTCCATTTTCATGAAATATATTTTCAGGTGTACAGCATAGTGGTGAGACATTTATATAATTTAAGAAGTGATCCCTCTGACTAGTCTAGTACTCACCTGGTAATACATAGTTATTACCATATTATTGACTATGTTCCCTATGCTTTACTTTACATCTCCATGACTATTTTGTAACTACCAATTTGTACTTCTTAGTATCTTAACCTTTTTCACCCTGCCCCCCAAACCTCTTGTATTTATCACCCTAACAAATCTAGTACCCCTTTGACACCATACATAGTTATTACAATATTATTGATTGTATTCCTTACGCTATACCCTATATCCCTATAACTGCTTTGTAATAACCACTTTGTAGTCCTTAATCCCTTCCCCTTTTCCTACCCACACTCTCAACCCCCCTCCCATCTGGCAACCATCAGAATGTTCTCTGTATCTGTGAGTTTGTTTCAGTATTGTTTATTTGTTCTTTAGATTCCATATATAAGCAAATCACATTGCATCTGTCTCTTTCTGTCTTACATTCCACTCAGCATAATACCCCCCAGGTCCATCCATGCCATGCAGATAACAAGAACACATTCCCTTCCATGGCTGAGCAATATTCAATTGTATATATGTACCTCCTCTTTTTATTTTATTTTATTAGTTTCAGGTGCACAAGACAAAGCAAAACTTAGACATTTATCATTTATATCCCTCACACTGTGTGAACCCCCCTCCCCCCATCCACTATCCCTCTGTATGTTCCCCAAATTAATTTTCAAACCCCCATGACCATCTTGTGGTTACCGACTATTTTTCAAAACCTCTCACCTTCCCCTTATCCCCACCCCCCCGCCCCTCTAGCAAACCTCAGTTTTTCCTCCATGTTTCCAAAACTGTCTCTGATTAGTTCATTCACTTATTCTTTTCTTTAGATTCCGCATATAAGTGAGATCATATGGTATTTGTCTTTATCTTTCTGACTTATTTCACTTAACATAATGTTCTCTAGGTCCATCCATGTTGTTGCAAATGGTAAGATTTCTTTCTTCTTTATGGCTGCGTAATACTCCATTGTATAAATGTACCACAGTTTCTTAATCCAGTCATCTACTGACGGGCATTTCGGTTGTTTCCAGGTCTTGGCTATTGTGTATAGTGCTGCAATAAACATAGGAGTGCATAGAGATTTTTGAATTGGAGTTTTGGATTTCTCCGGATAGATACCTAGGAGTGGGATTGCTGGATCATAAGGTAGTTCCATTTTCAGATTTTTGAGATACCTCCAAACTGTTTTCCATAGTGGCTGCACCAATCTGCATTCCCACCAACAGTGCACCAGCGTTCCCTTTTCTCCACATCCACGCCAGCACTTGTTGTTTGTTGATTTATTGATGATAGCCATCTTGACTGGGGTGTGTACCACCTCTTTTTTATCCATTCTTTCATCACCAAACACACAGGCTGCCTCCACATCTTGGCCATTGTAAACAACGCTGCAATGAACATATGGAAGCACCTGTCCCCTCAAAGTAGCATTTTGGGTTTCTTTGGATAAATGCCCAGAAGTAGAATTACTCGGTCCTTCTTTGTCTCTTGTTATAGCCTTTGTTTTAAAATCTATTTTGTCTGATATAATATTGCTATCACAGCTTCTCTGGGTATTTTTTTTCATTTCCATTTTCATGAAATATGTTTTTCCATCCCTTAACTTTCTGTCTGTGTATCTTTCAATCTGAAATGATTCTTTTGTAGGCAGCATATATAAGCATTTGTTTTCTTATCCTCTTAACCCTCCTCTGTCTTTTGATTAGAGCATTTCATCCATTTACATTGAGAGTAATTGTTGATAGATAGGTAGTTATTGCCATTTTATTATTCATAATTTTGATCTTTTTTCTTTTTTTTCTGTCTTAAGGAAGTCCCTCTAAGATTCCTTGCAATACTAGTTTGGTGTTGATTAACTCTGTTAGCTTTTTCTTGTCTGGGAAGCTCTTTATCTGTCCTTTGATTTTAAATGATAGCCTTGCTGGGCATAATAATCTTACTTGTAGGTCCTTGCTTTTCATCACATTGAATATATTGTGCGTATCCCTTCTGGCCTGCAAAGTTTCTGTTGAGAAATCAGCTGACAATCTTACAAGAGCTCCCTGTAAGTTACTAGTTGCTTTTCTCTTGCTGCTTTTAGGATTCTCTCTTTGTCTGTAATCTTTGCCATTCTAATTATAATGTGTCTGGTGTGGGCCTGTTTGGGTTCATCTTCTTTGGGACTCTCTGTGCTTTATGGGCCTGTATGTCTATTTTCTTCTCCAGGTTAGGGAAGTTTTCAGTCATTATTTCTTCAGATAGGTTCTCTATCCCTTGTTTTCTGTTTTCTCCTTCTGGTACCCCTATGATGTGAATGCTATGCTTAATGTTGTCCCAGAGGTCTCCTAAACTATCTTCATTTTTCTGGATTCTTTTTTCTTTTGCTGTTTTGATTAGGTGTTTTATGCTACCTTGTCTTCCAAATTGTTGATTTGATCCTCTGCTTTATCTAGTCTGCTGGTGATTCCTTCTAGTGCATTCTTCATTTCAGTTATTGTAGTCTTCACTTCTGACTGGTTTGTTTTTATGGTTTCTACGTCTTTTTTATGCTTGCTATCTCTCTGTTGAAGTTCTCACTGAGTTCTTTGAGCATCCTTGTAACTGTTTTGAACTCTGTATCTGGTAGGTTGCTTGTCTCCATTGTGTTTAATTCTTTCCCTGGAGTTTTCTTCTGTTCTTTCATTTGGGGCGTATTTCTTTGTTTTCTCATTTTGGCTGCCTCCCTGTGTTTGTTTCTATGTATTAGGTAGATTTCCTATGTCTCCCAGTCTTGGCCAGGTGGCCTTACTTAATAGGTGACCTGTGGGGCCTTGGCACAGTCTCCTTGGTCACCTGCTCTGGGTCCTCTAGGAGTGTCCCTTATATGTGTCTTCCTGTTGTAGTTGAGCCTTGATTGCTATTAGCACATTAGTGGGTGGTGTTGTCCCTCAGGCTGATTGGCTGTGGGGTTTAGCCACATCCACAATTTATAGGCTCTGTAAGAGGGCTTACCCCATTGAGTGGGATTTGCCCAGTGAGGTCTGGTGCCTGTTGAGACCACCCTTTGTGTATGCCACTTGTGGATCTAATTGAGTGGTGCTCTGCTGTGGTTTGAAGCCAACCTCCAAGTATATTGGTTCTGGGGCCTCTTGAGAGGCGCTCTGGTGCAGGCCCAGGTCACTCATTGCCTGTGACCAGCCAGGGACTACCTGGTAGGAGCTACAAAAATATCCACAGTTGTTTACTGCCTGTGTTAAACCTGGAGGTGCGTGGGAGAGGCCATGCTGTGAGCTGAGGATGTCTGCCACCAGTACTGGGCCTGGGGTAGCTCTGCAAAAAGCCAGGACACCCTGAGGCTGGCTGCCATCTGCTGGCTCCCTGTCATGCAGGGTGCCATGAGGGGTCTCTGGTCCCGCTCCCCACATAAGAACACAGGACACGGAGAGGCCAAAAAGGAACACCCATGGAGCCATAGATGGGGGAATCATACTACTATATTCTCACTGGTGGCGTTATAGACTCACTGGAGGCTGGATCCACACTGTCTGCAACCCGCCATCCTAAATGCAATCCTCGCTTGCCAGGTTAGCCACCATCTTCTTGCTAGCCCCCATTTTCTGCTAGCATAGCCATGGCAGTTATATTCGTGGCCAATGGCTCACTGGTTACAGCTGATAGCCAACTAGCTGATGGCCATCCAATCACAGTTGCTGGGCATTTACTAGCTGAGCCAGCACCTTTCTATGTGAGGCCAAGAGCCTGGAAACTGCTCTCTGGGGCTCTGTCCCCACACTCCCTTAAGGTTCAGCCGCTGATAAAACCTTGTTTAGTATGCAAGTTGTATGAGTCAGGGTCTCAGGGATTCAATAGAGGGGGAAGAGTTGTGGTCACAAGGTTAATGTAAATTCTGGTTTGGAGCTACTCAAGAAAAGCCTCAGAGCACATTGAGGCCAGTTGTTGCCCACCTGGGGCCTGTCAGACTCCGATAGTTTTCCAAAGAAAAGTACAATGCATGCAGGGCTGGCTGCTTGTCAGAAAGTGCCTCCATCATTGAGGAAGTTGGGTGAGGCAGGGTCTCATTGAGTCAGCAGAATGGAATAGTGAAGCTCAACAGGCCAATCAAATTCAGATTTGGCTGTAAGAGTGGGGGCGGGCTCAAAACAGGAAAGATGGTGCCCGCCTGACGTTTGCCTGGGAGCAGGACCTCACTCCGGGAAAATGGCGACTGTCCTCCAGCTCTTGCTCTGAAGCCACACACCTCCGTCTGCCCCATGCATGCCTCTGATGTCCCCAGAGTCACTATCCCTCCGCTGGAGCCCAAGGTGAGTGATTGTGAAGGAATGAATCTGTGCACGGGCCATTTAAAAGGACGCCTCGGTTCCCGTAGCCTTCCATCCCATCCAGATTGTCAGAATCCCCACTGTTTTTCACAGCCAAATGTTCATCTTCTTGACACCAATACTCTGGGCTGAGGAGGTCAGTGTGGGGCTGGGGTCCCTAGCTCCTCCAGGGGAAACTTCTGCAGGTGAGATATCCTGATTCTCATCCACGACATGCAGGTGTGGGGCCTATTCCATGTCTCTGCCCCTCCTACAGGACTCAGCATGGCTTCTTTATATCCTTAGTTATAAAACTTATGTTCAGTCAGACTTCAGATGGTTCTCCACACATTCTCCAGGTTGATTGTTCTATAATTTAGTTGTAATTTTAATGTGTTCATGGAAGGAAACAGGCACAGTGTTTATCTACTCAGCCATCTTGGATCTCCTGTTTCTTATTAACTTTAAGTGCTGTTTACTTACAGTTTTCCCTCTTGGGTGATTGACATGAGGGACGATGTCTGTAGGTGCTGACAGTTGCCTTCTCTGTGCCTCATTATACTGTGACCACCCTCTCCTTGCCCAGCAAACATAGAGCTGTGGGGCCAGCCACCAGATGGGCAAGCAGCTTGCTTGGAACTTACACAATTTTGGGGTGCCTATTTAAGGAAGGTAGAGAATAAAAAAAAAACGTTTTTAGAAAATTTTTATTTCCAAACAACAGGTATTTATTTAAAGCAAGAAAACAGAACCCAACAAATTACAAATTTAAAACAAGCGAGAAATTACTGTTTCCTAATTGGAATGCATATGAAGGATTACTGTGTTGTATTATGAGCCTCCATAGGAGCTTGGGCAAGTGCAGAGCCCTGAAGCTTAGACTTTATTAGCTTCATGATAAATATCACTCTGATGACAACACCCCACCCTGTCATATCCTCTCCCCAGCAGCTCAACGTTTCCGCTTTCTTTCACCTTCTGGTAAGGAAGACAATGTTTTGTGAACTGGGGATGGCGAGTTGCTTTGCATGTAGACGAGTCATTGGTTAGATACCTGGGCCTTTCCTCAAGAATTGGCCCCCTCCTTAGAAATTAACTAACTTCTCTGAGGTGTGCCTTCTTTCTTTATAAAATGTAATCAGAGGACTGGCAGGCTTGCCACCTGTAATTCTGTAAGAGGGATCAAGTGATGTGAGTGAAGGAATTTTACATCCGTTTCATAGCCCCAAGTCTGTGAAAACGCATGCGATTGTTGGTGTTGAGTGGGCTGTATCCTAAGGAAATCTGCTCCACAATCCTCTCTGTAAAACTAAAATAAGTAATAGGAAATTTAAGATATGAAAATTTATGCTATGTGCTTACAGACAAGTAATAAAAGGTGATTTAAAGTGATAACAGTATTTCTCCATAGTAGATGGGAGGAGTCTCTTTGATATTTGTTCTCCAGATGCTTCCAGAGACTTACCTTGAGGGTTGCTTTTGTATGTCTCTTGTCTGCATTCCCGTTGCCTAGCATTTGAATGGACTCATAGCAGGCTCCATAAATGTTTGATGAATAAACATATACATTACAATAGAATCCCATTTTATAGAAGTGGTATCTGAAAATTGCACTTACAGTGCCTCCACACTGACCTTGTTCTCTGCCGCCTTCTGCCTTTCCTTAAATATAAACAACTTTTTTCTATTCTTGGGCCTGCCCCTTGGGACCATCAAATACCTCGTCATTGGCAAATAAGCCCCTTTATTAAAGAAAATCAAGCAAATAAAGGCTTTGTATTTCCAGGATTGGAAAAGCAGGCTGGCCTCATGATGGGGTGGAGTTCAGGACCTAAATAGGAAGGAACTCAGGCTTGCGTGTCCTGAAGAGTGCTGAGCCTGGCTCCTGAGGTGGCAGGACCTGGGGGACTGAAAGTGTTCTGGAGTGGGCTGAGCCCTGGAGCCTGTGGGAGAGTCACAGGCCTGCCTGCTCACGAAGCCCATTCCTGGCAGAACAATGAGGGTGGCCAAATGGTGGACTACTTGCTCTCTGCGAGGAGCAAGGACAACCAGGAAACCAGATGCCAAGAGATTCCGCACCACCGCTGGGTTCTGTAAGCCCCTGATGATGGTAGGGAAGGGAAGTGTGATTAGAAAAGGCACGGACATTGTACTTCCCACCAGGTCAGGAGAGTGGGTGCCTGAGAGGGAATGCGTTTGAGTTCGGCAATAGAAAACATGTTACACCATTCATATCCTGCCTTTATGGAGCATGGGGACAGATTGGACAAGTGGGTGCTTTCTAGTGAGGAAAGAGTGAAGATAAGGAATATATAAAATGGGAGCACTGTAGCCAAGCTGCTAGAATTATTAACATTATGAAGGCTGAGGCATTCTTTTTTTAACTAGCCGGGGACTTAAACTTTTGTTAACTTTCAGTCCTGCGTCAATGCCTGGTTATACATCTGGACCTCCAGGTAGCCCTCAAATTATCCCCTGAAGGACTCACATATACATCCACCTGACATGCATTATCTAGACCCCTCGGACTGACCAGACCTCCTGGTGCCCATCTTCCACACCACCTGGCATGCTGACTGCCTGACATCTGACTGATAACGGTCCTGGATCAATCCCTGGGTTAAGAATGCAGGACTGGTTATTCTCTAGAATATACTTTTTGCTATAAAAACTTTAAAAATTTCTTTTTTCTTTGGAACACTTCTGGGATTTTGCCTAGCTGTGTTCCCAGTTTTCAAATTCCAAGATCCTTGAATAAATCTCTTATTTATTTCTAGAAAAATCCTCCAGACTCTTTTTGAGTTCGTCCAACACTACGTACTTAGGGGAGACTGGTTGGAAGCTGCTTTGTAGTTTGGCAAACCACAGCTTAGAAGACAGTCTCAGGGGAGGTGGAGGAGGCCGGCTGGTGGAGAGCTGAATCACCAGCTGGAGCACTGGACACTCCTCCGGGGTGTGATGGGCAGTAGGGATGGAGGTATAGTGTTGGGGGAGACTGAAGCCCTTGGGCAGACGTTTGAGTTTCATCCACACAGGGAGGGTTGGGGAAGTTGCTAATCAATGCCTGTCAGAAAGTAGTTGCTGTGAAAGTTCAGGAGCACTGGGTTATTCCGGGGTTCATTATTATAACATACGCCATAAAGCATCTGCTGCGGTTTTATGCCATGGCAGCTGGTGCTGCTTAACTGTGGTGCTTCCAGTGACTTTCGGGGCTCCTCTGAGCGTGCACTCATCCTGGGACTCTGTGGGTTATCATTGAACACCCCTTGGGAAATTTTTTGCCTAAAGGTACTAGAGGATCTTCTTCTGGTTCACTTCAGCCATTTTTCCCCCCCAGGAATGTAACCCAAGGTACTCTAGGATTAGCGTTCTTGAGTATTGGACCAGACTTTCTAGGGGCAGTTGAAGGCCCATTCCTCTACTCCAGGCAGTCTCATAGCCTTAGAAGACAACCCAGATTCCAGGGCCATCCTCAAAGTTTCCCCCACGCTTGGACCAAGTGGCTGCATAGTGATTTGGGGAACATACCAGGATGACCCAGAAATCTGCATTTTATTTTTGAACAGGAATATTTTCATACCTCTTTGAGGGTATTCCTTGATGCTGGGAATTCTGTAACAGACAGACATGTCTTCTCTTTGTTTTGAAAGCAGAAGCTTTCTTGCCTTTGTGTGTGCTGTGGGCGTGTTGGGCAATCGGGCTGGCTTTGTCATAGCACTTTGCAGCTGTGATTCATGTGACATTTTACTTTAAGAAATGGCATTTCTTTAAGACCCTGCTGTAAATTGAGATGAGATGATAATGTGTTTTTAAAGTGCTTAAAGAGAGTTAGAGATTCAAGTGAGGTCACACGTGTTAAATGTTACATGGAGCTGTTGACAGGCTGCATTAAGATTTTGTGGCATTCAAGTAAATTATGAGTGAGGGAAGAGGGTTCCATCAAGTCACCTTCTGACATGAAACTCCCTGTAGTCCTCTGCGTAATAGCCATGCCTCGGGACTAGAAAAGGAGAAGTGTGACTTTGTGGGGTTTCTTGGTTGCTGTTCTTAGATCCACACACAGGGAACAGTTATGAAAGGAAGGGAGTTTTGCCATCAATTCACTTTCTTGTCTTTCCCTTCATTCTTGGAATTACATATTGGGTAGGAGGCTGTGCAGTGTTTCTTTCCACTTTATGTTACAACGTTACTATT